>NC_063255.1:57525244-57858885 GCF_020740725.1 Corvus hawaiiensis
TAAATTCCTTATGAGAGTCCTGGCAGCATTTTTGCATGTAAGCTTGTATTTTCAGCAACATTCAACAAACTGACTGAATTCTGTGTACCTTGGCTTCAAGAGACTAGGTGTTACAGTAATCTCCAGATCAGTGTCAAAAACCTTGCTTACAATGCCTTTATGAGATAATCACTCCAGCTATGTTTATCAGAAATCTTAAAAAATTCTGTCTGAACAGAAATGGGCCTCAACATATGCCTAGGTGAACAGCATTGAAACAGTAGGTAATGGGATAAAGATGGGCTTCCAATGACATAACTTAAGCTTTCTTATTCATCCTATCCAGGATGTTGTTGCAGCCATCCATTTTCACAGATTATTACATCAGCTTTTCTCTTGCATCTTTAATTCCATGTGTGGAACTAGTGAGCTGCAAAAAACCACATTTTTCTCAGGGGAATGTAAGTAACTTCAGAAAAACACCAGTGGAAGATAAAAAAATCCCGGTGTTAATGAGGGGAAATAAATGTCTTTGCAGTGCCCAATCAAATCTTGCTTCTAAAGGATTTCTCCTTGCAGGTAGTGACGGCTTTACTCTGCAATTGAAAAAGCAATCTACTTCCACCCCAGTGCTTACTAAATGTAAATATATATAGTAAGATGAACAGAAACTGTGTGTTTGCTTATATGCATGCACAAATATTTAACCTATGGTATTTATCTATACACTTAAATGCAGGTACATGCTTTGACCCTTCTCCTTAATGTGTTGTCTCATGTTCCAACTGTATGGACACTTTGTACTGAGGGAATAACTCTAGAACACATTAATACATTTCTGTGGGATTCGATACAAGATCAAATTCCAACCTGTGCCTATAAACATACTTCTGCAGTTAATGTGCATACCCAGGGGACTGGTTACTTCCATGGTAAATTCTACCATGCCAATGCACATGAAGGGAAAGTGTTTCATATGATCTGTTTTTGTATATAGTCTTGGTTGCTTCACAGACTCATCCAGCAGCACAGCTTAATCCTAGTTCTCAATACCCACATTGATTTCTTAAGAATATCTAAATACACAAAAATCCCAGTAATGTTGGACCTTACTTTCTTGTTTAGCCTAAAATTGAGTTAGCCTAAAATTTGTTGCAATTCCCAACTTCTTTCTAAAACTTAATTTATATTACAGTTAAGATTGGTTTATATTCAGCTGGTAAGCTAGACAGATAACTAAAAGCTAGGGGAAGTTGGAGCTCTGACATCACTTTCTCACAGTAGCACAGTGACTGAAAGAAAAGCTCTTCTTTGGTGACTATGTATGCCCATTCCTGCCCTCCATCCCCAGAAGCAGAGGATGACTACACTTGAAAATACAAGCTTACATGTGCCAGGACTCTCATAAGGAATTTACTTTCAAAAATAGTTGTTATTATTCTACTGATTAAAATAAAACTAAGAAATGCTAATATTTGAAATTCTAGAGTGTAAATTAAGAATAGTAGCAAAGAATGAAAACAGAAACTGTTTTTTGTACTCTGTACACACTCCATCCATTGAAAAAAATGAAAGACTTAAAAATACGAAGTATGTGAAATACATGTGACCAAATGCCAACACAATTCAGGCTAAAAGGGCCCTGTAAGTCTCTCGTCCAACAGCCTTCTCAAAGCTGAATCAGCTCTGAAACCAGACCAGGTGGCTCAGAGGTTTGTCTAGTTGGGGCTTTAAAAAATTCCAGGGATGGAGAGAGACCATGCAAACCTCCCCAAGCAACCTGTGCCACTGCCTCTCTGTACTCAATAGAAAAAAATATGCAGGCTAAATCTCACTTCAACTTATACTCACTGTCTCCCATCAAGCACTGCTGCCATAATGCATTATTTAAAAAATGGATCAGTAAATTTTTATGTCTCTCCTCTTTTAGGTCATCTTATGGTCTCAGTAGGAACTAAGTCTTCCTGTATTCAAATGCCCCATGACGTTTTTTTTTTACGAAATCTTATTTCATAGACTAAGTTAGGAAAAGGGAAAACAAGGTAAAAGAAAAAGAAAAAAAGCTTAAAGCATTCTCGAACTTGAGAAAGCAAAGTACCTTAAGTGGCAAAATACAAATCATCTGGTCTTTAGAAACAAAGCAAGCAAAAAGGCAGTGATCCTTTTGTGCCACAAACTCTCAACAAGTGGTCAGCATTTACAATTATCATACAAAATATTTGGTCTGAATGCAGCACTACAGTACTGTGAGAAAGGATCATTTATGCAATACTGAGAACAAACAATGGAAGCCCAGCTGTTCTATAACAGCTTCTTCTTGGACACTTTCCTTTTCATACCATAGTTAATTGGTGACTCTTCTCATAGTCACAGGTCTGTATCATAAAGTATCCCACTTATTCTTTGAATTTGGAAGTCATGGATCTACTGAAATGGGAACCTCATGTCCCAGGAGGAAGGGTTGGAACAAAAATGGGAAAAAAACAAATGAGCCTGCAATGGTACTCCATCTTCAACACAAACACTTATACTCAGCATTCTCCCTTCATAAAGGATAAGAACAGAGATAAGTAGCACATATAGATGTATTTTGAGTTACATTTCTAAGGGATGATAAGTGGGCTTCGTACATTAGATACTTCCTCTGGTCTGGAAAACTTTGGATTTGGGAATAGAATAACCTGCTTATTATTATATAGAATTCCAATTTTACATGAAAATTGCTAAAAGAACATACAGTTATTTACGGTTATTTAAGTCAAATATATTTACTAATTTCCTGGAGGAAATAATATTACCTTCAATAACTACTGTTGCAAAAGCAGCAAATCCATGTTCATCCTTTCCTTCCACAATCTGAACTCCATATTCAGGATTTGAGAGGAAAACATAAAACAATTCCTGTCCTTCAGGCTCATCATCATCAAAAATTTTTATGGACACCTGGCTTTCACTTTCTCCATCCAGCAAAGTCAGAGAGACTGTCTGTTCTTCAAAATCTTCCCCTTCCATTGCCCATGTGAAGTTTGATTTTCCATAAACATTTCCAAAAGGATACAAATCTACTCCATTCTGTGCACTCACTCCCCCAAAAGTTCTAACAGTTATTTTAATATCACCAGTAAATCCCTTGGTCCTTTTGATCTGAAGCACTGCTGTGTTGGAGGTATTGTTGTTTGTATCTTCTTCAACATAAATAAACTCTGGCCCCAAACTTAGTATTCCATGAAGAATATCATTAGCCAGGATATTAACTGTTGCAACACTGAAAACTGGATTCAGACGGGGACTCCAGTCAAGGTTCATTGGCTGAACATCCAGAATTTCCACAGAAGTCAAATTTACAAGAAAAAATTCTTGTATTTCAGACACAGTGTCATCAATTATTGATATTTCTATCACTGCACTTGTCTGAAAATATGAAAACATAAGCTCTCCATTGTAGATGGGTATAAAGTCTTCTAGTGGTTTGGCACTTCCTGGAATGGTCTGATACGTCAGTTTAGTGAGATTACTTTGAAAACCAAACAATCTTTGAACATGTAATCTGACTGCCTGGATATCTTCTTCAACTGAAACTGATCTTGAGTTAAGGTCAAACTGGAAGATCCCCATTGGCTCAATTTCAGCTATTGTAAATCCTGATCTGAAACAGAAATGATATCACATTGACAGAGGAAATATGAATAATGAGAAGTAGAACAATAAAGCATAATAATTTCAGTGAGCAATCAATGATGGCTGTAAGAAAGTGGATTAAAAATGTGTAGAGGGAAGAAATAGGAACCATACAAAGCAAGACATAAAGAAGTTCCCTAAAAATGCTTTTGCAATATTTGGATTGAACAGCCCTCCACAGGCTTAATGCATCCTAAGTCAGTCCAGGATACTGAATAAATGATAAAAAAAATATGGTCTTCCTGAGAAAATGGAGAGGCAAAGGAAAGTAGGTCTTCCTACTGTGGACATAATGCAGGAATATAATACAGCCACTACAAGTAATACCAGTTTTAAACATTGAACAAACCTCCTGTACCAAGAGAAGGCTGTGAAGTAGACAGATGCTAGCAGGTCTACAGTTTTAGCCAGAAAGCTAGAGAAGGACAGGAGGTTATTTTAAAATATACAGTAAGGCTTTGAAATAGTGCCTCTTTACAATATTAATCAAAGTACTTTTTTTCCAGATCTCAGCCTTGTTATCAGTATCAGTTTCAGATTTACTTTGTTCCTGTTAAATATATCCCCTTCTTATTACAAAATATTAGACTGACTCTGCTAAATCTTGTGTCATTCCCTTCTCTCTAGAACTGGCCCATTATTCAATGCCAGAGGCTATCAAATGGCACAATTACAGTGAGTGGATTTGGCTAACACATGAGACGCTTCCACCACGAAGGAAGCCAAAACTTCAAAGTGAGCTTTACTTCTTGTGGGATGCAGTTTTAAGTTTTCTAGGAAAGGTTACTCTAGTACACTTAAGGTATTTGACTTGCACAGTAAACATGTGCTTGAGGACTCGAGTCCATAGGATGGACAAGCTTAGGAGAAAGGGTCAGTTTGAGGAATTTAGGCATCTGGCTCACTCCTGACTTCCTTCAGATTTGCCAGTGCAATTTTAACATGGTGAAGCCAATACCTTTCTCCATACAGTGTCACTCTATGCCCATTTTTTAATACACTTTCATCTTCAATAAGGAAGAGTGAAAATAGTTTGAAGAACAGATAACAACTTAAGGGAGATGAAAAACATTGAATGTAATGTTTTAATTTTTAAGAATAAAACAGGTGTTTAATATAAATCGGGCATTTTTAGAGCATTTCTTATTTCATTTGATTTATTTTAAATAATGTTTGTCATCTAAGATCTAAGTATGGAATTTTAGGGACACTGAAAATTGACAGAATCTATTTCATTCTTCAGCTTTCTGGTTAAAACTGTTGATTTTGGTTGCTCAGTTTCCTAACTGCCTCCATCATTCTAGACACATTCTAGGCACCCTAGATCGCAATGCCAGAAAACATACTGGAATTGAAGAAAAGCCTTAGTTCTGGTCAGACCAGATCTGCAGTACTGATATTTGTTTCCATGTGAGACAAGACATACAAATTTATCAAAGAAGGAACTACAATTTGCTAGCAACCTATAATTTAATAGGGCTATGTATGAGGTATATACCTCTATACATGTCATAATTCTTGCAGCATCAGTGCAACTCAAAAGTCTAAGTAATATCCTTACCTCAGGCGAGCCCCACCAGACACATGGCTGTGCACTGCTGTTAAAGTGATGGCAAATGTCTCAGGTTTATTTAGGTTTGGAGTAGCCTGAAATGAAATCACTTTACTTTCCTCCCTAGAGGAAAATACAACAGTACCTGAAAGGAGAATGATGGAGCAAGTCAAAATCACTAAACAGGAATTCTCTTTTTACCTGGGAATATACTGACATAGGGACTTTAGTCAAAATTCCACTCCTTTGAGGGAGAAGAAATCTTCATGATAAGGATTTTTCCTATATAAAGCTGTCCTTCACGGGCATAGCACTGTGTCTATGAAGAAAAGTTTTGGGTTTTTTTTCTTGTAAAGTAAATACATCCCTTACAGATAAAAATTGGATCACACAATTTCATTCTAATGACTCTTTATTAATAAAGGAAACATGTAGAGGTACAAACAACTAAAAGGTGGTATCATTACTTAGGCAACTGTCATAGCTGTTGTCCTTGTAGCTGTACATTGCAACTACTCACCAAATGGAGGAGTAATGTTGCCTAGTTTAACAGAGTCAGTGACTAGGTCCGGTGGATATCCTGAAATCCAGTTAACTATTACAGAACCATAAACTCCTCTTCTGCTTATGACAGCATGGCCTGTCCCTGCTACAATGTTTGTAAGTCGTAATATCACAGATTCAAAGCCAACCTGTGGAAACATAGTAGATTTTATCAGAAAATGGAATAAAAATGGACGATAACATATGTGAAGTACAATTTGTAAAATGGGCATCTTACAATAAGGATGCATACATACAGATAAATGTATGTATCAATGTATGTAGGAATATATATATATTTCCTTCACAGCTTTTTAATAATACTTGTAAATTTTAGATTTCTGACAATTAGATTGCAGGGAAAAGGAACAAGTATGAGTGACATTTCAGTACTGAAAACCGTGAGTATAGCAATCTGTGTCTATTGTTTAGAAGAAAAATAAATCAAACCTGCCCTCAGCCTGCCCTCAGTATTCACAGGTAATAACAGGAATACTCTCTCTCTCTCTCTCTCTCTCCATATATATATACATATACATAGGTCTAAAATAACTTATTAATAGTGTATCCAGTTAAAAGTAAGTGGTTGCCCCATGACATTGTTCACAAAATTATTCTTGCTACTGTGATCTACTTTTCTTTTTCTCTGAGTAGCAAATAGAAGTGAAGATAATTTGCATAATCTAAGAGCAATGATAACTGGATATATGGTAGTATATAGCATATAATAGTCTTTCTGTAAACAGTGTATACAGAAATATACACTGAAATACACTGTAAACAGTGTATATTTGACTTAAGTTTCATTGCAAATTAAAAAGCAGAACAATGCTTCAAGATAATTAAAATCATTAAGTAAAAACTTCAATAAAATTTAAGAGTTAAAACCTCATCATGCTATTACCTTTGCCTGACATAAAAAAAGGGGACGGTAGCACACATACCATATCAAAGTAGGCAAATTATCATTTCCCACGCTCATACAAAATAGACAAATGGAAAATTTATCACTCAATGATTACTGACATCTGCATTAACACCCAGCATAGATTCCATCTCTTTTTGCACATAATACTGAATACATGGTAATATCTGCTTTGGGGTTGTTGTACTTATAGAAACTACATTGTCCAGATTTACTTATTTTCCTTTAAGTCTTAGAACTCCCATTTCATGTAAATATTTACACTACTTACATTTTACAGATGAGGAGGCCTTTTCCAAGTATATTAAAACATTTATATAAGAATTTGTATCAGAGGAAAGAATGACATACAGCACAAGTAATAACAGGAAAAATATTTTCTGTCATATTGATTACAATGAAAACTTCACTGAGTTCTTATAAGAGGTATCGTATGTAATGAAGTGTACCTTTCTTCTGTGTTGTGAACATGACACCACAACCAGGCTACTTACCTGTGAATTGGCAGCTTCCTCAGGAATAAGCACCAAAGCAGACTTTGCTATTCCTAATATTTTAGGCACATCCTTGGCACGTCCCCTAACCAGGCTTACATTAGTCAGTTCCAGAGTAAAATTCAAGCCCAGTGAAATAAATGCCTTTGAGAGAGAGAATTTAGTTAAAAACGTAGAAATTTAATTCCACTAAAACCATGTTATCCAACAGTTCAAATAATTAACAGAACAATCTGCAGATTTTGTTCTGCTTACATACAAAAAAGCAGCATTTTCAAGACAAGTGTTTTGTTGATTATGTTTCTCAAAAGAATTACAGTTAAGCCACCAATATTGTGAAAGTAATCCGCCGACAGTTTGATGGAAAGTGAATTTTTAAAGAAACTATTGCCATCTTAAAAAGTTGCATCTGACGCAGTGGGCCTTAACTTGATTTTTTAATCCTTGGGGTTAAAAATATCTGTGATGTTTGTAAGAGCATGTAAGGGTGGATGTAAGACTGTGATAATAATGATAAACAGACAGGAAACACAGAGGACTGCAGGTGCATTTGTCTTCTGCTTCACGAGTCACAAATGACAGATCACTATTTACAACCAAAAAGGGAAACTTGAGAAAATATCTGCATACATATAATAATAAAATATTGAACTGATAGTAACACAAAGCAACAATGTAAAGAAACATTAAATATTTGAACACATGCATAGCAGTGATTTTGCAATTATTATCAGAAAATGTGATTTTCAAACCCAGTTCTACTCCATAAACAGGAAATTCATAACACCAAAACTCTTCTTTTCTGCTTCTTCACAGCTGATACTAGTGAGAGTTTTTTATCTTATTTGTATTCTGATTAAAAAAATAAAAACAATAGATATCACAGGAGCTAAAAGAGTAGTACACACCTGGTTGCTTATTGGCACTCTTTTTACTCCAAAGCTGGCACCATCCTTTATTGTGAGGAATCCCACCTCATTCTCAGGTTCAATTAGTGCTTCTTCATGAAGGGATATGACACGGTACTTGACCATCACTTCTCCAAATGCCCCAGCATGCCGAGTTACATTAACCTGAACATATCGATCCAAGGTTTTTTCTACCAATACTGACTGCTGATCAGAGTACAGGGCAAACACTCCATAAGGATCATCATTTGCTAACACTGTGATCTTTGAAACGCCTTTCTCATGGTCTAAATCTGCTCCACCTTCCACTGCAATCAGCTTCACCTCATAGTTTTCATCCAGTTCTGGAACATCATCAGGTAACAGGTAAATAATTATCTCAGCTGTACTCTGCTGATCAGCAATCACAACAGATCCCTCTGTCTCAAGAAAGTCACCCGTGATGTCAGATTCACTACATATTTCCCAGTAAACCTGAAATGAGTACAGAAAATGGAAACATAAAAGAAAGAAAAATTACCTGCAATGTCAGAAACTTGTGTATTCAGGATTCAGTATAGACAGGATATGGAAGAGACTGTTTTTAAATGTGTAAAATAAAAATTTCTTTAGGTATGCATAGGAAGAATATCCTATCACACAAACTATTTTACTAAAGAGGGTGTTATTCCATTAACAGTACTATGAATATAAATATTTCCCTTGTCTAGTTTCAGAAGATTTATGTAAAACTATGTGGAATCTATGAATATTTTTCAAATTTTTTTCTATTGTTAGACCAAAATACCCTTGCTGTTTTTCCTGTTTCCAGTATTCCTCACATAGGAAAGGAATGAAGAA
The DNA here is from genome assembly GCF_020740725.1 of Corvus hawaiiensis. Lineage (NCBI taxonomy): Eukaryota > Metazoa > Chordata > Aves > Passeriformes > Corvidae > Corvus > Corvus hawaiiensis. Next base: position 57,534,164 of record NC_063255.1, read on the forward strand.
CTCTCATTAAACACAGCAGATGCTTCTATTAATTGATCAATTTATTTTAAATTAAATGAGTTCCTGTTAAAACGCTGACTTCTGAACAACTTCAGGTAAAAAAACAATGTGCATGGTTCAAAGAAACCTGAAGTCTGATTCTGTCTAAAAAAAGTAAATTGTGATGACCTCAAAGAAAACTCACTATGAAAGTATGGTCTCTTCTGTTCTCCCATCAAAATGGGGAGAGGAAGAAAGTGAGAGGAGCACAGCAGTATTGTTTTTCTTTTATTTCCCCTAACCAGGAAAGACTGAATTTTACTATCCAAACCATAACTACTAGGGCTAAGCCCTTCTTAAAGTCAGTCTAAAAGGCAACATTTAGGAAAACGAATTTGAGAAACAAGCAATTGAAAAGCACAGAATAAGATATTTTTCCATACATTGACATTGAGGATGATTTCAGATTATACTGTTTACTAGGAAGAGTGAGAATACCGTTACATTCCCCAGAATGCCTTGAAATCGTTTGACAAACAGTGTAATACTTTGTGGCCCTTCGTCTGCTGAGGGTTCTGCATAGTTAATCTCAGTTAATGATTCAGGAGCAAACTGTACAATTCCATTGGGATCACCAAACTTCTCTATCTGTAAAAAAGGTAAACAAACATTTAAATAACTAGAAATGTAGTGTGAGTTGTATTCTTCTTCAAACCACTAAGATTTCCACTGCTAGGTGGTAAAGGGGCACATATCTGTTAGTTTTAAATACAGCAGAGAAAGTTTTGAGTGTCCCCTTTTCAGTTTTCAGTTCCCGTGTCCAAGGAAGAAAAAAACAAGAGTTATATTTCAAATGCTTCATCTGAATATTTTGATACTAAAGCAAGAAATGCTCAGGCACCTTGAGCTAGTATACAGAAACACTTCTCGCACGATCAGTTTGCAAACTCAGCACTATGGGAAAGAGACCTCATCTATATCCATCTGTGTGAGCCATTAGCTGCAACAAGAATTTGGGGTGACCTGACTTCCTGAGGGGACTGTGCAAATAAGAGCTAATTCCATCAACACTTTACAGACCAGATAATAAAATAAAAATACAATTTCTAGGAGAGATTTTTTTGAGGGCTTCTTGTAGCAGCCTTATAAATATTTCCTTAGTTGTAGTATCCCTAGAGCACTAATTTGTCTTTGATAACTCTGCCTTCTCTCAAAAATATCTGCATTTCTCTTGCACTGTGAGAAGTCAGATTTTCTCCTTTCCTCTGAAGAAGATGTCAAGAGTGACAATGTCCTACTTTTCTTGCAGCTGCTGAGGGGTTGGAGCCTGGAGCTGTGGATGTGTCCAGATCACTGTTATCTACCACACACACGCATGATTGTGGTCGGTGCAGGTGTACGCCAAGGGGTCCAGCCTGGAGAGTTTGTCCATCACTGGTTTTTGCTGTCTCAGGATTTGGGGAGGAGTGTGTGTGTGTGTGTATGATTTGTCCATCGTTGTTTTTTACTGGCTCAGGGAAAAAAGACATTTTGTCTTTGTCTTGGTGGAGCTTTGGTGGTGAGCACCTTTTGTGTGTAAATCACACTCTCTGTTGTATCCCTTTGTCATTAATATTGTTGCTGTAACTGTTTGTTTCTCATCTAATTGGTGTTTTCAAGTAAATTTTTCTTATCTCAACTCAGAAACACTGGTTTTTGTCTCACTCTCACCAGAGGGCATAGGGGAAGGGAATCAGTTGAATGGGGTTTAATTTCCTCCTGAGTTTAAACCACAACAGATGACAAACATATAGACATATAGAAATGTGGGCTTAATCCGTGCTCTTTCCAAAGAGAACTATAGAAAATTGCAAATAAGAGAGCCAGCTCAGCGCCTTTATACCAATTTTTACTGACAGATTCTCTGCTCTTTTTCTTTCAGAATTGAACACAATACACCACAATAGTACAAAGGTCAAAAAAGGCAAATGACTCAGTAATCATTGTGATTCATTTTTAAAAGCTTTGCAGGATAAATACCAATATCAACAGAAATCTCTGAAAAAAGAGAAGCAATAATAACTTACTATTAGTGTAATGCTGTTTGCCTTAGAATCTATTTCTGTTTCACCTTTCATAAGGCTCAGTCGAATAATGAAGGTTTCCTGAACTTCAACTTCATCATGAGGATAGATTTGTAGATTAATTGTTCTCAGACCTCCTTCTCCTTCTTCAAAATAGAATGATCCATTCACAGGGTCACCAATGTCACTATTCAGGGGAGACAAAATCTCTTCTGAATTGGGTCCCAAAATGTCCCAATTAATCTGTGGAAGAGATCATTTTCAGATTTACAGGGGTGATATGTTATAATAGCATCCCAATGGGAGAAATGACAGAATAAGTTCCAAAAGTACTTAGCTATGTTTAAATCTTTGCTGTTAATACAGGATACAAAATAGTCATAATTAATTCTATGGGGCAAAATATAGAAGCCTTTGGAAAAGTAAACTTGCAAATTTACAAATGGGAATTTTGTAGTGTTAGTCAAAATGCCAGTTTATTAAATTCTAGATGATAGAAAAGAAACTAAGATTTCTTTAGCATATCGAAGGAATCACACAGGCCAGTGTCTACTTCTCTGCCCTTTTATGACTTGTTTTGCAAAACCTCCCACATGAGTACTCATGATCAAAACCATTTCCCTTTGAAGTGTGAGGTCAAGTCTGAAAATAAGCATTTTCTATCATAAAAGTTTTCAATGCTTCAGATTATGAAGGAAACTATGAATCCTTCATATTTCTTCAGCCTGATTAGCTATAGCATTTCCAGCAATTCCCACAAATTAGATTGCTTTTAAGGAGGTCATATTCAGCACTTTACAATTATTATTTTGGTAATTTAATTGTTTTCCACTTTTCTCCAATGACTTCTAGAAAAAGTCAAAGACTTAGGCAATTTTTATGTGGAGAAGAGGAGCTCATGGTTTTTAATGCAAATTTTCCAATCATTTGACAAGACTATAAAAGGCCTGCCATGTTTTATAGTTACACCTTCACTTTATAAATGGTCTGTATAGAGTAAAAAAACACTCTAGAAAACTCATAGTAAGCAATTTCCTGAATTAAACTAGTGGTAGTACATGAAGTTAACCATAATTTTGGTGGGATTAGGAGCTAGTTCAGAACAATGTACACAATACCATAATAAAAGAAGGCAAGCAGGAGGAGAAAGAGGAGTTTAAATGGGTAGCAACATTTTCTGTTATACTGCAACTATAAGTAATTCGTGTTTAATAAAAAACTGTAATTATCCTAATAGAAATCAGTCACTGAGAAAGCTCTCAAAGCAAAATGCAGGAGCTTTTTGACAGTCACTGGCAAACTTTCAGTCTCTGACAGGCAAGACCCACCTGTGCTTCCACCAACCGCCCAGTCCTTTCCAGCACCAGGGACACTGTTGTGGTTGCATCAGGGTTGGGAAGAATAATTTGGCTTTGGTTGAGAAATCGGACCATGCCCTGGGGAGAGTCACTTTTTGCAATGGTGACCTGGCTCACCAGGTGGAGCCCCAGGACTGCTCCACCAGTGGCTCCTGTCAGCTGGATTTCAAATTGCTCTGCAAATTCACTGCCCAGAAAAAGAAAAAGACATTCTGAGATATCTAAGAGAAAAAAAAAATAAAACTATACTTAGTTGTTCAATCATGCATCCAACTGGATCTGTTTAAAGGACTCAAGAAATCATTTCCATAGGTGCAATGTACAAGATTCCTTCTATTTTCATAGAATGGTGGTATCTGAAATAAAAATAATGTTCCATTTTTTACTAGTGTTAAGTTAAACAAAAATACAAAAAATTATTTTATTCATAGCAGAACTATTGTCACCAATATTTCTTATAATGTAATTAAAAACTGTATTCAGTTGCATATTATTTAACAGGAACTATGACACTCTAATATAACAGCTTCTTTTTCCCCCTTTAGGTGATACTCCCCCTCAGGTGATTTTTTAGCACTGCAGAAATTTGTTTCTATATTCCAGCTCTATACACGCTCATGTGTAGATTTTTTAGTGCATGCTAAAAAGGACCATATTAGAAGTAAATTGGTGAATAAATATCTGAAAATTTCATTACCTTTCTTCATCATCTATAATAGAGATATAAATAAAAGACTGGTTCTGTCCATGACAAAAAATGACAGAATTATTATGGATGACATAGTCAACACCATCAGGAAGTGCAGAAATACTTCGAGAAAGAAAATCAACTGTGACATTGCCATAAGTTCCACGCTTTCTCAAAACAGGAATCATGATTAATCCAGCATCCTCTTCCACTATAAAAATAATTGAGAAGAAGTTATGTTATTTCAAAATTTATGCCATAGCCTTATCTTCTAAACCACAGTGAGAACTTCAGGTAAACTTACCCTCTAGAAGGATATACTCTGGATCAAATTCTATGACACCTTCAGCATTGTCATTTTTTCCAATAGTGACCCGTACTGTGGAGATATTTCCTATTATTGGAGGTTGATCCACCTGTAGACCATTCTCTCTTACAGTAAAATCAAATCCACTTGCAAGAACATAAAAAAGACCAAAACATAAAAATACATTTTAAACTTCTTGTGGAAGTATAAAGATATGTGTGTAACAATTTGTCAATTACTGCAAATATGTTTATTTTCTGACAGTTATTACTGAAGACTTTTGTCACATTTTTTCATATTATTATGTTTGCAAAAATAATAGTTTATACATAGAAATGTGCATCTTTCATTTTGTCTTTCTCATTTCATCTTTTTATAGAAATTTCTTGCAACTTGGAAACTTGTATCTAATGTATGGATTTTAAGCTTTAATAAAACTTAATCAGCAGCATCTTTATACTAAGGTTAAAATGATTGGGTTTCTCATACATCCATTTTCTATTATGATTACAGTTATAGCTGTCTTACAAAATTTTACAGTAAAACAGATGAAATGTCTAGCAGTGACTTCATGCAGGTATATCAGAATCCAAATATAGTTTGTTCTTCTGCTTGTAACAAAACAATTGGGAATTTTAACTTTACCTTCCTTGGAGTTCCACTTCAGTAATCATCAATGAAAAGTATTCAGGACCTTCAGGAAAGTCATCATCATGAATTTCAATCAATATAATTTTACTTTCCTCCTCTGGTTCAAACACCATTTCCCTTACTGTGGGAGTAAAATCCATTCCTTCCTCCGCAGTCCCATTTATTATCTGAAACCAAAGACGCACTCTGCCATAGGATCCACTGGAACGCACAACAGTGATGTTAACCTGAGGGAAAGAGAATATTTTCTTTTAAAAATGGCTTTGTTTTCTGTTACAGTTGTCTTTAGGAGATGTTCTAAAGGCACATTTTCAATGGTTCTGTCAGGTAACAATAATTTGATTTATGAAGTACAGAGTACATATAATTTAACAGATAGCCTCAGCCATTTTAGAGACTGATTTCTTTTCTTTCTAAAGTTGAGCATAATTCTAGCAACAATGTTGATATCCGTCAGTAATTTTACATAAGAAAGAATTTTAATCCAATACCCATATTTCGTCTTCTGTTGTTTGCAATAGTTCACGGGCAAATGCAAACTCTCCATATGGATAATCACTGGCGGCCATGGTAATATTTGCTGTGCTGCTAGATTCATTTATTAGTCCTCCATCACTGATTCTGGTTAGTTGAAACTGGTAGTAATGCTTCTCCTCGGGACGGTTGTCATCTACAGCCTAGGGAAAAGAACCAACAACAGCTAGAAGTATTTAAACAATTTCCAGGGAGAGAGGTATAACTAATTTCTAACCAAGATCCTAAGAAAATAAAAGAAAGTAGTTGAAATAGCTACTTGTGTCAGATCTCTTATATACCTGTATTAGAACAACTGCTGCAGACTGCCTATCTCGCATGGTCAAAGTTCCCGATACCTTAGTAAATTCTGTCTGATGAGGAGGTGTTATATTCCAATAGATTATGATCTCCCCAAAAATCCCTGGGCCACGTACCAGGCTGCAGGTAAGGACAAAAACACAGATTTTATTTTTACCTTTGGCATTTAATATCCAATACAGAGATAGTATATCATACTGTTGTGCGTGGAAGAAATGTTATCAGCACTATGAAAGTTTGAGTTTTAATGCACTTAATCACTATTAAGAACATGAGAATCCCCTTTTCAGGCATTTTCAGAACATCTCTGAAGTTCTCTTTTATTTCTCTGTGTTGGGAGGCATCTCAAGCTGTATTTTTGCCAAGAGGTCTTTCAAGTTTCTTTCCATGTATAGCTCAAAGATGGGATCTGAAAACTGATTTCTCTTGCTTCTATTCCGCTTTTCCAGTGATAGAGATGCAAAACAGAAGGGAAATTGGACATCAGGGTAATGCCAGGGGCAATTTGCTCTGTAAGGCAGAAGGATACTAGAATACCTCTTTGAAATTTTCTGAGATATGTTCTGTCTGCTTCTTATCTAAAACCCTACTAAATAACATCAGGCTTGGTGAAATAAGTCACCATAAAGATTTGTCGGCACATTCTGCACGTAATGTGATCTAAAGCTACTTCTTGCACAAAGCATCATTTTGTCTTTTGGGCTTCTTGGGCCAGTACTAGAAGCTGTTCTGTTGCTTATATTTGCTGGTTTACCAAAGGAAAGTGTCATAATATTTTTTTCCAATGCTCTTAGAAGATTCTTCTAAGAATCTAAAACTCTTCATTCTGTTTTCAGTTGACTGAATAAAACAATTGCATCTTGTTTCCACCAAAAATTCCCATATTGTTTATGCTAGAACATAGCAATTTGCTGAAATACTATTCAGGCACAAATCTTGAATCAAATTCTGGAAAGCACAAAGCACCTTCAAATGTCACATTTCCTTACCCCTTTCCTTTGATTAAGATCCTCTTTCCTTTGGTACATCAATGTTGTAAATAACTTGAAGACAAAGAGGAATATTTGGACCTCCCCAGTAATACTGAAATGACATACATGTGGTATATTCTGCCCTTCTTTAAAACCAATCACCTAACTTTTTAAAATAGTTCTGATTATAGAAATGATGATAAAATGCGGTACTCAATAAATTCTTGCCCAATGTGAAGTCTTATAACTTTTGAATCTGGGCTGTTGTCCTTTCTTTGAAAAATGAGAGATGTACTCACCTAATAAGAGCAGTTCCATTATAATTTCCTGAAGGTTCTCCAATCAAAACATGCTTGGATGAATGGGCAATCCCAACCACCCCAGAAGCTCCTTCATCTCCCATGATAATGATGGTTGCAACACCTATGAAGAGAACAATGCTTCTCATGGTAAATGAAAACTAAGCAATGAGCTCCCTTTGGTAAATTTTGGGACATGAGTGGTTAAGCATCACCTTCACAGAGGGCCTGTGGAACTCCCTAGGACTTCTTCAGACAAGGGACTTAGGGAAAAAGACTGGCATTCAAAATTGTGACCAACTAGCTGCACACAAAATACTTAAGCACTGCAGACTAAGTAATATGAACGGACTTAGAATAGTTGTCATATGGAATATCTAAAACCAGAAGATACTGAATTAATTCTTTACCATTTACAGGGGATATCTCTGCATCACCAGTAGAGACTAGGTGAATGGTAAATGTTTCATTCCCCTCCAGCAGACCATCTTGTATCACGTGTAAAACAATCAGCTTCTGGGACTCAGCCTGCATCACGTAAAGACCAGAAAGATATGGATATATATTAAATAAAAATAAACAAAATACTGTATTAAAAACAGTATTTTTTTTAACATATCAAATGTTAAGAATGCTTGACATATCCTCTAGTATTTTTAAAATATCAAATTTCTGATCTGGCTAAAATTTTTTCTCACAGATTAATAAACAGTAAAAATTGTCTCTCAAACATTGTGTGTCACCCTAAAAATGCCCTCATTATTTTCAACTCAATAACAACTGAAACTCCTTTGAAATTTTATTCACATAGATGTTTTCAACTTAGAGGAAACTTTCTATACAAAATCTTTTCCATCAGGAAACACATATTCAATAGTTCACACATATTCTAAGGATTAACATATTATTGAGATTAGATATATTAGTCGCATTTCTGCCTAATCCATATTTTTGTCAGTGGGAAGTGGCATACACATTGTATAAATTTAGTATACCATGCATATATAGTTGTATGCTTATACTTAAGCATGTATGAAAGTTCAGGACAAAATGTCAAAGCCAACCAGTAAAGGAAGTATAACTAAACTTTGCCAAATACTGATGGCCTTACCAGAAGAAAAAAAAATCTATTTTCCAGCTGATTCAAAATAAAACAACCAGCATGCATATTTATTTAATGATGAACAAGCTTGTACCGAGAGAAAATAGATTATGCTTTGTTAAAATACTTCTTTTCATTAAATATTTTGAGTAGACTGTAAAAGATCAATATTAACATAGTATTGGTATCCAATATTTTGACTCTGATTTCAGAGTTTTAACTTGAAATATAATGAATTATATTTATAATTATATGAAATATAATGAAATCAAATAACACTGTCCAGTTTGAAAGTTATTAAGGTGGGTTTTTTTTTAAATCTGCAGATTTTGAGCATTTATTTATCTTTCTCACCTTTTCAATATAAATTTTCTTTTTAAGATGACTGATACTGTAATGGAATAAGTGTTTCTGTAGCCATTATTCACATTCAGTAGATTTCAATTCCTCTTTCTTGATTGTAAAAACAAAAGAGATTTGAAGAGCTGCCTTCTGGATGATTACATTATGCTGAATTAAAAGAGCATGCCAGCTTTCCTTTACAGCTTGAAAAAAGCCTGAATATTTCTAATCCCACCAGTTCAAACTGACCTTTTCTAGTGTATAATACTTAGTAACCCCCTACTTCTATAAACATATAACAAAAACCATACAAACACACACAACTAGAAGAAAGTATTTATAAATCTAATAGTAAATAAGTTATTGCAATGTCTGAAATACCTCATTGAAATGAAGGGTACCATTTAGAGGGGTCAGATTATATCTGGCTGCTTCGTCGAGGATCCATAACACTTTAACTGCTCCTTGTCCTCCCTGACTTCGACTTACATTGAGCAAAACAACTGCAGCAGAGTCATCAAGTGTCTGAGGTTCCTTCACTGTTACCTGATGGACAAAAAGAAGGAGAATGTGGGAAAGGCTGCTTGAAAAGTCAAAAGCTGTATCGATAATGTCAAAAGACATGGATACATGTTTGAGATAAACAACAAAAAATATAATCAATGACAGTGCTGAACAATAAGAGTGAAAATGAACAGGAAAGTGTCTTGGGGTGACCTTATGATGTGATCCCATATCACTGCCTATGCCCAGAAATTAATTTTTGTGTCTTTCTATGCCTCTAAACTGAGCCTGAGAGGGGGAAGGAAAAAAACTGAGCAAATCTTTTTCAAAGCAGTTTGCAGCTTGTTCAAGGTCACACACAGATAGCAATTTGTTTCCAGCTGTGGCAGGGGAGGGAGGAAGCACCTGGCTTGCTGCTCCTAGGACAGTTTTTTGGCCAGTGGTTCAGCTGCTTTTTCTCCAGAGAGAGTCCGAGAGTTGAATTTTTCCTTCCCTGGAATTTTGGATTTTCTCCCTTTTCTACTGGACTGCCTGATTGCTTTAACATCAGAGCACATCAGGAGGACTTTCCACCGGGCACAGAGGGCCTGGCCCTGGGCCAAGCCCCAGCTCCAAGGAGACCAAAGGGAGGACTCTTAACGCTTTCCCAGGTTTTTTCTCAACAACAAGAGATTTTGTTATTTAGCATTATTTTCCTTTCCCATGTGTTTGTTAAATAAATAGTTTTTATCTCCTTCATTTTCCTTCGAGGAAACCTGGTGGGGGAGGGGTGGTTGTGCCTTCTCTCAGAGGATATATTTCTAAATTTGGCCAAACCGGAACAGAAGGTAACAGGTTTAAGGAGTGTGTTGAATTCTGATAGCAAGGCCTCTATGCTCTATGATTCAAAGCAATTACAGATGGTGTCACCAGCAGTCTCGGCACCAGCAAAATGGAGAGCAGAAGTACTGCAAGAACTAAGATGAGATATGTTTTATAATTTCTTTCCAAATTTTACTTTCAGTAATGCAGATTATTATACAAACCACAAAAAAATACTACCTAGGATGTAGTATGTTTATTGTCCATATTGTTAGTATGGTGAAATAAACTGATTCAGTCATGCAGAAATCTGTATTTACGCAGCAGCGCTTTCACTGTTACTACCATCTTACACAGCTAGATGAAGACATGCACTAATATCCTTCCAATGAAATCATGTTTTCCACTGCAGAGAAAACTTACAAAAATCAGCTATGTGCTAGCGACACAAACCCACTATCCAACCTTATCAGAAAAGAGCGCAACCTAAATCAAACTCACTTTCTTTTCTTCAAACCCGAATACCCCAACAGGGGAATCATTTGGTGGAATAGCGACAGTTACCAAGGTGTCATTCCCAAGTCTTGCACCACCTGTTACCCTCACCAGGGCAATTTTGAATATCTCAAGAAATTCAACTTCATTGTCATCTATGATTGTAATTTCTATTTCTCCTGTAGCCTGAAGAAATGTTAAAAAGAAAAAAAAAAACAAAAAAGTTTCATTTATAATATTCTGTGAATTGTTTGAAAAAAAAAAAATTTAAAATAGGCAAGTTGTATCTAGTAGATAGACATTGTTCACTTATTCATTTTTCTTCTTATACTTGCATATTTATAATAAGAAGACATAATTTCAATAGTGGTTTTTAAGTCCATCAATGTAAATCTTATTTGGTAAAACCAGCAGACTGCTTTGCTTTGGTACTCAATAGAAAGTGAAGGTTGACAATATTGTAAATATTCAGACAACACTCTACACACTATGTATATCCTTCCTTTTGCCAAAGACCGATTATAGCCACTTGCAATCAAAATCCCTTGTGTACACTAAGTATTCTCAGATGCAGCATGAAATTTAAAACTATGTGTAACACACAGCTAAAAAAAATGTGAGCTTATCCTAAGAATTTATAGTGAAGATGGATTATGCTACAGATTTTCATTGTAACAGGGTTTATTGTTAGAAGTTATGTTCTCACTTGCCAAAGTATTCAAGACACACAAGCCTATTTGGTCAACGCTTATGAATATCCTGGTATTCCATGTTAAAGAACTGAAGTTGGGAGCATCATTCACATACGTAAGGCCATAAGTAATATGTTTTCAATGAAAATTCTGCTAAAGGAAAACACACAAAAATCTTAAGCTGGTAACCCAAAGTCAAGTAAACTTTCAACAAGTGCATACCTGCCCATCTGCAAATGTAAGGTTTCCAAATGATGGTGTGAAGTCTTCAAAGCTGGCAGTTGAATGAATGGCTTCCCAGTACAGAGCTGCTGACCCAAATCTCCCACCCTGTCGAACAACTGGGAGTTTCAGTACATTCTGTGGTGGTGGTACTTCATAACCAGAAACAGCTCCAGTGATATCCTGTACATTCAAAAAGAAACTGCTGAGTGCCTCAACAAACTGTTTCTTTTTCTTTTTTTTCCAAGTTGACTTGCAGTTAAAAATAAATGAAGAAATACATAACTATTTGTAAAACGCTGTGGATTTTGCATTGACCTTGCTCTGAGCAAAAATCTGGATTAGATGACCTCCTGAGATCTCATTTTATGACACCGGTTTCAGCACTGCCAGCTCCCTAATAAATTTTGTGTATTATTTGTGATGAACCTCTTAAGAAAGAATTGTTTGTCAGGTATCTGGCCATTTTATCCAGAACAATTTAGTATCACAAAGCCTATCAGAACATTTTCAGAAGTTATCTGAGAAATCAGACTGTCTTGCTGGAATGCCACTTTACATATTTTTCATTCAGACTTATTTACCTTTGTAACATTAAAATTAAATATTCCCCTGGCATCATCGTTTTCTTCAATTGTTATTTCAGCTATTTCTAATCCAAGCCTCTTCACACTTGGTTGACCTCCAGAGGAAGAAGTGATCAGCTGCACATCAGTAATATTGATTATAAATCCTTCCTGTAATTCTGGAACGTTGTCCTGAAAAAAAATTTTTAAATGTCTTTTTTTTTTTTAATGAAACATTGTAAATTTATAATACATGCAGGAAGATGACTACTTGAAGGTTGTTTACTGTTCAAAACTTCTCAGCATTTGGGGCCATATAACCAATCCCTTGCTTCATACTATATGAAAGATGAAACAGACTGCTTTTGCTGAGATTTTGATATTGAAGCTGACAGTCAGATTCCAGATCTGCAAGAACAGTGGAAAGCAGTGCTGGCTGTCAACTGTTACTGCTACCTAGAAGAAAGTCAGCTAGATCTCAGAAACCAAGCCATAACTTGAAAATCAGTATCTCCATTCTAAATATATTTAAAGAATATGCATAATTTTTTTCTTTTGTCATTATTGTAAGTAAATTTTATATAATATAAATAAAATACAATAAAATATAATAAAACAAAGAATTTGGCTCATTCTGAGTGATGAGTGCTCAAGATTTTTTGAAAGAGGTCACTGCAAGAGTTCCAGCACAACCATTTCTAGAATATTAAGTCATACTACTACTATAAAGTACCATTTCCCTTTCTTCAAAAGATATTAATAGCTAAAGAAGTTGTTAGGCTACTCACAGGCAAAATAGTGACTGTGACAGAAATTGTTGTTGCATTCTCTGCCATAATGACTGTTTTCTTTTCCAGTATATAATCCTCATTCTCTGTTGCTCGGTTGGAGGGGGGGAGTTCAAAGTTCGGTGCAGTGCTCAACTGAACTGCAAGATCCCCGACAAATCCTTGTTCTCGAACAATTTGTAGGGTAACAGTAGTTGAATTCTGCTGCCCTATAGTAAGGAGAGGAAAAAAATGCAAGACGTGATTGTTTTGCAATCATAGAATATGCTGAACTGGAAAGGACCCATCAGCATCATCGGAGTCCAGTTCCTGGCCCCGCACAGGATACTCCAAGAATCACACCATGGGCCTGAGAGAATTGTCCAAACACTTCTTGAACTCAGATAGGCTTGGTACTGTGGACATTTCCCGGGGGACCCTGTTCTGGTGCTCAGCCACAATCTGGGTAAAAAACCTTTTCCTCATATCCAACCTAAACTGCCTGAACTCAGCTTCATGCAATTTACTAGAGTTCTGTCACTGGGCACCAGAGAGTGCAGTGACCACTGTCTGCCCCTCCTCTTCCCCTCACAAGGAAGTTGTAGACGGCAATGGGGTCTCCCCTCAGTCTTCTGTTCTTCAGGCTGAACAGACCAAGTGACCTCAGCCGTTCCACATACGGCTTTACCTCAAAGTCTTCACCATCCTCATGGCTCTCCCCTGCACGCTGTCTAATAGTTTAATGTCTTCCTTATATTGCAGTGACCAAAACTGCCCCCAGCACTTGAGGTGAGGCTGCCCCAGTGCAGAGCAGAGGGGACAGTCCCCTCCCTTGTCCGGCTGGCGATGCTGTCCCTGATGCACCCCAGGACACACTTGGCCCTCCTGGCTGCCAGGCCACTGCTGACTCATATTCAACTTGCCATCAACCAGGACCCCCAGGTTCCTTTCCATGGCACTGCTTTCCGGCCTCACGCTCCCCAGTCTGTCCATACATCCAGGGTTGCCCCATCCCAAGTGCAGAATCAGCACTTTCCCTTGTTGAACTTCATGCACTTGGTGATTGCCCAGTGCTCTGATTTGCCAAAGTCTCTCTAATTTGTTGAGGTCTCTCTTCAGGGCCTCTCTGCCCTCAACAGAGTCAACAGCTCCTCCCAATTTAATGTTGCCAGCAAACTTCATATTCCTAAGAGTCCTGCATCCAAGTCATTCATGAAGATGTTGAGGAGAACTGGGACTAGGATGGAGCCCTATGGAACCCCCTTTTAACCCTTGCCCTGCTTGATTTTCAGCTCACCTAACTACTGGAGCTGCTTGCTAGACCCCACTTCAATTCTGCCCGGCAACACAACAGTACTTGGATAATACCAGGGCTCAAGCAGATGAGCACACACAAGTGTTGTAAATACACAAAACAGTACCTACATCTAGAGGTACTGTGCATTTAAAAACTGGATCTAGAAGAAGAATAAAATACGGAATATCTACAGTTTGATATGTGTGTTACACAAATTATTACTTCAACACGTCTATTTTTATTTGGTTTTCCTTCAAAACTTCCATTTCAATACTTTGCCTGGCCTTTCATGCCTAGGCCATCACTATTGATTCTAACACAGAAAGTGGCATTGAGAGCAGTCATTCTGGCTGTAAACATCACATTTTCTTAAATCAAATATTGAAGAAGTTAAATAGACTTGTATCAGTCAGGCTCAGCAACCTTTTGCGAAGGCAGATTTGTAATTTTATCCAATAAATGGTGGAACACATAATCTGGCTAAAAGTGCTGCATTTATGACTGGAGAAATAGAAACAGATAAAATGTAAACAGGTTTGTACTTCAAACCAGTTACTGTAACTAGATATTATTTCACAGATAGTATCTTGTGTATAATTCATTAAAATACAACAGATAAAGATTGGAAAAAAACCTGTGCAACCAGGGGGAGCTAGGAACCTTCTTTGAATCCGAACTTCAAAGTATAAATGTTTATAATGTGTGTGTTTGTGTAAGAAACCAACAGAATCCCTTTACATTACTTCCAGGGGCTAAAAAAAGGGCAATGTCAATGCACCTGAAAATACAACTGGTTAGAATGTTTTACCGGTGATAGTATATTCTGATGGAAAAAGCATTTTTTGTATATGTAATTTGTTAATATGGACAGAATATTAAATAATTAGAAAATTCTAATTGAGCTGTTAACGTATGACTAGCCCATCAGATAGCTGCGGGAAGAGCACCAAAGAATGCCAGCTAGCTCCCTGAGCCAGGAGAGAGGGAAGAAGCCTGAGCATCATGGCAATTCTCCTCTGGCCAACTGCCTGGGAGATCCTTTTCAACTTGTGCCTTGAAGGAAAAACAAATCAAACATGCAGCTCTAAGCAGAAAAACACCACCTTTTTCTTGAAGTGGGATTCACTCCTGCTCTGCTTCCTTCCTTCCCCTCTGACCTCTTTTTGAGCCACTTCAAGAGGAAAGTCTTTCTATGTAAATTATTTTAAATTATATTTTAAATACAGCAATCCCATTAAATGGGCAACTTCTGCCTTGTATATAAACAGAATTATTTTATGCATTAGTGATTTGCAACTTACCTCTTAAACAAGAATGGCTGGAGAATATTTATATATGCAATGTGAAATACAGCATAAAATGTGTGTAGTAAAACAGCATAGTTACATATTTTAAGGGAGATAGATAGATAGATAGATATAGATATAGATGATATATATAACAAGTGTTATAACTACAACGATGCTGACTTTGAAAAAACATACATTCTTTCCTAAGAATCAAGAAACAGACTTACCTTCTGGTTCTCTGATTTTAACAAAGAGAGACTCCATATGCCACTCAATCACACCATGTAGAGAGTCACTGGGTAAAATGCTAAGTACAGCTCTTGCCCTTTCAGGATCAATGACAGCTCCTTTTGTGGTATCTTGAACACCCACAGTGGTAACATGGGTGAGTGTGATTTCCACTACCTCTGAAAGTTCTGCAACACTGTCCGCGAGAATTGTCAGGGTGATTGTGGACAGGGCCTGACCTTCTGAAAATGTAATCTAAAGTTTTAGAGGGAAGGGGGAAAAAAAAGTCAAATTTCTTCTCAGTGTCATTACACTTACAGTTTTATTCTGTAAACTCTATCAGTTATAAAACGCATATATATACACACATACATGTCTTATAGAATCACAGAATACAAGGTTGGAAGGGACTTCAAGGATCATCTGGCACAATCATTCTTGGCAGCACCACAGTCTAAACAAGATGGCTCAGCATCCTGTCCAGTTCAATCTTAAAAGTGTCAGTTTTTGGGAGTACACAACTTCCATGGGAGGTTTATTCCAATGGATGATTGTTCTCATGGTGAAAAATTTTCCTCTTATGTCCAATGAGAATCTCCCCAGGAGTAACTTGCATCCCTTATCCCTTGTCTTTTCAATGTGACACTTTGTAAAAAGTAAGTCTCCTCCTTTGTAGCCACCTTTTAAATACTGAAACATGGTCTGAACATAAGGTCTCCCCATAACCTTCTTCTCTCAAGGCTGAACAGTTCTCTCAGCCTTTCCTCATATGACAGTCTTCCCAGACCTCTGACCACGCTTGTGGCCAGCTCTGGACCCTCACCAGCCTGTCCTATTTTCCATAGAGGGGACCAAAAATGAACACAGAACACAGAATTCCAGGGGTAGCCCAACCAGTGCTCAGTAGAGTGGGCTAATGACTGCTGCATCGCTGCTGGGGGTGGCCTTGTTGATGCAACCCAGAAACATCCTGGTGGATTGCCTCAGTGTTCACTTATAATGAGTTTATCGACCAGCAGGATTGCCAGGTCCCATTCCCCAGAGCTAATCCCCAGTCAGGATAGATCCCAGTGGGTGGTGCACTCCTGGATTATGTTTTCCATAGTGTAACATTTGTTCCTGATGGATCTTCCAGCCTACCCAGGTCCTCCTGCTGGGTAGCTCTCCAAAGTGTCTACTCCCTCACTTTGTTTGGTATCATTGTCAAACTTCATCAGAGTATACCTTATCTCATCACCCACATCACTTATGGAGATATTAAACACTGTTGGGCCCAATATTTATCCCTGAGGGACCACACTTGTGACAGGCTGTCAGTTCAAAAAGGAGCTATTTACCATCACTCCCTGGGAGCAGCAATAACACATAAGTTTATTTAGAAGGCGGCTATGGCAAGCTGTATCAAAAACCTTGGAGAAATCCAGGTAGACAATGGCTTTTGCTTTTCTTATTAAATAGCCTTTATCTCAAGCTTTTTCTCCTTATTTTCTCCTCATCCTGCTGAGATGGGGGAGTTAAGAGAGAACTACGTGAGGGTTTGTTAGACAGCCAAGGTCAACACACCACACATATACATATCAAAAGAAGGATGAACATATAATATCTATTAAAATCATTGCTATGTGAAGAAGTGGCTACTGAACTTTTTATGTTTCTTCTTCAGACAAAATGATTGATACATGCTTTGTCTATCTACATTCTTATTTTTAAATTCAAAGGGTCCACCACTTGATTAGGTCTTTCTCAACAAAGAAGATGTGTCTATAAACACTTGGACTACACATACTGTATAGGATAAACAAAAATTTCCACTGAACATTATACCTTTCTGACTCGTCTTGCCTACAAACCTATGCAGTGAAATCGTGTAGGATTTAGCTGGAATGCTCAAGGAGTACTCTAACAATTTCAGTTTGATTGTTTTGGCATCCTTAATTTCCCACCCATTTATTTTTCTTTTTTTTTTTCAGGCTTTGTGTCTGCTACAGATGGCCACAAGGTGGAGGATTTTAACTTACAGAAACTGGCTCCTGCTGGTTCTAAGGCATATGAAGAGCTTTGGCTGGCAGGAAACACGGGGTTTACATGGCTGGGAATCCAAAAATCTCAGAAACACAGAAAACTGGGACTTGCCATGTTCTGCAGGGCCATTTAAGTTCTCCATTGTATTGAGAAGGTCAGGACAAAGAGCAAAGACTCCCAGCTTCCCACCTATGCAAATAGTTTGACATAGTACCTGAATCTCACAGCAGAAGAAAGGAAGATGGGAACAGGATACTACAGATACACAATTCCAGTGCCTGGACAGCATTGCAATATCAGGTTCTAGAAGTGTTAGAGTGATATTGCAGTATTATGTGCCAGCCAGAAGTGCAAACCACCAGAATCCCAGGAAAGGACAAGGAAGCAGGAATTAACGGAAAAGTGGGCCAATCTAACGTGTACTGTCCTTCTCACTCAGTACATCTGTATTTATTGGCTGAGACAACACAGTAAGTGCTTCCCCAATAACAGTTATTATTAAATACCATTCCTGAAGCTGGAAATATATCACTTATGCTCCCATTAGCGATCCATTCTACTGTAACTCGTCCATATGTTCCTATTAAACGTTCAATATTCAGGGTGATCAAGCTGTCCTGTTCCACTTCTTCAACTTGCTTAAATAAAGAACTCTGAAAAACATACAGCAGCAGAACCAAAGCATTATTTTCTTAGAAAGAAAATTTTCTTTAGGGAACAGAGCATTCAAAGGGGGCCAGAGACATTGGGCATCAATAAATTAATCTACTTTTAAGCAGCTAAATGCAAGTCTATTGATTAAATTTATGTATCTTAATAGGCAGAGGTACTCAACAGGCTCAAATTTCATAAACATAGGAATTTGAAATGTCAGACCTCTTTATCCTAAAGCAAAAAAAATCAATTATTTTTGTTAGCTTTTTTTTGTACAGTGTTTTATGTCCAAATCATGTGAAGCAGGTAATGAACATGTAGACTTTCAAGACAGACATATTTTTACTGCTGTTACTTTACTATTACTCATCCTCCTCACACAAGTCCAGATGCAATGTTTAATTTCAGTAATGATTCTTCTGTGTTTTGTATCTTCACTATGCATTTAGTACATGTATCTGTTTAGATAACTTCTACAATATTTGATTATTTAAGAATCAAACACCCCAAATAATGCCTTCAGTCTGACATTTTCTCCAAAGTTATTATTTTGTTCAGGCAGATGGGCTCGTCATGTGGCATAACTCAATTAGTATCTATTTTAGAGGAATAGAATCTTTACTGAATTCCCCTGATTAACCAGTTTGTAGAGATTATGATGATATCATATATGCCATCTGAAAACTGAATTTTTAGATTGCTGCAAAATTAAACTGACAAAATAATGGGTTACTCTAAACATAAGGGGATTATAAAAATGACACAATAGGAACAGACTGGAACTGAGTTTCTATTTCCTGTCATCTGTATAACCAAGTAACAATGCTAAATGGAAATCAAAGACCTTCTGTCTCAGGTTGATACAAGACTTTAGAAAAAGAATCCTGTAACATGCTGTTTTAGTATGTTTGTGTTCTGGTATTCAGAAATTATATATACATATTTTAATGATTTACCCTATAAATTTTACCTGAGCAAATGCAATGACTCCATAGGCATTGTCGTTGGAAGGAATAATTATGTTAACAAAACTGTGAACACCAATCTCTGCACCTCCTTTGGGGTTTTTCAGCCACACTTTAAAACATTCTTCCTCTTCTGGGATGATGTCATCCAGGATATTGACTGCTATCACAGCTTCCATGTCCCCAGGCTCAAATATCAATTCACCTGAACTAGCATACAAACAGACACATCAAGTAATTATAAACTGAGGATATGATTAATGAACTTTGAAAGCAGTACTGAAAACTTAATGAGCATTTTTGATGCTGAAATTGTTGTTTATATTCCTGCGTAAGGAGGTTTAAAGGTTGTGGAGTTAGTGCTGGGTTTCGTTTTTTTCTAAGTTACAATAGACCATAGAGTAAATGATACTTCTTATTAATGTAATTTAATTTATCCTAAATAAAATATTCAATATCAAGTCTAACTGCAAGTCCTTTTATTCCATATTTTAAAGCAAGTTGTGAGAAGTTTGACTTCAGGTTATCCTAAGGCTACCTGTGAAAAATTCTCTTTAGTGTTAATAAATGTAGGTTACGGACGGGTTCGGACGGACGGTGACGAGAGATCTCTATAAGCAGGTCTTGGGACACAGGTGGTTTATTGCAAAGGGCGTGGGTATAGGGGCACTGCTCAGAGCTGCCAGACTCAGCTCTGAGCAGGCCCAAGAGAGCAAGAGAGCAAGCAGGTAAGAGAGAGAGAGAAAGAGTGTAAGAGCAAGGAGAGTGAGGAAGAAGTAGTAAGAATAAGAGCAGAAGCAAGAGTAAGAGCAAGAGTAGAAGTGGAAGTAAGAGCAAGAGTAAGAGTGGAAGAAGTAGTAAGGAATGTCTGAAGTCCTGGTTACAATACAATAAATCATCTTCTGCACTGAATATTCTAATTGTCACTAACCAATCTAATACAAGATACAAATCCTATAGCATTTACATACAGCCTATAAGAGTTCTTATATTACCATAGAGTGTTACATCTTAACTTCTAAAAACTACTCTTTGGACCCCTTCTGCTGAGCTAGTAGGGTCTGCTCTGACCCTTGGACCTGTTTGCAAGCAGAGGGTATTGTTCCATCAAGAGGGGATTACTTCAGTGGCCATACCATTGTTTTCCAGTTGTTCAGTAACTAAGACTTGGTATTTCAAAAGTGGCTTTCATTTCGATGTTGCCTGTAGTTTTCATATTCCCAAAATCTTTTGTCAGGCAATCATATTTATAAGGCTTTCCTGTTTCATCTTCCCCAACAAATAAACACACCACACACAGATGTCTATAGTGGTCTCCACTGTAACAAAAACAGTATCACAGAAAAAGGAATGCAAGAGCTGGGAGAAACCAAAAAACTCACCTAGGTATAAAATCTGACTGGTTAGAGATAGTGGTCAGCTCATAAATCTGGGAGCTGGACTCTACGGAAAGAGCAATCAAGCTCTTGCTGGTGTTCAGAGACCTTGCAGTAGCAGAAGTGATATGATCTGCATATGGGGCTTCCAGCATCAGAGAGAACTGGTTCCCTTCTGAGTTCCAGGAGTAGAGTGCTGTTGTGTCCTTACCAGAGAGGATGATGTGAACTACATGGAGCAAGGAAGAGAAAAAAAGAAATATTCAGTGATATATTTAAAATTAATTGTAATACAGAAATGCCCTTGGCAGCTCAATTGTTAAAGTACCACTTAAAAATCTGATAAATATTATGAAAAAATGAATGCATATATTTCTTCAATTCCAGTACTATAAATGAAATCTTACCTAAACCTGAAGTAGGCATGAAAACATGGATGTTTCTTACAGCAGAAACTGGAAGAGACTGAAAGTGTCTGAAGGTAGACTGCCCTGTCTCCCAGATGAAAATTTCAGAATTTCCAGTTTCTACAAAGGAGAAAAATGACAAAACCTACATTATATTGCTGCCTGTTGATTAAATCACAGACTGGTGGCCATTAAAAGGCAGAGATTTGCAACTTTGTTTAAAAAGTGAGACCAGTGATTGTATCTTCCTTTTTACTTGCATAGCTCCATAGGATCATATCCCATCAGATGATTTATTCAATGACATCATTTAAGGGCTTTTCTGCACACATGCACATATAAGAACACTAAAAATCCCATCAGACAACAGTCAACTGCAAAGAAACCTATGGACTGCAAGACAAACTTTTAAATAGGCATAGGGATGCAGACATAAAACAATGTCTAAAGTGTCATATTTATTATAAAAATGTACTTTGCTGGACAATAATCTTTGCACATCACAAGGCTCCAAAAAGCTAATAAGGGGTGCAATTAGCAGCTAGATGAATGGATTTATTATTTCCTATTGTTCTTGGGAAAATATTTCATTAGTTTCATAAATATTTGAGAACAAACACAATGCTTTCATCTTCTGAAGGACAAAACACAGATTACTTTGATTAGAGGCTTATCAGCAAGTTGTCACCCTCCAGTAATATTTTAATCTCTAGCTAAAGCCCTTTATCCCAAATGCCTTTGCTATAAAAAAAGCCAGCACATACTTAGCAAACTCAGTGTTTGTTTTCTGCTAAATACCTTTTGCAACAATTAAATATATATCAGACCCAGAAGTCCAGGCCTCCATATGTGTTATTTCTTTTGCTGGTAACTGATGAAGATTCCTAAACTCATTATTCAGCCATTGGTACAAGAGCACATTCTGGCTGGTATTTGACAAAGCAACTAGTAAGTACATCATGCCTCCTCGGGAAAACAAGGCAATGTTCAGAGCTCTGTAAAGTGGAAGTTGATGATGCAGCACAAATGTATCTTTATTCCACTGGAAAATCTGTAAAAATAGAAAAAAAAAATTATTCTATATTTATAACTAGCACTAAGAAAAAAGAAATTAAATGTTTTGATGAAATTTGGAAATACTTGTAATTAAGTGAATTCTTCTTTTCTAAGGTGGATCCTACATTATGGTGGAAGCATTCTGAAAAGTAACTATAAGTAAGTATCTTACTGCAAGCACCTGTGCCTGTTCTTCAAGATGAACAGATTTATGGTCAGAAGCTATTTCTACTCTTATAGCTGTTTAACATAATAGATTTCAAAACAGCATAAATAAATCAACATAAATCAAACGAAGTTTAAATTACATGTTAATGTAGGGAATGTTGTTACATTTAAACAAGTCTAGAATTTTATGTCTTATAAATCTGTAATAGAAATATAAGTAATTTTTCAGGAATATAGACTTACTTTTTTTTTCTATATTTCCTTCATACCTCAAACTCAAAACTAACCAAACTACCCACATCAAAGCCATGGAAGACAACTGTATTCTAACCTGGATGGAACTGAAACTAGTGGTGTCACTCACAAAAACCAAATAGTCCTCTTCATTCACAGCAAAATGCTTGACAAGTCTGGTATCCAAAATAGAGAGGGTCTGTAGCTACAATGAAAATATGGCAAAAAATGGTATTTGGAAGTCAGTTCAAGTAACAAGTTTATACATACATACACATATTTTTAAAAAACTGTAAAATTACAGTGTATGTAAAATAATTTACAAAAAATGTCATATATGTAATTTTACAATTTTAAACATATATGTGGGGTCATTTAACAAATTAATGTGACTTATCATATGTTTTTAAAAAAATGCTCTATGACTTCATTGCTCCACAATTTGTTTTTTCACTTCCAAGGTCATTGTACCTCACCCTCAAAATATAATTATAAAAAACAGTAGACAACAAGCTGTGGTTTAGGAATGGTGTTTCCCAATTTAGTGTTCCCAGTGAACCACTCCAAACCACGCTGCCTCTTCCTTTCTCCCCTGTAGTGGGATGGAGAGGAGAATTGGAGGCAAAAAAGGTGAAGATCACATGTTGAGATAAGGACAATCTACGGCAAACAGCAATGTGATGAGAAAATGAACAGTAATAACAGCAATAATAGTGACAGAGGCGACAAGAGAGGCAAAGATTCACATGTCAAAATGCTCATTATGCACAACCCGTCAATACAGGAACTGCCCCCGTGCTACCCCGACCCCTTGGAGGGCCTCCTTCCTCCATCCCCAAAAAATGACATGAAGTGGTATAGAATAACCTCTGGGTCCCAGCCATGCCGCCTCCTGGCTACTGCAAAAATTAACCCTGTCCTGGCCTAAACCAGGACAATAACTTACATCACTGACTCATGCAGAGTGTTCAGATGCCAAACTAGGTGAGAACAGAGTGCTTTTTCCCAAACCATGGCCAGACAGAAGGGCCTCACAAAGTCCTTTCTAACCCCATTATTTAATGATTTTGTAAGTTACACAGATTTACCTTCAACAGTTTGCGTCCAGGCATGAATGCATATATACTGCTGTTGGAAGCTCCCTGCCTGGTTCCTCCATGAGTAATCACAAGGTAGGGAGAAGCATGGATTTGGAAAGACACACAGCTTTTAGGATCCCACATACTGAAATTCTGAGAGAGAAACAAAAAAGTAGAACTGAGACCTCAAGGTTTTATTAAGCAACATGGTTGGTGTCTGTATGCAAGCATTTACCTCAATGGCAACAAAAACTCCTTTCCACTGGTAGAGAGTAGAAAACACAGCTGGAGGTGAACGCAATAGCACACCATACAGTATTTCTGCTGATCGAAAGAAACACCAGCTAGCTGCTGACTCTTCCACAAAGCTTTGCAAGACAGACAGGACACTGATACTACCCCCTGCAATACAGTATAAGAAAAAACACCATTTTCATTATTTTTTTGACAAAACCAAATATATATATATATTTTCACACCGAGGTTGTACTGGGAGTTAAACAATAAATGCATTTTTCATATACAGAAGATGCATAGGCAATTTGAGTGCGATTCAGAGTGACTCCATTTAGAATTTAGGTAGTCAGAAAATTAACAAGATAGGAAGAAATAAAAAAGTGACAAAGAAACTAAAAATGTGTTTATCCTCATTATAAGTCAAAGGTCTAGTGAAAATATATAAGCAACAGGAAGAACAATACAGACTGTTGAAACTCTTGCAGCAGTGGCTGATGACAAGCTGACTCTTAAGCAGCTAAAATCTTTTATCTAATGAATTTTGATATCATAGGAACATTATAAGTGAATTTTCATTCCGAAGTTGTATCTCCTGTATGTTTGGTTACTCTGTGGCTATCTCCACTAATAAAATAGCAATGGATGCTCTTGATAAAGTGAACGTACTGATGCCAAATGCAGTATCCGACAATGTCTCCCACTCAACACTCACAGTCACGTTGAGCCCATTACTCCGTGAAACTTTCAAATAAACTGTAGTGTTCGCCTCTTCAACTGTGAAGATATTTGTCCTAAATTTGAGAATTGTGAAAATAAATTTCAAGAAGTATTTCTATAGTATAAGATTCTTATAGTACATTTTCAGCACAGAATATGCAATAAAAAGAAAATACTGGGTTTTCTCTGTGATGGACTAATACTGATTAAGGTTGCCCAATGTTTCTTCACACAAGACCTTGACAAAATCATCCAATATTCAACAAAACCTTAAACTACCCTGAAATTTAACACACCAACTATATGGGTAAAGCTGAATGATTTATGAAAATATCATTCCGTATCATAGACTCATATGATCATAGAATGGTTAGGGTTGCAAGGGACCTTAACGATCATCTAGTTCCAACCCTCCTGCCATGAGCAGGGAGATCCTCAACTAGACCGGGCTGCTCAGAGCTCCATTGAATCTGGCCTTGAACACCTCCAGGGATGCAGCATCCACAACTTTTTCTTGCCAGTGCCTCACCACCCTCACAATAAAGAATTTCTTCCTAATGTCTAATCCGAACCTACTGTCTTTCAGTTTTAAGCCATTCCCTCTTCTCTTGTCACTACATGCAAAAAGTTCCTCTCCAACTTTCTGATAGGCTTCCTTTAGGTACTGGAAGGCTGCAACGGGTCAGCCCAAAGCTGCCTCTTCTCTAGGCTGAACAATCCCAATTCTCTCAGCTTCTCCTCATAGCAGAGATGCTCCATCCCTCTGATCAACTGAGTGGCTTCCTCTGGTTCTGCTCCAACAGCTCCATGTCCTTCCTCTGCTGGGACCCCAGAGCTGGAGGCAGCTCTGCAGGTGGGGTCCCAGCAGAACGGAGCAGAAGGGTCTGAATCCGCTCCCTCCAAAGCTGCCCACGGGGCTTTGGATGCAGCCCAGGACATGTTTGGTTTTCTGGGCTGCAAGTGCCCATGGCCAGGGCATGGCCAGCCTCTCACCCAGCAGCACCCCCATGTCCTTCGGGGCAGGGCAGCTCTCGATCCGTTCATCCCCCAGCCTGTACTGCGCGTTCCTCTGACCCAGGGGCAGCACCAGCACTTGGTCTTATTAAACCTCATGAGTTTCCCAGATGCCACTTCTTGAGCCTGTCCAAGTAAGATGGCTCATTTGGTTCTGAGAAACAGCCCTGAATGAGGGTGTATCTTGCACAAGCTTAAATAAATAATTAAATTACAAAATTTCTGATTCCCTGGGCACTGGTCTAAGGTTTGGAGCCGTTAATATGGATTACTATTTGTGAAATGTTTGAGGACTAATGAAGCACTGTTTCAAGGAAAAAATCATAGTTCAAAAATCAACACTTCTAATGGTGAATAGTCCATTTCAAGTGTTTTTCTGTTCTTCTACATAGCAGTAATAGTATTTGAAAGATAGTGTACTTTTTAAACTTAAAAATTTTACAGTTGGATTGCTAATTTTTTTTTAAAGGAAAGCCATCTCTATGGAACATAAAAAACTTCATTTTAATTGTATCAGGGTTTAGTACCTATTTGTAACTGGGTAGATGCTGAAAAGCCCCAGTGGAGCCTGGTTCTGCAGTATTGTAATCATAGTTTGCACTCTGGTGCCTAGTCTGGCTCCTCCAGTTGGATTGAACAGGGTGACAATAAAGTGCTCATCCATTTCTGGTTCTTCATCCAGGATTGCAGAAATATGCAGTGTCTGACAAGAAACAAGCATGGAAAGCTGGTGAGACTTGACAGCTAACAATGACAATGCTATTCAGACCATGCTGCTGTTTCTGCTCATTCTCTGAACAGCTCTGGACAGCAGAGCAGTACAACAGCAGCTCTGGAAACTGTAGAAGGCAGGAGTAAGCCATGGACAGTTCAGGCTGGGGTTCTAAAGTAATCCCTCTGGTGACCCACATTAGTGCAACACTAACATGAGCATATCCACTTTTAATTTTTCCCTTCCTCTCTTTCCTCTTATCCTAAGGTTCTCTGAAATGTAACAGGTTTTGAACCTTTTTTCATACTTCTGTTTTGTACTTATTCCACACATTCCTTGGTAGTTCACAGTCCTCATACAGCTACCTGATCCCCTAGTGCAGCTTAATCAAGTTGGGTTTACTTTACTTGAATTGTCAACTGAACTAGCTCATAGGCAATAGGGTAGTTACACTTCTGGTACTGGGAACAAAGAGGGAGAAAAGGGAATAGAGGAATATTTGAAATACTCTCTTCCTTATGGTTTCTTTCCCTCTACTGCACCACGGTGGATAAGAATAGGATTGTCTCAAGGTGGTCTCAAATCAGCAGAGAACAGTCTAGAAAGAAGTAGATGTTTTCACTGTCATTCTCCCTATTACCCAAAGAGGTGAAAGTTACACTGGTACATGTAGCTTTGCCATAGAAAAATTATTTAGTAATAACAGATCTGGAACTGAACTAGAGCTTACAACCTTTTAGATCTCTATTTAATTCTGCAATAAACCATATTTAAAGACTGCATTGAGAAATCTTTTACTCCCTACTTCTCACACGTCTGCTAAACTGGCCATCACTGAGGTTCCAAATGCATTTTAGGTTCAGAAACTGAAAACCAGTGTTTCCAGAAAGGCTTGTTTCAGATTCTACTTCACTAACCATAATATACTAACCTGTTACTGACACATTTCCTGGCTGACATTCTTGTGGGGACAGTATAGAAGCAGTGGGCTTAATACTGCCAGAAAAATAAGTAATTTTCAATTTCTAAAACTCTGAAAGCTGTTCAACTTTTGCCTTTGCTGCAGCATACTCTGTTCAGTTCAGGCCACATAAAAGAATGGAACTTTTCATTCCAATATAATTATTTACAGTAGTAAATTATTACTTCATGTCAAAGTTTGTCTTTCAGCTACATACTAAACACATATGAATAAATGTTCCTATTCATACATCATATGATATACCTATTATATTGTTTTCAGTTTACCTGAGCTATTACAAAGAGGGAAGTATCTACAGCAAAGCATATTCAATTTTTATGCACTCCCACAACTCAGTTTATTCTGAGAATTAAGGAAAACGTAAGAAAAAAATACATGAAAAAACAAACACATTTCTGAAATCTTTCACATAACTTAAAATCAGACTTATTTACTTTTTGGGTTATAACTACCATATTACCTTAAATCTGACTCCCTCTTCCAGCACAATGTATCCTTGAGAAGGGGTCAAATCCACTGATGGCTCTGAAGAATTAATTTCACTTACAAGATATTGAACAGACACCATTCCAAATATTCCCTGAGGAGGTTCTCTAATAATATTTAATACTGCAACACTTTCCATCAGATGGAGAGCTGTTTGCTCTTTTAGGAAGAAGTGATCACTGTTACTGAATGACAAAACTCCATGTCCATCATCATTGGCAAATATAGTAATTGTGGCTTTTGAGAAATAAATAATAGAAACATGCTTTAATTAACATAGTAAAATATAATTGTACACATACACAAATAAATAAATAAATAAATATATACATAAATCCATTCTTTCTTTAATATATGGATATTGCTTTTATTTCCCTGATATTACTGAAGAGAATATGTAAATATTCTGCTTTATCTAGGAAGATCTCTAGAAAGGAAGAGTCTAGACTCTCTTATTTAAAAATCCAGCTTTTGCATTTTCTGATTCCTTATTTTACGTATTATTTTGTTAATTTTACATTTTTCACAGGGATGTTTAAGAACTTTTCAAGTGAGTTTAATGATTTAGCATAGAAGGGCGCTGGTGCTTTCTAAAATGTGATTATTCAGAAGAATGAAGTTAAAGTGACTGAGATACAATTCTGAAGAGCAAGAACATCAAAACTAAGTTTTACCTGTTGAGTTCTCCCCTAATTCCAGGCCAAATGAGGGATTTGTTAGAATTAACTGGAACTTCTCAACACCTTCAGGAATATCATCATCACAAATCACAACAACAACAGATTTATTCCTTTCTCCATCAGCAAAAAAAAGAGTCTAGCATTGAAACACAGAAAGCATTGAATACTCAACAGCTGATAATGAACACAGAAATTTTAAACAAAGGTATAGCAGAATTGTGTTAAATAGGGAGGAAAGAAGAGGCGAGAAGAGCAGTAATTTCTATGTCCCTTACAAATCAATTGAGAAAGAAGCAAAACAGTTAAATAGTTTAGCACATTGCAGAGTGAGGACAAGCAAGAGCAATTCACTTTGAAAATTCTGTTGTAAAAAATATTAAAACCTACATGAAATCTTATATGCTCTTGTCTAAGCAAAACTGTATTTGAAATAGATGTTTGCAAGTTTACGTGTCTTATATTTTAAAATACTTCAATACTAAAAAAGAAAGAAAGACTAAAATAAGATGACTATATCTATCTCATTCTATTAAGATGATCAGAGCAACTGAAACAAGTTGAGAAATCTAGCTGTTCTAGTGACCATTCTGCAGAATTAATAAGAAGATGCTCTTTTGAGGAAGTTGAAGGAATGAAAACTACTAGATTTAAAATTTGCTTCTTACCCTTGAGATCACATTAAAATCCAAACCCAGCTGTGCCTCCAAATTTTGGGCATAAAAAAATACAGATACATTGCCATAAGATCCTTTGTTTCGGTATGCCATTATTGTCAGATTCCCATGAGATTCATTAACTTCAAAACTAAAACAAAAACCAAGACAAATTCTCAGTGCCCACTGAGCATGCTATTTTAATAAGATTGTAGATAATTGTTATATTTTCACTTAAAATCCTCCCTTCTACATTAAAAGAAAAAGGCACCATTACAGTAAGGCATCATTACCACTGTCTAATGCAACCATTATACCTTTGTTTCTTATCAAAATGGAATTGAGCTATAGTATGTTACCCTTTTCCCCTACTTTTTAGTGGCAGATTAAGCCCATCTATGAGCATGAATGCCTTCTTCTTAGCTCCTGGAAATCAGAGAAAAAGATCTGGGAGATGCCAATCTGCATGCTTACATGTACGCAGAGGCTGGGGCACTGCATGGAGGCTGGGAGAGTAATGGAAGTTCACAATACCGAAGGACAATAGTGAAAGTAAGTACATGGTAGCATAAGATTTCTGAGTAAACATATTGTAAATGTTGGTTTCTAGTATGGGAATTATCTTTCCAGTTCCACTGAACTGAATGATATGTTGTTATCTCAAAGATGTGATCCTGTTGTTAATAGGAGCTTTTCTGTTAACTGAAAATAAAAATAGCTGGGCAACACTAATCATTAACTTACATAGGCAGCTTTTCAAGGAGACAAGACTTACTTGGTACTTTCCCATTCAACTACTCCACTTACTCCATCATTAGCATCAATAATAATTTGAGAAGCTAAACCTTCCACATCTAAAATGGAAAACAGAACGACATATACGTAAGAACAACAGAGTTCATCTTCATTATTTTCAAGAATAATAAAAGCATTTATTTATATCTTTAATAATTTTGTAGGAGAAATACATAATTTTCCATTTCCAAAATGTGGAGGAGAAAATGAAGTGGGCAAGATACTTAGAAAGGCTTAAAGAAAATCTGTCCTTACTAGCTTACTGTAAGAACTGCAACACAGTGCCTTGAATTACCACTCTTACACTTAATGTATCGGGGGGGGGAAAAAAAGGCTAAAAAATTTTAGAAAAAAAACATGGCACAGAAAAAGTAGAAAATGCAAAAAAGCAAGATTTTTCATCAAGTCTTAATTCATCTTCATTGTGTGTTTTTATTATGATGATATTTAATGTTTCGCAGACTGTGCCATTCTGGGTATGGGAGGGAAAATGAGTAAGAAAGAATAAATGATCCAGTATATCATTTCATATTCATGTTTCAGTGCCTGATAATAAACCTTAATGGCAGACACCTCAGATTCTGCTATAAAAACAAAATTATTAATTTCCTTTTAGGTAGTTTAGGTACTGTAAAACATACGTATCTTCAAAATAGCTCTGAAAGATTACTGCATGTATTGCCCTGTGAAAATACTGAATAATAGATTAATGCCAGCAATGTCCACTAATTTCAGGGACCCGAACTTGACAGTCAGAACTTGATTCTTCTGAGAAAATAATGCCTTAATTTGTTCAAACAGCATCACATGACTACTTTAATTTATGTCAATTTACTTTTAATAAAAATTAGAAAGAAATGAAGACTGACAGTTTCTACAAAACAAATTGACTCCACTAAATCTGTAGCAAATATACTATTTTTAGATCCATCAGAAAGATTTCTATCAAATCAGATAAAACTGAACAAAAGTAAAAGATCACTGCCATGAATCCAAATCTGACACTATGAGATAGTGATGAACACCAGCAGCAGCTGCAACACCTCTACAGACAGCAGAAAGGTTTAGAAATCCATAGGGATTACAGTGAACATAGACCTTTCAGCTTTGTAAGTCATGTTTTCCCTTGTTGAGTCATAGTCTGATCAACTCACTCAAGATCTATAATACTTCGCTTTCAACATCAGACCCTTTATTTCATATTTGGCATCCTTCCTCTCCTCTGATGCCCTCCTGCCATTTTACTCCATCTTAAGTCTTTCTTTTATCTATGAAGTTTTCTCATTTTTCTTTCCTCATTCTCAAGTATCAAGATTTTCTTAATTCCTTGCACTTTTGTATTAGAGTTGGGCCTTTCCTTCCACCTTTTCTAAAGGATGGGATGAAGCAAAAGCAACCTACACCACATATTACATGCACATGGCTATGACAGGGACAGCATTTACGATATATTACAGATGCATAAGATTAACTGCACATCAGTATCATGTGCAGAACACCTTCAATATCACTTTCAATATTAGACACCTAGAATTATATTAAAGATTTTCTATGGGGTATGGGATTGCTAAATCCTAAACAAATGCACTGCACTGACAAGGATTTGAATCCTCAATCATACCAAAGAAAATACACAAAAGGGAAAACAAGATTAGAAAATAGTCTGATAGCAGAATTAATTGTGACATTTTATAATGAGGAAAAATTTTTGCCTCATAGATTAAAGCTATTATCTGATCATCCTAAATATATCAGCATCAAATGGTCATGATTCAGACTGCTAACTCCTTATGGCAGAAGGTAAGACTATACTGCACTCAGAACAATTTAACTCAGAAAATCCTTCATACTTTAATGTTACTCTTTTTATGTTTTAAATTTTAAACTCAAGTAATCATAGCTCAGTGTCTACACATCGTCAATCAGGCTTGCAAGTTACCTTTCAGTCTGTAACGAATTAACTCTGTCACTTCAATACGCGTGCAAAGAAAGGGAAAAAGAGTCATAGAAGATGTTAGAAATAATCAGCATAATTAGCCACTGGTGCCACAGGATAACCCAACTGTCTTTAAAGACAATGGCAGCTATGCTGCTGAGTTCAGAAGCAGAATGAGGACCTAAGTAAGCAAACAATAAATGAAGTTCTGTGGAAGAGTAGGAATACAGTAGATCATGACTCCTAAGTAAATCTGATGAAGAATAATAAAAAGACACTTTTAAAAGAGTGAGCAAAGGAACTACTTGAATTCTTTGTACATACTTGTTTCCATCATGTACTTGGAAATAAAATCACATTAACATACATTGCCAATGCAACTTTTGAGGTAACTGTGTTCTCCAACTGGTAATTACTAAATAACTCCTCTATGAAAATTGTCTTATAATTTTTACAGGGCTTTAAAAAGTAAGAAGCCAGAGTAATAATGACTATGTTTGATGTTCTACAGTGTTGCAGAACACCCTAGTTGGGAAGTGGCAAGTGGAATAATGATACGCCAGAGTAATATAATGTGCATTCAATTTATATAAAAATAAAATTAAACTTAATTGTTTGTAAGTTGTTTTACCCAGCCTAGGTAGGGAAGAAGTTGAATGGTTCATGATAAGTTCCACTGAAGTTAAATTAACCAAGAAGAATTCTTGCACTTCTGGTACATCATCCTACAAAACACAAATCCAGTATATCCTCTTTTCATTTTCTTAAGAAACAGTCACAGAATTTGCTAAAAAGCCACACACTAGAAGTCTCAAACCTTATAGCAACACTAGAATTAATTTATGTTTCCATTTTCCTCAACACTTTTATAAAAAATGTTTTATCTTGAATGAATTATGAAGCAAGACATTGTATTTAATGGAAAAGACTGTGGTGACACTGAACTAGATGCGAATAAATTTCTGCTCAATTTTAAAGGCACAAATAGCAACCAGTGATAAAGTAAGAGCCTGTAGCAATGATTTACACTGGTCTGAATATCAGAAAATAAATTATTAATGAGAGAGTTAAATTTCATTTAACTGTAAGTAGCACTGTTTTCTGTTATTATGCGTCCTCTGTGTTTTTATCATTAAAGACAAAACCAGTCTTTCTAACTTACAATAAAATCGATAGCTTCACGTAATATAGCTTGCAAGCTTCAGGTCCCCCAATATTCCTTTTCAGTTGTCATACAGATAAGTATAGAGTGAAAGGATATAAAGTTTACCTCTAGAATAGTTACATTTATGGCAGCTGATGTTTCTCCTTCTTCCAAAATCACTGAGTCAGAAACAGCTACATAATCAGCTCCTGGTTCAGCCAAGGTCCCCTCTGTCTGATTACTTAAGGAGACCAATCCTTGAACTGTGGCATATGTAATATTGATAGCACCTGTTTAAAATGTGACCAAAAATATCCACTTTTTTCAATTCTTATGCAATGCTCACTAGAATAGACAAAGAAAAGAGATTAAATGCTCATTGATAAAATGAAAAGCGTAACTGCAAACCAGAAGGATTAAAACATTAATCTGGAGCCAATGGGAATTATTTCTTTCAGTCCAGACTTTAATGATTTGTCCAACACCACAGGACTCAGAAAGCATTAGGAACCAATGTAATCATATATTTGAGGTGCTGTGGAGTGCAAATATTACATTACATTCCTGGGGTATCTAATGTATTATTAATACCAGGTTTGGTGTCAAGGGAAATAGAGCGTTTCAGGAATGACCGATTTCTACAAAAGGCTCTAAGGACAGTGCTAAATGTAGTTTCCTTCCCAGAAAGACTGACATAGATGTTGATAGAGAATAAAAATTAGGGGACACACTGAAAAATTTTACTAAAGGAAAAGCTAGACATTTTTTTAATAATAAAGCCACATCTCACTAATCTGCCAGAGTAAGTCAAGCTGTAAATTTAAAGAGAGTGATCCTGGAGATAAAATGACAAATGAAATTCAAAGCTAGTCTGTACGACATAAAACATCAGGTATAAAAGAAACTTAGTTATAATAAATAATGATGGAGTTCAACTGAGAGATTTTACATTTACAATGGATACTTAGAATAAATTGTTTCCTAAGTAGTGTCTGAAAGGTAATTTAAATACTGATTGACATTAAAAAAGAAATGGGAAACACAGAAATGTCATTAAAATTCCTCTTCAGATTTGTAGTGTGTCCAGATCTTGAATGCTTGTTTCAACTGATCACTTCACCTCAAAGTAGATAAAAGAAACTAAGAGAAATTACCACTGAGGTCTAACTATAGTCTAAAAATTTAAAGAGAACTTGACTATGCATGTTATCTCTCAATGAAAGTAAAAATACTCAGGAAACAAACACAAGAAAATATTTTGGCACACAATATATTACTGAAGTTAGTACCACTTAATTTGATTTTGAAAGGACAAACTGAACCAAAAAGAGATACAGAATTCTTAGAGGAGGCATAAACTGAATTCAGAGGCAAATTTTTCCATGGGATATTCCTAAACTGTCAGATTCTGGAAGTTTATAGAGGGGATACTGTGGGAATGATAATTCCATACAAGATCCTTTTCTCATGTTTTTTATTTCTTCTGGACAGACTAACACTTCAAGACAGATTTATTAGACATAAAAGTACAACCGTAACAGTCAACTAGCTATGCCACAGCTCCCAGACCCCTTGCTATGGAATTAAATGCTATAGCTTCACTTTTAACAAAAACTTAGTTTCCAAGCCTGCAGTAAGGGGCCTAGAAGTTCTGAAAATATCAATTGTACCCAAGATTTTCCAGAATTTCCAGCCTCCCTGTCATGGTTTTCATTTGTCTAATGATTTTGAAAACAAAATTTAAATTCTCTTGGAGATGTTATACAAACCTAGAGATCCAAATTCTCTGTTAATAAAAAGCTGAACTGTTTTGTTTTCCTCTGGAAGTAAAACTACCCTGGATGGAGAAGCAAAATTCAGTACTCCATGTGGTTCATCACTAGCTTCTACTGTCAGAACAGCTTCATATCCTTGACTGTCCAAAACAGCAGCACCAGAAGGAGAAACACCTGCAAAAGAATCAATGGACTGCAGTTAATAAAGTGCTAGGTAAATAAAGTTTTGTCTTCCATTACTGCTATTACTATGTACAAATGACAGGCAGTAACACCGCAAATGAAATCAAACCAAACACATGGCATGCTCAGTGAAGTTGGTGTGGAATGTATACGTAATTGCATTCTATAGCAAACACAGGAACATTCAATCACAACAAGAATTGTATGTGTAATAAGTGTAGAGTTCAAGACTGTATTAAGAAACAAGATAATCTAAAGAGACAGTGTTAAATGTTAACTTTCCTAAACTACTTCTATTGTAAAAGGAAAGAGAAAGTTCTTCCAGGAATTCATTACAAAAGTTAAAATTATATTCAACTTCTCAATCATTCCATTAAGAAATCACAACAAGTGTTGCCTTGATGAATAACTGTATTAATTTATACTTATCCTGAAGGGTTACAAGAGTAAACAAATTATTAAGGCAAGTTGGCAAGGCACCTATCAGCAACACCACCCATGCCAAGTTAGTTTGGTGTTTAGACACTAACTCCTGTTTAACAAAGGGTATTTCAGAAGGGATGTGGTTTCATGCTTCTTTTGTCATTATAATTTCAATAAAAGAGTAAAATATTCTGACCTCCTCTAATTCAGGGGCAGATCAGAAAGACAGCTTGATAGACAAGATTTTTTACAAAGATAAAAATATCCATTTATTTAATTACACCTGTATGATATATATACTTATATACACAGAAGTATCAAGCCTGTTTCAGTAAAATGTGAATAAATTTTGCATAATTTGCAAAATTTTCAATATTCTTAGTCCTACACTTCCAAAATGGATTAATACACACAAAAATATTACACTACTAAATGGCAATTTTAGATATAGCAGATATAGCAGGCTGTAGTTCTGCATTACCTTCTGTTTTGATGTTGTATAGGATGATCCGGTATACTTCTTTTTCTTCTGGAATATGGTCATCCAGCAAGTGAACATACAATGTTGTATTCAATATCCCCTATAAATTTTATTGATAAACTGATTAGTCGTTAGTGTACAGAATACAAGTAATGCCACTCTATCATATGTATTTTAAACAATACTTTTAAGAAATGTCAAGTTAAAATATTGAAAACTATAACAGATCTATATATCTATAAAACTATATATCCCTGCAGATTAATCACATCAAGAGAAAGCATACTTGTTTCCTCAGCTCACTTCAAATTACAATACTCTCTTGTAGCCATTAGATTTGCTTACGGACTTACCTCAGGAAAAAAGAGTATTCCAGAATAGTATTCAAAATTTTGTTGTACGTTATGTCCAACTATCTTCCACTCAACAGTAACGTTTCCCAGTCCTGGGGCCGTTCTTACAATATGGAATTGCAATTGTTCTCCTAGGAACAAAGGACAAACCACAAGATTTTGGGCTTTCCTCTTCTACAATTCAACTATTAAAATGAAAACCCAAAAATATGAATCACAGTTGAAGTATTTTTTTTGGAAAACCTTAATATTTTTAATAGTGAGCTTCCAGTAGTTACATAACACCCTCATTTTTAATATTGAAGCAAAACCCCCACAAATCTAAACTCTTTCCTCCTGGGTTTTTCTGAATTTAGTTAATGCTTGGAAAGAATTATCAAAATATAAAGGAACCTGGTACATATGCATAACTGCTGTCAAAACATGCACAAAAAGAAGAGCAGTATCTGTTTGTGAACTACACACTGAATAAATGTTGTCTACACAGCTTTAACACAGAGTTTTCTACAGCAGCTAACTGGCAAGGAATATACACGTTCCTAGTATCTGCACTGCCTTGTGACTTTACATAGTGCATGCAGAAAAATGCTTGTAGTTACCTGCGAGTTCCATTTATGTGACTTTGAATTTACAAATGTTATCAGTGTTAGAAAACATCCAGAAGAAGAATAAAAATTCATAATTTTAAAAGGACAGTATTTAGAAACAAAACATTGATGTTTCATAATTTAAAATTAATTTTTAATAATTGATTATAATTTCAGAGATAATAAGTATCAAATGACAATATGCATCTATAAGAAGTAATTATAGTATTTTTTCCACATTTATAATATTTAACCAAATGGTCACTTAAAGAGTAAACTCTTTAGAAAGCTTTGAAAAACTAAGAAAATTTATATAATTATGACATATTAAATATCTATATACATTTATACAAAATAAATATTTGATGTAACATTAAATATTTTAAATATGGGCATGTAAAATTAATGTATTGTATTAATATGAAATAGATCAGCAGGTAGCATTAGTAAAATTATGCAATACATTCACATTAGAGGACAGATGTTTATTTATAATACATAAGTGTATTCCATCTGTATGTCAACAGCATTTTTCCAGTTCACAGAATGGAAGTTTTCCAGCATATACAGTGTGGAATTAGTTT
The DNA here is from genome assembly GCF_020740725.1 of Corvus hawaiiensis. Lineage (NCBI taxonomy): Eukaryota > Metazoa > Chordata > Aves > Passeriformes > Corvidae > Corvus > Corvus hawaiiensis. The sequence continues at coordinate 57,571,322 of NC_063255.1, forward strand.
TCAAGGACATGAATATGCAGAAATTTATAATCTTGAGGTGCTTGGAAATAATAATGTAAACTTAAGTCCATCCTCAACTGACTGAAAATTACTTTCTTAGTATTGCTATAAATTGAACTGAATTTTTTTTGCTCTTGTGAAACTGGGACTAATTCCATGTGTTATGTACACACTTAAAAGCCACCCTACTGACAAACACTAAGCTGTATCTGTGAAAGGGAAAGCAGATGTGATGTTAGGTTGTTATGTTCATAGTCCATGGCAAACAGAATTGATCAGCACAGCTACTCTCACTGACTGTGTAACTTAAAGAACACCAAACTGGGATGCTTATCTGGTTATTTTAGCATATTATATTGCAGGACAGTATTGTATATCTAAAACTGGCAGAAAACAATTAATCACTTTCTGGATGTGTTCCCTGATTGGTAAGGAAATATTTGAGAAATGCCAATATATTGGCTACCAATGAGAGAGATATGAACAAACTTAAAAAGACCTTAATATAATAAACTGAAAAATAAAATTGTGAAGAAGTAATACGAAAATTGTATCCACCAATTTTCCAATATGTAGAATTAGTATGTTATCAGTCTCACCATTTCAAACTTCAGTTAAGCCTTGTTTTAAGTTGTCCTACACTAGTTCTAAGAGAACAAAGGAATTCAAAATCATTGACATCGTAAGAATTCTGCTTCTACTGTCAGATATCTGAAGACAGACTGACAGTTTACAGGCTAATCTGTCACATCATTTAACACTGCCCTGAAATCTGTTCTATCCCATTTGAGAATTTTGCACGTCCATTGCAAACAAATAAATATTTGACAGAATAATAATTTACTATCATCACAGAACACACAATTAAGATGAAGGTTATTTCAATGCAACATTATATAATACAACAAATTTTCACTGAAGACTGGAAAACACTTTATGATGCAGAATCCTGATACACTGTAATCCAAGCACAAAGATGGAAACCTGAAGTACAATTCATCACAATTTAAAGACCCTCCAGCAGCCAGTTACTGACCCATGTAAAGCTCAGCCAGCTTTACCAAAATATTTGTTATTCCTGTCCAGGAAGAAATACAAACACAAATACAAATTGAGTTCTGAAGATTGAAAGTATTATTAGGTTAATTTCACTATTTTGTCTTTTTTTAAAGTAATATTTTACCATTTTAAATCTTTCTTTAGATTTCTGCTTTTATCAAGAAGAAGAAGGGGACCTCATCCATTCTTCTCTTGTTCCTTATTTCAAGCTGTTGCAGTGTGTTTTCATCTAATTCAGCCATAGCCATACAACTGTTGCATGTTCTGCCTATACTTAAATGCTGCCCTTGCCCTCAATATGGTGATTTTGTGAACTGAATATGCAGGCAACACCAAGACAGCCATGACCCACAGCTGAAGTGTGAAGAAAAGATTTATTCCATTATTTAACTCTTAAAGCAGAGACATATACACTGTTAAGTTTATTCCATATTAGCAGGGCTAAAACTGCCCAGGCCTGAGAGCTATGTTACATATCAAAAGGCCTGGACCATGCACAAATCCTTCACCAGGCTGTGTTTCACCAGCCTTCTTAACTCCCTTTCCCCTTTACAAAGAGATCTAAGTCTATGGGAAAATTTTTTAAGTCTTTAACAACATCCTGTTATCTTTTGTGAGAAAATTCCATTCCTCTTCAGTTGACAGCCAACAATCCAGAGCAAACACAAATACCTGAATTTTCTCACACTCATTATTTTCTAACATCTCCCACCTGCAGGGTTGGTCTTTAAGCGAAAACAATTCTAAACCAAACTTATTTTTCTCTTTCCTCACCAATCTTCATTTTTTCAACTCTTTCCTCCCCACAGGAATAATAATACGCACAGCTTGAAAATAATATTGAGTTGCTTAACAGAAACTGTTCAATAGTACAATAAATAGAAAAGGTAACACTATTTGGATTTATGTCTGATAATGTTCGCTTTCATAATAAAAAACTTGATAATGAAAGTGAAATAAAACCACTGAAATCATAGGAAGGCCTTAGCTCATCCCCTTTTTTTATCCAAGCGAAACAGTTTGGCTGTTTTTTCTTGCTATAATGCAATGCATTATTTTTCACACACTAAAGGAATTGGAATCAGTTATAGCACTATATGTGTGCTCTATATAGCAGAGTATTTCAGCTCCAAATAAAGCTTTCAGCTTCAGCATGCTATGAATAATATTTAATCAGTGGAAAGTATATAACGTCTTCGTAACCTTGGGGAATGAGATGGTTTGTATTAATTTTTTGGGCTCATTAACAACTGTTCTTAGACTGCCAGACTGCAGCTGGCTTGTCAGGCAGATCAGAACCGCTAATGCAGAGTAATAAAGGATGGAAACTGGGCACACTAGAATGAACACAAACTGTACCTAAATAAAACCCAAAAGCTTATGGTGTCCTTTCATTATGGGAAAAAACCAGACCATGTTCTTTTGAGATAGACTTTTTCTTCCAACAGAAAATTCAGTGCACATATTCCTGGACAGCAAATTTCTGTTCTGTTAGTTTTCTCTACCCATCAGTTTACACATCAATAAATTTGAAACTGCAATACACTGAGATTCCAGCAAAGGCTAACAAAAGCAGTCACCATTTGTATTATTACTGTCCTATGCAGAACTGTACCAAACCCTAGGTAAAACATGCAACATGCTCTCTTAAACCACTGGTAGACACTAGATATCAAACTCTTATCGCTCTCAAAAGTCATGACTAAGTGATGACATCAAGATGGTCACACTCCTAAAATGATCCACCATAAAAAATATAAAGAGAAGCTTTAGAAGATGGAAGATTTTTTTCTATTTTTTTTTCCTGTAGGAATATTTTCCAGATGATTTAAAATTAATTTTAAGATTAGTAATATGACGGGTGTTATATACAGTTCTGGAATATGGCATAAATGAATGAGAAATGCTAAAAGGAGCTTAGAAATGCAACACCAATAGAAGCAAGGCACAACCTTCAGAAAAAGAAAGGAAAAGAACAGATGATGAAATATAAAATGGTTTTGGAAATGGTCTATTCATCTTTTCCACAGATTTCCTTTAAATGCTATGTTTGCAAGAGTTAAAAGATAAATAAATGTGTGCTAAGTATGTGGTTATTCTTTGCTGGCATTCTCTGAACAGTGAAATAATCACTGAATCATTATCAACAGAAAGCACAGAGATGGAAGGTCATGTTAAACTGAGTGTGGCCAACACACAGAACCCACCTTCACAACCAATAACAGACCTTCCATCTGTCTGGAAGCTAACGATTCCTGCCACATTGTCACTTGCCAGGATAACCACTGTGACAGTGTCGAAACTGGGCAGAATCCTACTCCCTCCTTCAGTATGCACCAGGCTGATTATGATGCTTTCATTATCCTCTGGCTCTGGATCATCTAAAATGGTCAGTGTGACCATCTTTTTAGTTTCACCTGCAAGTAGAAGAACATACGCATACTTACATGTTCACATGAAAATCACCTTTTAAAAAGATGTAATCATCTATTCTAGTAGTAAATAATTAACTAATATAGAAAAGGACATGAAGAATCTTTAGTTATTTATCTGTCTAGAAGTTATTGAATGTCATTATGAAAATTTATTCAATTACTAACAAAAAGCTATATTAGGCAATGTAATTAACAAATTATTAAATATACCATGTAGAAATTAATAATGATAACATAATTTCTGAATGCCTAGAATTCTTATTTGCTTTATAAGTCCTCCAGCTTTCAAATTTTAATTAGAAAAGGGGAATATAATTCTTGTAAAAAGAATTACCAAGTAAATACATTTTCTGATGAACCACATACAGACATAAGTACATGAAATTTGACTATATATTTACTGGGTCAGGAAATGCATAAAGTGGGCTATCATTGTATTAGTTACCTGTCTTCTGGAATATCAAAGAATGACAATGTAAGCAGCAAACAAAATCAATTACCAGTCTCTATAATACATTACAATTTGCAACATAATCCTGTTGGTCAAGGCATGTGCATAACCTATACTCATAATTGTATCAGTTTACCAGATACACATATTTTTTTGTTATATTGCCTTTCAAAGTATTTTGAAAATAAATTTTGTAAACTCATAAACACTAATATAATTACATGTTAGATTCCAAATCATTCCTGGAAACCCTTCATTTGAGTTCAGATGATTTAGCAAGTTAAATGAACACTAGAATCTTTACTACACTCCCATAAATTGTTTTCAAAACAACTGTTCAATCATCTCAGACTTTAAAAATATAAAATACATTTTTCATCTTGCACAGTGCTCAAATAATGCCTGCCATAGACTTTTCTTCTTTGAAATTTTTAAAATATCCTGTTCTGTTACAAAATCAATACAACCTCAGAATTGAAAAAGATCTTTCATCAAAAATTAGTACTGTATTGACTGAAGATTAACAAAAGAGCAATTAGGCCTGATTCTCATTTTCATTATCTTTGATACCACAACTATTTCAGCAACATTATTCCTTAGTTATTTAGTAAAAATGTTATTTTTATCATTCACACTGCAATATTTCTTAAAAAATACTTTAATATTTATACGTTTCATCCTTTTTTTTTTTTTTCAGTCTCTGTGTGTGTGTTTGTTTTGTGTTTTCTTTAGTTTTAAACAAGAGAAGCTAGTGCAAAACCTTGCCTCACCTTCAGCAAACACCAGAATCTCACCAACTCCGACAAAATCCAAGTCTGGGGTAGCAGTTCCACCAACAACACACCATTCCACTGCCACCTGTCCCAGGCTGCCTTCTGTCCTATGTATCATTAGCTGCACATTGGCCTGAGGGCGTTCTTCTACTTCAATATACAGACCTTTCTCTGTTGCATTGGGACTTACACTGTAGATCTTAAATACTCCAAAGGCATCCCCATTCATCATTATGATAACTGTGGAAGTATTTGGCTGTCCGATAGTTGGTTGATTTTTTAAGTTGGCTGAGATATTCATTAGTTCAACCTTCAACAGGGATATAGTGAATTTTTCATCCAGCTCTGGCAGGCTGTCAGGGAGTATGGTAACTGTGAGATTTGCAAACTCTTCCCCTTCCTGCATGATGGCCCACTGTCTTGTGATAGATTCATAGTCACTTCCAGCAATGGCTTGTGTGCTAAACAGAGTAGATGTACTGCTGATGTTTTTCTTGTAGGTCCACAATCCTGACATATTAGTTAATAGGCTGATCTCTGTTGTCAGCCAAAGGCAGAGTGGAATCTCAGAGGCACTGGAAAATATAAAGGCTGAACATGCTTTTTCTTTTAGGCACTGAGTTGCACAGGCATGCAGTGGATCACTTGCTGCTGACACATTCACTCTGGTCTTGGATGGCTGGTCAGGAACTCCTTGTACAGGAGACTCATAATAGGCCAGTATATCCTCACCTTGCTCAATGGCAAGAGCTACGATGTCAATCTCAGAAGTGCTGTAAAATATTTGCAGCTGACCGAACCTTCCCCCACTAAAAGACATTAAAACAAAAATGTTATGTTAGCTGGTAAAACATGTCTAATATTCTATATGTTACTGGGTTAAGAATAAAAATGAACAAAATTAACTAACCCCTTCTGAATTGCTGAAAAGTTACAAACAGCTGATTAAAGTGACTTCCCTTGAAGCTAATACCAGAATAACTGAGTAATTCATTTTTTTGGAGAGCAGGTTTGATTGTTTATAGCTTGGATAGCAGTCTGCTAAGTGTGCATGTTTGCAAACATTTGTTTCTGGGAATTAACTTAGTCTTTCTAGGATTGTCAAGGAAGAAAAAGCCTCTGCTGTCTAGCATTGTCATCATTCCTCCGAGGTGTCATCAGGATACCATACTTCATGTGCAAAACCTTTTCGTTCTCCTTTTCATTTTGTTCTCCTTTTAGTTTTGTTTTACATCAAACAACACTTGATACGCTTTGTCCTGCAGTTCACATCACAGGAGCAGGCTGGTTTGCAGCTTTAAATGGCTTGACAATTTTAACAGTACACAGTGTACACTGAATTCATACCACAAATGTATACTACATTTAAGTACTTTATGTACATTTCTAACAAGCAGACATCTAGTTCAAAATCAATGTATATGAAAAAAGAGTTAGCAGATAAGGAAATTGATGCAAGTACTTATACAAGGGCATGACATTTAAAATTATATTTAAAAAAAACCCAACAAAAAAACAAACCAAACCAAAACAACAAAAACAACAAAAAAAAAAGAGATTCAAAATCAGTCAATATTATACAGACCTTCTCCTGACTGATATATTTGCAAGTAAATTTCTTTCTAGTGGCTCCTGAATTCGGTATGAGGATTGATGAAAGAAAACTGCGCCATAAGGATTATCATTGGCAGGTATAACAATATTTGCCATGCTATCTAAGCCGATAGCACCACCGTTGGAGGCCTGAGTTAATTCTACATGGACAATCTCAAAAAGAAAAAAAAAGAAAAACAAATAAGGCAGCTAAACAATTTTTGCCATTTCTAAAAATAATCACAAGCAAAATAAAATCAGAACTTCTTGCAGCTTCCTGCCATAACATTTCTTGTTTTGATCTGCACACATTTCTTATACAAGTTAAAACTCTAGTACTATTCAAGAGAGGCATAACTGCTCTACTTACTTCTTCTACTTCTGGAACATCATCAGCCAGGATTTCCAACAGCAACATCTGAATAGCTTCCCCAGCGGCAAAAGTAATATTACCCATGGCAACTTGCAAGTCATCAGCAGCAGGATGTCCATTAATGGTAGCTGCCCACTGAACAGTAACATTACCCAGTGTCCCAGCATTGCGGATTATTGGCAGATTTATGGTTACTGATCCAAATTCAGGCTCCTCCACAGTGAATTCAGTATTCTGAAAAACTGATGTACGCCATAGGGAGATGTAGTGCATTAACAATAAAACCAAAAGTAAATATATCAGTTCCTAAAGTACAGAGTTTTATTTTACTTGATTGCATTTACTTGCACAAGTAAATCCCTTTTAATCAGGTTTAAACCTAAAAGCAAACTTTCAATTCTCATATTTTCATCTACAGAGAAAATTAGCATGAAAATTAAGCCCTCATCCAAAAAGTCTATTCCCCATTGTTTGAGGCTAACCATGAACTGTTTCTAAGGTCTTAGACTATGAAATAAATCAAAACTATTTAACTTGGAACACGTTAAGTAGAAATCACAGAATGGGTCAGATTGGAAGGGACCACTGTAGTTCATCGGGTTCAAGCTCCCTGCTCAAGTAGGGTCATCCCAGAGCACATGGCACAGGAGTGTGTCCAGACAGTTCCTGGACGTTTCCACTGAAGGAGACTCCACAACCTCTCTGGGCAACCTGTTCAACGTGCACCATCACCTGCACAGTAAAGAAGGTCTTCCTCACATTCAGGTGAACTTCCTGGGCATCAGTTTCTGTCTGTTGCCTCTTGTTCTACTGCTTGGTGCCATGGATCAGAGCCTCCAAGAGGCTCAATCCTTTTGTTATATTAAGGCCTTTTGTTATATTAAGGCCATTACTCCTTTATTATATGTTTTAATTCAGTTTATCTTATCTTTAATTCAGTTTATCTTATCTTTTCCTTTACTCTCTACACCCACACTTCTGCTTCTGAATGTTTTTACCCAGTTGCCAAGTAGCAGCTCCCCCACAAATCCCCAGAAAAAAATGTTAGCAGAAGAAAGAAAATATGCACTCCTTTACCAAAGGATCCAAATGGGTCATCAGAAGCCTCAATAGTTATGATTGCCCTCGTCAAAGATCCAAGTAAGGCTCCTCCTGTTGTTTGGTTCAGCAGCTGAACATAGAATGACTCCTCAACTTCAGGATTGATGTCATTAATTATATAAATTGGCACAGCTTTACTTGTTTCCCCTTCTAGTAAGACAACATCTGATGAAGCTACACTGTAGTCCTCACCTAGATTTGTAGATGAAAATGCCCAAAGCAAAAAAAACATAGATAACATCAATGATTTATGGTTCAGTGTGGTGAACATTATCAGTAATACCCATCTTCTCTTTGCTTATACATGCATTCCTCTGTGTTTTTATGGGATCTTTTCCTTTATCTTTAGACCCACACACAACAAAAGGTTTGTTTGCTTTTTTTTTTTCTTTTTTTACTTTCCATTGCCTTTTAGATGTCTGGATGGATCGAAGCAAAACTTGGTTTGACCAAAACAGATTAGCACTGCTAGACCAAGAGGTAGTTACAAAAGGTCCATTAGTGTCTGCTGTTTACAAGGCCACACTACCAAGATGTTTCTGTCTTTGATTTATAATTGCTGTCCATCTTTCAAATAGATAAAAGTGAGCAGAAGCACCTTGTCAAGGTAGATTTCAGTAAAGGGCATATTTTGTGTGTCAACCTCATTTTAGGCAAACTTGTCTCAACTTTGTCTCAACTGTCTAGGAACTGTTCCTGTCTCACAGGAACATCTGTGATACATTAGATCACAGCTCTGCTTCAGAAACTAATTGAAAGCATACTCTGATATAAATCTAGCTACACATTTAATTTATAACAATCTGTTACATAAAAATTAAAAGTCCTCAGAGCATGCACCATCCACCTATTCAATTTGGACACAGCTGAAATACAGTGCACTCAATTTATAACTGCCTAAGTGGTTTTGATCCTGCAGACTTCATAATTTTTTTCCTTTCTTTATGTACCTTCTCTACAGCAGGGACTAACTGTAGAAGTTTACATTCCATTTTCAGAAGTACAAGTCTCCTTGGGTTTTGATTGATTTTTCCCTGTTTGTTTTACAGCTGAGTCCCCAGCTCTCACTTCCTCTTCAATAAGCTCAACTAAGCAGTACATGATGGATTTAAATATGTACATGGGACTAAATCATTATTACATAATACTGCTATGGTATTTCAGGGGTGGGGGTGGGAAGAGGCATTTAAGTTGTGGTGTGCTACTAAGTAAACAAACACCCCAATTCCTTCCCTCATTTCACTTTTAGATTATCCAGTGATGTTGTGTAAACTTTCCCCTAGGTGTTGGATTCATATTTGCTAAGCACAATCAATACCTTACTACTTTATATTTCATACTTGTTATAAAATAGGTTTGAATATATATTAAACTGGTTTATATATTTGAATAAATATATATATAACTGGTTATATATATAAGTATATATATACATAAGTATATAAATATAAGTATATATATTTGAATACATATATATTCAAACCAGTGTTAAATATATAACACTTGTGTGTTTCAGCTTTAACACAGACTGCATACTTCTGCTATTTTGCTTTCTTACCAGCTGTTGCAGTTATTGGCATAGCTTTAAATTTCACAGAAACATCTGAAAATATTCCCCCAGTTCTGGTCACATTAATGATTGGTCCAACATAATTTTCAGCAACACGCACAGCTGAAGCTGAAAGCTGAAGTGTTCCAAAAGCATCATCATTGGCATTGATAATCACATGAGCTATTGTCTCACCCACTAAGCCAAGTCGAGGAGAATTTATAACTGAAATATAAAGAAAACTTGGTGAGGGGTGCCTGAAATGCTTACTGTTCATGGCTATAGAGTTCATAGGCATACATGTGAGTTTGGCTGTCTCTGTTTTCATGAAAATTATCTTTTTTTTACAATTGGACAAGCATAACTACAAACCATATCAAAATACATGTGTTTGAATTACATTCTGGCAGAAAATCTGAATTTTTAGTAACATTATTCTACCATACTGTGGAGCACACAAGGAATATTTTTTTTAAAAAATGAGGTACTGTGAATTTATCTATATATCTATTTATTTATCCATAAGGCTCATAGTAAGATCAATACAGTTCAGAATAATTTCAGTTTTACTCTTGATATGATGAAATATAAGTAAGATTTCAACTCCAAGTAGAATTATATTTGAAGTTACCCCTTAAGCTGGGGGTAAGGCCAGCAATTAAATATGCCTTGAATCTTTGAAGCACAAATCAGGCTGTAATGACATGAATTTATCTGAATGAGAAATGAAGTAAAAATTGTCAACACTAAGAAAGCAGCATGTCACTAATTCTACATCCCTTTTTTTTAATAACACTTTTTTGTATTTTAATATGAGAAACTAGCTTAATTATTTCCTACTACTGAACTTTCAGAAACAGTGCTAAATGAGCAGATATTATTGCAAAACCAAAAACTGTGACATGTTTGGCCTGAAAGACCTTGGATAAGACAATGCAAAAGGGATAAATAAATACTCATGCATTTCCAATAAAATACTGTGCCAAAGGAAATAAATGCCAACAGGCACAAGTCAGGTAACTCAGAGATATCTTAACTATATAGAGTTTGGTAGAGGTAAAGAGTTTTTCATTTATCTTGCTGCATTTTCTCCTGTTACATATAAATTTTCATCTTGATAGTTAAATTATAGGTTTTATGTAAGACACTTACTTGGCCGATCCTGAACTTTCTTGATCAAAGCAATACTGCTTAGCTCAACAAAAACAGATTCTGACCTCTCTGGATCATCATCATCCAAAATAGGCAAGGATATTGTGGCCTCACTTTCATTGGTTGAGAAGATCACATAACCTGTAATGGGTATATAGTCTTTTCCCTCTATTGCTCTGACAACATCATGTGGAAGAAAGGGCGACTTTTCCTCATCACCAATAGTTCTGTATTTCACCATTACTGTACCAAGGAGACCACCACATCTTATAACTGTCAGAGAGACATTTTTTGTTTCTTCGTCAACTTTTATTGGTCTGTTTTGCTCAGAAAAGATGAAGACTCCGTATGGATCATCATTTGCTAAAATAGTTAACGTTGCATTAGTATGATAACCAAGACGACCATGGGAGACATTGATGATCAAAACTGAAAATATCTTATCCAATTCGGGAACATCATCAGGAGAAACCTGTATTGTAATATTTGTTCTTGCTTGGCCAACATCAAATGTTACACTCCCATCTGTAGAGATCAGGTCATTGGTAAAATCGCAGATTATGATCCAATACAATGTCACCTGAGATAAGGCTCCGTGAGTTCTCACAACCTAAGTAAAACATATAAAGATGTACATATTTTTGTTCTATGAGAAAGAAAAACATAGAAGTGTGAAATGCAATTAAGCAAAGACAAAAACATGATGAGTTAAAGATATGTCTGTGTTTTAAAAACATGCAGTTTTTATTATCTTAGCTCTGCTGAACTTGTATTATCAACAGTTATTTTGAGATAGTAGTCCCTTGATTCTAAACAAGTAGAAGATTTAAAGTTTTTGGATATTATTATTATTTTAGTTACAAGCTGAATAATATACATTAGCAAACACTGCATGACTGGAAAAAGAAATGTTCATGACAAAGTTGTTACAAACCCCACAGACTAATGATAAAAGCATCACAGAACACCAGTAAATACAGATAGAAGAGTACAATGCAGCAATATAAGACTCAAAGCTTTCTAACCTGCAGCACAACATTGCTATCTCCATCTTCGGGCTCAGTTCCATTCACCAAGAGGGACTCAGCACTGAACTCAAACACACCATGAGCATCATCAGAAGCCTCAATAGTCACAAGGATGTGGGATGCAATTCCCAAGCTAGCTGTTAAATGCAAGTTCCAAAAAGGATTATTTTTATCTAGCATGTTTTCTTACATAAAAGAAAACAGCTGAAGAAATATGCTATAAAAGTACAAAAGAGAGTATAACTGAAGTATCCATGCTGTTTGTCTTTGGTTTTTTCTTTTTTTAGATGCATGGTAACTGTATGGAATAGGAACTGACTTTCAGTAAGCCAGTCTGTCAGTCCTTCTATGGAACTATGCAACAAAAACAAATATTATTTTAAGGGAGAAACCAAAATAAAATTACAGGTTTAATGAATGAAAATGGAGCAGCATTTAGGACAGTGAGGAGCTACGTAGTAAACCACACTGTAAGCAGAAAGATGAGATGAATGCAGGTCTCATCCTAACATAAGCTGGAATGAAAGACAAAAAAAACCCAACAAAACAAACAAACAAACAAACAACAACAAAAAACCACCATCAAGTCAAGTAAATCCTACTTCTAAAGAGATTGTCTTAGGTGACATAACTTGCTGCTCAGAGAGAAAAAGAGTCTGGCACTTAAAAAAAACATTTCTGGAAACAAGTAAAAGGGAAACAGAATGTCAAATAAAATAAAAACAAAACAAACAAACAAAAAAATTACTCTATTGGCATAATGGGTGCTCATATCACATTTTTGCATCTGTAGGTTTTAATTTGAAGTCCTATATGCATAGGGTTTTCCCATATATTCTATGTTATTTTTTCACTTGGTATTTTTTTTTTCAATATGAAATTATCATTGTGTTCTGCATGTCATGACATAAATAGAAATTTGAAGAAAGAGGAAAAATGAAAAACAATCAGACTATTTCATTAAAAATCTAACAGAACTTAGTTTCCTTTAAGAGTATTTTTGCCATGAAGGGATCAAAATTATACATAGAATGTATCAAAGCATACAATCAGGTAGTTTGAAAATTACCCTCAATTTAAAAAGTCCCTTTGCTTTTTTTCTCCCAGGAAAATTTGACAATGTTCAGACAATGATAAATTTGTAAACTTTAATTCTGCAATTATTATATTGTTGTGTTTTATAACAATATAGTTTTGATGACATAAGAACCTGTTGTTCTCTGCTTTACACTAAACACTGACTGCTAGTGAAATTACCCCTATATTAAAATGGAAAAGAATGTTTTTGACAAAACTCTATGTTAAATCTAAATTAATAAGCTCTAACTGCATGTAAAGAAACATTATGACAAGCTGCATCAAGTTGCATCAAGCATAGTAATTATGACAGCTATTACAATTATAAATAAAATATAGGATTAATCAAAAAACAAAAGAGCTTACCATGTTGAGGGACACTTGAAAGGAATAAATCCATGTTTCCATCACCACTACCACTTCCATCATTTCTAAAGAGCTCAGCAACTTTAAGATGACAGACATACAGATATATACACGTATATACATTTACAAATAAAGGGAAAGCAGAAAGTAATTTAAACATTTCTGGACAACACAAAAAGAGAGAGAAGTATTCTAGGAAAGTACCAATTTTCAAAAACTATCCAGACTTCCTAATAAAAGCCAGAAAAAAATATTGAATTGGCCACCTCTTGTTTACTTTAGTGCATTGGAAACAGCAAAAGGAAGTCAGAAGGCAAGAAAACACATACAACTTTCTTTTATCTTTTTTTTTTTCCCATTCCTTCTATGTTCCCTCTTTCTCAATCCTAATGGAGAAATTAGAAATGGGGCAGGGGCAGAGGGAAGCATTAGCCAGACCCTGTCAAACTCTCTTATTCTAGCATTTCCTCATAAATCAATACCTTGTGTAAGAAAATTGAAAAAAATGACAGCTTAACTGATGGAGTCTTTACCCTAAGTTTTGTGCTTACAATGGTGTTGGAAAGCTCAAAAAGATTATGTTCAGAGGGTATCTACCTCTAGTAAATTACTGAAGTTAGCTGTAAGTTTTCTAACCAAAAAAATTCAAACAGAAAAGTACATTTACTAAACTTACTACTTTAACTAAACTTTAACTACTTACTAAAAATTCCACATGCATGAAAGCTCTGAAATTTTTATCAAAAGAATCCTAGCATAGCACCATAGTGCCACGTTGCAGCACAGACATTCAAGTTAGTATGATCTAACTTTCCAGAAGGCATTTACAATTCTGAATTGCTTAGAAAAATAGTATCAGTTAAAAAGACACTTTATGGCTCTCAATATTTTGAATTACTTCTTTTCCTCCAACCAGCCTTGAAATCTCCCTTAAAAATGTTTTGCAATGGAAATAAATTCTGTAAGGCAGAAGTGATTTTATGCGGCAGGCGCACTGATGCTTGCCAACAGTTGTAAGACTAACATCTCACAGCAGGATTTACACTAGCTTCTAGCTAGCTCTCCAACTCAGCTAAACTCTCCAAACATCTCAAAACCCACAATTTTCTCAGTCTATAATCCAGTTGAATCAGTTATAAACCAGTTTATTGGAATGTCTCCAATTTCACTCAAGTGGTAGATAAAAAGCACACCTTTGGTTGTTAAAACATTAAATATTGGCAACTTTAAAGAAAAAAAAAAGTAATTTTTTTTTACATTACTTTAATTTTCTCTACCAACTATGAAATTATGTAATTTAAAAAGCAGAAATTGCCTTTTAATGACCTAATGCATGGTAGTAATATACTTTCTTTGAGATCTGGTAGCTTACAGCAGTGATTAACAAAACATCTGAAAGACAGTTCTTTTCTAAAAAGAATTGCTGCTGTGTGGAGGGTGTGTCTTTAGAAATAACATGGAAATAGTTCACCAGGTTAGATTTTAAGGGATGAGTAAAGATCACAAAAATACAACCAGTGGATTAATGTGTGTGCCTTACCTCCTCCCTCTGGGTTCAACAGCTCCACTTTAAAAGTTTTTTCTAGTTCAGGAATAGAATTGTCAGTGATGTTAACAGTAATGTACTTGTATCTTTCTCCAGGCTGAAATTCCATTGAGCCCCCAACAGCCTGAAATATGACAGGTCTTCACATTTTTGTTCAAGTTTAGTGTTTTCATCCAAATGAAAAAGGAAATTCAACCTCAATTCTTTTTGACTTTGTCAAAACACCTACTTTTCTTCACTTTGGCTTTAAAAAAATCTGCTGAGTCTTTGTTATAACAAATAGCAATCTAAATTCACTGACTTATGAGCATCTTCATTTATCTACATTTTTCTGCACAATCAGCAGTTTAACAAGCAAACACAGATACATATAAGCTATGTTGTTGAATATGTACAAATCCTAATGCATACAAATATAATCTTCACCTGTACATGCACCTGTATGCTCATATAAAGTCTGATGTACTTCCATTCTTGCTGCATTGACAATTTTCTTAAAGATATCAAAATAAAACTCAGAGGCTTTTCCTAGGAAACACAAGATGCTGCACAGAAAGGAGGCAAAAGGCACATAGCAATTTATATTTTTACAGTGAGTACTATGCATTTATCTATCACAACACCATATAAAACAAACTGTTTCTGTGAAAAGTTATCACAGCTAAGATAAAAGATTCAAACTATGGCTATTTCCAAGACAAATAGCTCTAAAATAATTACACACCTTGGCAATGGCCATACCTGATAATCCTTAGGACTGAAAGCTGTAAGTGGCACTGTCCTGTATTCCATAATAACTGTTCCAAGAAGCCCTTGTGCACGAACTACCAATAATCTAATGTGTCCAACTTCTTCTTTAACAGTGATATGGGGCACAGAAGAGGCTGGCAGAATCATTTCATCACTGGGTTGAGGAGGTGGCCCCACTGAAAACTGCAGTAGACCTGAAAGACAAAAATTACTATTTACATGGCTTCTCATACCAAATTCAAATTATAATAAAAAATTGAAACAAAAATATTTAAAATATCTATATTTAATGTTTATGAAATTTAAAAAAAATATTAATATGCCTTTAGGACTCAATCACGCTATTTCCAGGAATGTGCTGTGTATCATTCCCTATCTCACTGATATTCATGACAGTCTTAAAAAAACATATCACAAGAATGAATTCAACTCTTCCCAAAAGAACCCAAATATGTCATAATAATGGGTACTTATTGGTATAATAATAAGCATGCTTAAATGTCCCTCTCCATTAGGAATTCTCATTTCACAAAAACTGGCATAAAATCAACAACATGCAATTTTGTTTGACCATATGTTTGGTCCAGGCAGTTTTAATGCCTTTTTTGTAGTATTCTCAAGAGTAAGTAATTTGGCTTTCATTCTTGTCTAAATATCATGAATTAATCTCAAGTTAGATAAAGTGTAATACTTGGCATTGCTTCCTCATCTATCTGAGCTAGGCAAATTTTTACCTCTTGAGCTAGAAGTATACATAAATATGCAATAAGACTGTTATCATCTTCAACATTGTTACCATATGGGTGATCACTGGCTTTAATGCTGATATCAGTAGTTTCCTTTTCTGGATCTATACTTGCTCCACTGGTAGGAGTTGAACCTAGTTTTCCATCTCCAGATACTGCAGAGACTAATGTCACACGGAAATACTCATTTAGCTCTGGAATGTCGTCATCAATAACATGCAAGTTTAAGACCTAGAGAAGGACCAAATCATGGAGAAATCAAACTATGCAACATACATCCGTTAAGAGTTTTATAGCCCATTAAACAATTAATTTTTCAGTCAATCAGCTGTATCCGCTGTGAGTTCAGAAAGTAATGTAGAGAATATTTTTGCTCTCCATGTAACTTAACCTAATTTCTAGGATAATAAGTTTAGAATAACCATTCCAAAAACACCTTCACCAAGCTTCCAGAGACATTACAGTGTTGAATCGAATTTAGAGAGCAAGTGAAGTGAGCTTTTTATGCCACCTGACACTTGAGATTACAGATCATACTATCAGGTAACATAATCTGCTCTGCATAGGCTAATACATTAATCTCAGACAATTCCAGCTTTCTATATATAGTGATAATATATGACAAACATATAGGAGAAAACGTTTAGGTAGCTGATCATATTTAGAGCCATGGGAATGAATAGTTTACAAAAGTCAATGGAAATTCTCTTAAGATTTTTCACCTGATGAGCAACTGCTCCCAGACTGTTTCTTAGGGCGATGACCATTAGGTCCTCTGTATGCAGACTGTATATTAGACCATACAGCAATGGAGCACGGTCTTTTCTGCCATTATGTAAAATAAGTCAGGCCTCAACCATGCTGTCAGACTGGAGTAACTTGGCAAATTTTACTTTAAATGACTATATGTAATGCCATAATATGTTTCAATAGAGAATTAAAGCTGAATAAACTGTCAGGAGCATACTGTTTTCCAAAATCACATGTTTTTGCCAAGCTGTAATCAATTACATTGTTTAACTGGGACCAGATCCACAGTTCTAGTGGGGTCACTGGGATCTTTACAAATTATGTCAGTAGGTTTCACTCAGTCCGTACTGACTTCAGCAGAATGATAGACGTGAAATTAAAGACAGTGTTTTCTACTCTCAATCCCCCCTTTCTATTTAACAAACACTCATAGAAAACACACATTAACTTCCTACAGTATTGTGGTCCCACATCTCTTCTTCAGATGAATGTAAAATTCCTGTGCTGTGGGTTGGGGTCAAATTCACAGAAATAGATTAATCAAAAGAGACAGAATGTGGCAAACAGCTGCAAGACACTTGATTACAGCACTGAAGTTGACTGCTGTCTATTTAATTGTTGTGGAGATAAAACTGAGCTCCAAAACTCAGATCAAAACCTGATCATATTCCAATTTCAAAAGTCACTGGATCCACTAGTCAAGCTCAGGACTACCTGAAGTATACATATAGATATATATGTATATGTATCTATGAAGTGTACATATAGATAGACATGGATTTAATATATACATATATGTAAACATATCTTATGCATTAGGTGCATTTAAGCATTCATGCATGCACAGCAACCCCTGAAGTGATATGCACGCAGATATATATGGACGTCTATCCTATCACTTGTTAGATGTCACAGATGAAAAAAAATCTACAAAATATAATAAAAGCCATGTGAAGGAAAGACTGTTTAGTATGAAAACCAGTCAAGCACCCTCAGAAGGTGTTTTCCAGCAGGTTTGCAAAGGACAGGATGAATAGTTAATAGGAAGATAGGGTTTACCTTAGATCTCTGCCAAGGAAGGAATGTGATAGTGCCACTGCTGTTAGAAAAATCGCTAATAGAGTAATTTATGCCACTGGAATCAACCTGTGAGATAATGTAATTTATATACACATAGTCTAGGGCTCCCCTTGTACGCTCCACGACACAGGATATAGTGGAACCCTCATCAGCAGTCTGGAAGAAAGCAAGAATTGACATATTTGTTAGGATCAAAGTAAATCAAAGGAATAAAGGTAAAAGATTGAATTCTCTAATGCTAGTCAAATGTTCAGCAATTTTTTATTGCTGTCATGTTCCTTTCAGCACTTTCAGACAAATAGGAAGCTGAAACTGAACTTGATGGTGGAACAATCTTAATGGAAATTGCAATAGCTTCTCCCTGAGGTCAGCCAGTAACTGTACTCCGTTGTTTCTTTTGGACACAAAACAAGAATCAATATGTTTGAAATGTGTATGTCAAAGGCAGATGACTCTACTGCTTTATATTAATGTCAATTATTTTAATTTTAAGAAAGATTTGTATTCCTCCTTTCCCTGACTAAAAACACTGTGGAGAACAAAAGAGATACGTTTAAATTAAACTATACTATCATCATTCAGGAAAAACTGAAAAACTTTTTGTGCTACACTACTCTTTGCAATTCTGTCTTTGCAAAGAACATGCCTTCAGTAGCAAAAATTTCACATATTTGGAACAAATCAGTTATTGATACCGGCCAAGTATATTAAAAAATTATGATCATCAAACTAAAATAGAAAATAATTTCATTTGAAAATTATCAGAAAGGGTAAAGCTATCTTAAGCATTAGATAAATTTCAGAGCTTCTGTATAACACAGTGTAGGTACTGAATGTGCCTTAAGCTGCTTAACAGACAGGTAAGGATACAAGCAAATTAAACTACTGATAAAAGAATATTATAAGATAAAGGAGAAACAATTAACACACCGTATAAACTTTTAATTTTGCTTCATGCTTGGCTGCTGATCTGTGGTATCACAGAATTACCAGTGGCATTTGAAACTGTAATCTATTATGATACAAGATGGTAGGCACCTGGAAAGCAAACTGAACCAAACTGAAAACTAGCATCACTCAGGCAAGATGGTTGCCTTCAAACACATCACACTTCAAAGACAAGGACTTCAGTTAGAAAGGATGTACTTAAGAGGTCATAAGAGTTCCAAATTGGAAAGCAGTATGCAATTTGTTTTCCGAAATAATCTAGTAATAATAGAAATAGGTATCATGTCTTTCTCCCTCATAAAAATTAAAAACCTACAAATTAATTATGATTATTTCAATCCTCTCAAAAGAAGATTCAAGTTCACATACTGTATATATGGTGGCCACCCACCATAGAAAATTTAATGTTTAAAAACAGCAGCTTCCAGCCAGTATCAAGTGAATTCATATCAAATATGATGACGATAATGATGATGATTTAATTATAAGCGAGGGAGAGGCTGTAATAGAACCCAGGAGAAACAAGTGCTGCACAGCACAATGTTCACCACATGCTGACCAATACCCAGCCCATTTCCAAACAATGACCAACTCCCTTCCAGGTAAGTCCCACAGTTTATATACTGGACATGACATTCTATGGTATGGAATGTTCCTTTGGCCAGTTCAGGTCAGCTGTCCTGGACATGCTCCTTCCCAGCTTTTTGAGCAGCTCCTCACTAGCAGAGCATGAGACACAAAAGTCTGATTCAGGGGAAGCCTGACTTAGCATCAGCCAAACGATCCTTGTGTTATCAACATTATTCTCATCCTGAATCCAAAACACAGCACTGTATCAGGAACTAAGAAGAAAATGAACTCTCTCCAAGATGACATCAGGTTACAGTCTCAGTAGTTACAGAAGTACAGGAAAAAAATTGTTCTAGGAAAATTTAGGCCTTAGTCTTCAGTTTATGTAATAAAATAAATTTTCTTAATAAAAATAATTTGGGGGTATTTAAAAAAAAGTGATATTGCAAATGCCAGTGTAACTGAGGCTGTATTAACAGAACTTACACAATTCCAAATTCTAGAAAATTTTGCTTAACTACAAAAACTAACAATGTGGAATCAAGGCCCTTCAAATATTAGTTAGCCTTGCCATTAGTTTGGCTGTGTCTAAAATTTCTCCTCTAGTTTTCCTTATGAATATCTTACCTCAGGAATACATGCTCCAGTGAAACCAAATAAACCATTAGCATTATCACTTTTCTGTATTCTTAACCTTGCTGTTGTGTTTTCTTGTGAAATTCGAGCTCCACCACACACAG
This sequence comes from Corvus hawaiiensis, assembly GCF_020740725.1. Taxonomy (NCBI): domain Eukaryota; kingdom Metazoa; phylum Chordata; class Aves; order Passeriformes; family Corvidae; genus Corvus; species Corvus hawaiiensis. The sequence goes on from NC_063255.1 coordinate 57,591,409, forward strand.
AAATGAGCTTTAGGATGAATAACTCCTCTCCTTCTTCCTCTTTGTCATCCTTTGCAGACACAATGAATGATTTATTGGTTTCTCCCTGCCGATACTCCAAATACCCAGAGACAGGGTGTACGTCACTCTTTGCAGGAGCTGCATGGAGTTCATAGATCTCTGCTTGTGTCAGTTTTCTCTCATAAAGCCTTACATCCTGCATTAGACCCATGTACCTGCTGTTTCCATTGATTCCTGCTCCAATTCTCACTATTCCTGGACCTGAGAAGAAAATCAGAATTTTTCTCATGTCATTGTTTTGGGTTCTTTTTCAAAATAGATAATATACATAACTATTTAAAAATCTATGGTAAATTGTTTACTGTCCCTGGATTAGTAATCATATTGATCTGGAAATGCAGACTGGGAGGTTCCTCAAGCCTCATCTCAGTGTTACAGGTAGATCATCACAAGTGAAATAATTCCTTCCTAGACCGTTCCTGTTTCTCATCCTACTAATTCCATCTGAACATTGTCATCATCCTTTATCTTAATGAATCTTCAAAACTTCTCTCGTTCCATTAAAAATGTGCAGAGCCCGGCTGCAGCCCATCTCACTTTTTTTTTGCCAAACACTTGCTTTGCCCATTTTGTATCCCTCTGCTAGGACAGTGAATCCATTCTTGTTATCAGACTATTAGCCACACTGGACATGCTTGTACCCTAATGCACAGGAAGAGGGGCTTCAGAAATGTACACCAAATTCCAAGCACTTTTTACAAATGCTTTAACATTTCTTTCTCTCCAAACAATTATCCCACTCAGCAACTCAGAGGATGACAGTTCCCTTTTTCACAAATATACTAAGCTGGTAGCTCATACTCATTCCTATCACTCTAAAACACATCGAACATATCTCTTCAGCAGTTTTCTGATTTTGGAAGGAAATGTGCCACTGCGTGTCACTTCTAGAAATAAGCAACCACAGCAACTGCTAATGGTCCCAAGACACAAGGCAGAGGATGGTGAGAAAAGCCAGGCTAGTGTACTCACCATAGTATCCAACTTTAAATGGAAAGAGATTAAATTCTTAGCTCATACTTGTAGCACCCCCAGAGCGAGCACACATCATCTCCATTAATATGGAAAATTTGCAAATACTCAGACATATCCTTCTAGCAAAAAAAGCCTTACTGCATTTCACACTTCTTTGTTTTAGAAACTGAGGGGGAAAATAATCCTTTCTCAGCTACAGTACTGCACGTCTGATGGAAGTTATTAATTGCAGGGGCACTACTTTGTTGCAGAGGAACTACTTTTTTACAGAGGCTAAATTTCTTAGACTTCAACTACCAGGAAATTAAAGGGAGAAATAAAATCCTACACTCCAGAATTAATGAAGTCTCCTCTTTATGCTCACTTTATGTTTGTACACATATATACATGTAGATGTATATGCATTTAACATTACTCTATGTTTTTATAATTTTCCTTCTTTGATTACAGAGGAGATTGTATTCAAGAATTTGATAATCATTCATTGCCTAACCCCATGAAATAAAACCTGTGAAACTGACAAGGAGAGAAAGAAAGGAAAAGGATGGAGATTACTGCTATGAAATAAAAAAGCACATGGAAGAGTGAGGAACTGCAAAAGAAAGAGCAAATATAAATGTATTTCCACCATACAATACCTGACTTTATAAAGGAATTATTGTGATGCTCACTGCTATGCTAGTTGAATGTAAAAGTCCATAATGGTTATGCATGACTAAAGCCACATCCAGGAATATTGAGTTAGAAGAACTGAAGTATACATGCTAATTTTATTTGGAACATCATTAAATGTATGGGAAAAAATTTCATATATCATGTAAATACATGCTTAAGTAAATCTAAACCCTGAAAAATTCTATTGCTTACAAAATATTGGCCTAGCTGTAATATAATACACAACTAGAATCAAAAACATTATTGTATTTTGTTTCAGAAATTGAGAGGAAAAACATTCTTTCTTAGCCACAGTACTGTAAATCTAATGAAAATTATCAATTAGAAATATATGTAACTATATAATACATGATAAAAATACATATAGAAATATAATTATTATTATTTTCAAATTATTGCAATCCAAGCTCTCTTACAGTTCTGATGCTTTTTGAAAACTTCCCAGCTCTTATTTTCATTTATAAAGTTTTTGAAAATCCATAGAATTTTCTACGCATTCCTTTTAACTAACCAATCAGATATAATAATTTCAGAATTTTACATACATCTTTCAAGGAGCTAGACTCTTTATATTTTGCAGAACTTTACATATGAAGAAAAATAATACAACCTATTGCCTCACCATCAGCAATTGCTTCTCCTTTAAGGCTCTTAATTCCTCCTGGAACTGAAATTCCATCCATGTAAAATTCAATTATACTTTCATCCAGAGTAATCAGAACATGAATCCAAGTACTTTCATCCAGGTATTTTAGGATTGCTGCTTTGGCTATGTATGTCATATTGGATCCTAATGCTGTATAATGAAGCACTACAGAAACATGAGAATCATTTGTTTGGATTTTCACGCCATAATATAAGGTCCCATTACCATCATCCTTTTCAACTATATAACCATCAGTATTGACATTAGGAATTAACCATGCTGAAAATGTAAAATTATTTACTGCAGTATTTCCATTGTATGGGTATTCCAGACCAATAATTCCAAATGCATCCTCTTTTCCACTGAAATACAAAGCATCTGTTCCACTGTGATGGCGTCTCATGTGCGGCTGGGATTGTACTGAACTTGGAAATGATCCCAGCAACAAGTAGTCTACCATTGATGGTAATCCAGCTTGAAACGTACTGGACAGTATTTCCCAACCTAAACGGACAACCCCAAAAGTGCCTTGTTTTCTCCAGATGGTGAAGTCTGTAATACAGGAAAGATCATCTTCAGAAAGAATATCTTCTACTATCTCTCTGTCCTGACTCTCTGGATCTAAAACGAAGACTCCAAAAGGGTCATCATTGGAAGGGATCATCACGGTTACAGCAAGACTTGTTTCAGACAACTGCCCACCAGGACCAGGAGACCCACCTATGTAATGGAAGTTAAAGAGTAAAAGTTACTGGTCTGAAAAAAGTTACTAAGTATTTTAAAAAGTTTAAACAAAATACCTTTTTAAATAGGAATAATCTTCTTTAAAGAGTCTCTAAACTCTTAAAAATATCTCCAATTTAGGATTAACATAATTTAACCGTATTGGTTTTAAAACACGATAGAGAACATTTTCACAGAAAACAAGTCACGTTATTTTTCAACTGCAAAATATAACTGTCCTTCAGCTAAAACAAGATTAGCTCCAGATTTTCTGAATTAGTGATGAGAGAGGTTGTTTTTGTTTCATTTGAAAAACATGGGGTCAAATTCAGTTCTCATTTTACTTCAAGATTTACGCAAATATGAAATGGCAACATTTGGTTCATTGCCTTTAAATAAGCAGAGATTACCCTGCAAAATCAGTAACCAGGTGTGTGTTAAAACTGCTCCTAAGTCCTGCCATTAGTCACCTACTTCTCCACAATAAGAATTCATGATATGAAGACCATGGTGTGAATGTAGAGCCACCATGCACCACTAAGTAGGAAATCTTCTGTACATGCATATGGATTTCACTTACGGAAATGTCAACATATTTTCAGTTGTTTCTCGGCACAGAAGACCATAAATAGTACTGAGGTGGAAGGAGTCCAGCAGATTTGGAACTCTACTCAGTAGCAGGCCTGTAGCAGTTGTAATTTAAGTGATACAAAGTGGTAACTATTTTATTTTACAGAACTTTCTAGAAAAAAGCAAACAAGCCAGCCAATATCCAGTATGGTAGATATGCATAACCTTTAATACCTTCATTTTTTCAGCTCTACACAAAGCTCTACACCTCTGAAATCAATAAAAGGCATCCTTTTTAAAGTCCAGATTCCAAAACTGTGTTCATATACCTAAATTAAAGAATAAATGAAAAATAGAACCTAAAATCTCACCAGAAAAGTATAGGATGACATGATTCAAGACAAAGGTCTTTCGAGGATTGTTTTCTTTTTGACTGATTAAATACAATAATTATTTTCTACCAGATAGAAAGGGAATGGTTTTATGGAAGACAGTACCTGAAACATTCACCAACTTTAAACTGTAAAATTCATTGAATTCGGGAATTTTATCTGAAAGAGCATGGAGCACTATCGGCTTTGATCCTTCACCGTCCATGAAGTACACGGTCCCACAAGTTTCATAGAACTCTTCTCCTGGCTTCAGTGTAGAGCCATTATGAAACAGCTGCCAGGTTAATGAGACATTCCCAAAGTGTCCTCTATGTCTCAAAATCCTGTTCAGAGATACAGAAAGAGTGAATATTCTGGCAGGTATGCATCAGCATTCTCCACTAACAATGGAAAATGTGCACTAATCACTCTTACTGTGGGAAATAATATACATTGTTCTAAATAACCACAAATAACAAATAGAACCATGAATGGTAATACAACCCTCTTAGAGGGCCTGCAATTTCACAATATAATTCTACACCCAGGTATACCACAGATAGCTTAGAAAGAAAGTAATCAATGAAAGTACCTGCAAAATAGTACTGTTAAGATGAACATCAGTTTGTCTTGCACTTCTGTTTTTTAATTAAAATGAATGTATAGTTCAGCAAATGAACACTAAAAATGGAGATAGCTGGCTACTCTTAGAGAAGAAAGAGAATGCATTTAATTACAGTTTTGCCTATAATTATCATGGCTCCTTAAATTTTTTTACATTGGTATTTAATTTGGGTTATATAGAAGGTCCTTTACAAATCTGTGATTATTCCATATTAAGAATGCAATAAATAAAAAAAAAGCTTTTATTTGTTTGCATGGCTATCTGGTAACATAGTTTCACCAATTTCAAAAAGGCATTATAAATAAAAAATGAATAATATCATTCCTTTATTAACAAAATATGTTTCCATACAAAAACTGTACTTATGTTTACATAGTAAAAAGAAAAAAGATGTTTAAAGCATTATTATACAACTCTGAAAAATTAATTCAGTAAGGCAGTCTAGGCACAGAAAAACAATTACATTTTTCCTGCTTCCAAAGGTTTCCTTTTGTTGTTATTAAGCAGGGCCTTCTATTCCAGCTGTGTAGCACTGTTGCAGTAACTCCAGTTACTCTCTTTAAAGCTCAGTGCTGCCATAGGTGTTCTCACTGGTTAGATTATAAAATAGTCTTACCCTTTCCTTATGTACTAAACAAAAGTCAAATCATTTTAAGGGTATGAAAAAGACAGTTTCCTAGAAAATACATTTTATCCATAAGGACTAAGCAAGGTCCTCAGATGCTGGTATCATGTGCTTACATAAAGCACCTGTGTACAAATGTTTTTAGTTCAAATCATCACTCTTCACCACCAATTAGAAAAAAAAAATCCTGCAAATAAAATTATAAAGGACCAAAAAAAGAGCAGCATAACAAAAGCAACCACAGAATATATATTTATTATACCTTTTTAACAAGGATTTTTATTTTTTAGATGTGCAACACAAGCATAAAGATCTAACTCACAGTCATACGCCTCTGTTTCAAGGCCTTAAAACAAAGAGTCAAATCAAATAAAAATATATAAAAGATAATCAAACAATTGTGAAAAAAGCCTCTTTTCTAAATGTTCTCACCGTCAGAGTTATTGTGAACATACATCTCTCTATACCCTGTCTAGAATTTTCTTATTGAAAATCAGTATTTTTGTCAATTTATAACCACACTGGGACACTAGGAACATAAAAATGTTGGATGCCATGAAAATTAATTTCTTAACCCTTCCCCTTCCTGAATAAATCCCAGCAGCTGCCAGTCAGACTAGGGAAAAATATATTTAGCCTTCCTTTAGGGAAGAATATATTTATCCTTGGACTTTGAGGATAGGCTTCCGTCTGTAATTTACAGACAAAAGAAAAACAAACTATCAGAAAGAATACAGTAATATAGGTTGTTGCAGGGTAAGACGTCAAAGTAGGGTGCAAAAAGAAATGAACAACCACGTAGTTGTATTTAGCTGTATTTTGAAAAGATTTTTTACTTCTCTTTATAACAAAAACTCCTATGCTGTAATCTTGTTTATATGTTAACAGGAATTTTGTGCACATTTTAATATGCACAGTCTACTTGATAATATAAGAGTTGATGTTCTCAATATGTTTGCAAATATTTTAACCCAAAATTTGGTAGAACTATTTTTTTAATAAATTTTAGCAATGCAAAAAATAGAATTAGATCAAAGTATTACCCATAAAGTAACACATAAATCAATACATACATACATGTGTTCAAAAAAGGGGCAATAATATTACTTAAAAGTTACTTACAAAAAACTATTACTTTTTCCTTCTTCCACTGGCTTCTCTAGAGATTCTAAGGAGAAAATTCCATTAGGATCATCATTTGCTTCAATAATAACTGTCGCCACTCCAGCATTAAAGATAACAGTATCCCCTAAAAAGAGGGTGATTAATTTTATCAAAACTGGAATCAGAAATGAAGGTAACTCTAAAACCGAATGTTTCCTTCTCACACCAACAGCTTTCATGCAAAGAAAGAAACAAGCAATGATAAACCAATCAGTGAAAACCAATATTTGAGGTATTCAGTAACAGACAAATCAGAGTAAAAATATGTAAAAGTAGCATCTTTGGCAGAGAGCAAGAAGGTAGATTTGCAGAAAAAAATGTGACATGACCAGAGATGATCCAATTCTGAGAAGAAAGGATTGTATGAGAGGTAGTACTTCATACTTGATCAATTGGTCAAGTCAGAAGAAAAAGATATGTATTTGGAGATCCCAGATCTCCTTTAGGCCTAGAACAGAAATATTGCACTTTAACTAAATACAAGGCAACAAGAATCTCTAAGAGATTAGTCATACCCACATCACAGCCTATCTGAAAGGAAAAAAATACAAGATACCTGTGAAGTAAGATGGAAGCTAGTAGGATTTCTGTGTGGATTTTAGGACAGTAGGGACATATCAACACCTCTTTATGTCCACAGAGGTATATTATGTTTCTGTCCCCATTCTAGTTTACACCCTTTCCAAGAGCACTAGACTTGTTTTTATTCCAAAATGAACAATATGTTTATGATTTTAACTTCATATACTTCTATTTGTATTTTCTCAGAGGTACAGCACTACAACATAATTTTCAAAAGAGATGTAACAATCAAGGCCAATGTATGCAGCAGATCAAATAAAGAAAAATAATAAATACTTTTTTTTTGCTTTCAGGAGTGCATCTAGAAATATTCTGTATTTTGCCCATTCCGGTAGGAATGTGTGCCAGGAGGAAAGACATCACATGTTTCCAACATAATGGTAAAAGAAAATAGCAGCAGATCCTAAGTTAGTAAAGTAGAAAGGGATCACTGAAGAGAAAATTTAAGAAGGGAGAAGAATGGCTTTGTCCAACGATTTCCATGAAGTTGATAATCTGTAAGAGAGCTCAGGATCAGAGTGACTGGCCTCAGGAAACACATGAACTACCTTATACTCAGATAACTGATAAAAATTACCTATTTCTTATATTTAGTTTTTATTTTCTTATTGATAAGTAAAAAAACCCATCTAATTTGGAGTATTTGAAAAGAGATTTTAACTCCAGTTATTTTTGCAGGACAGTTTCAGCTGTATAATTTAAATTTTGTTTCCAATTAAACAATTCAAGATCAAAATCCAAACACACTGTCAGAAATTTTATAGAAATGTTGAAGCAAACCTTAGTCATATAATGCCTGACATTTATACATTGCTTTACGATAAGAACAAACTGGTAAAAAGTAGAGAAAAAAATAAAAACAGAGTTACTAAATATACATTAAATCATTATTTTTACCTGTTGAATTCAAAAGGAAGATATAAAATGTTTCATCAGTTTCAGGGGTATCATCATCATTAATATACACAGATAAGTTCTGCTCTCTTTCTCCAACACCAAACAGAATGACACTGTTCTTTCCACTGGGAACAAAGTCTCCCTCTTCAGCTGTTGCATCTCCATTGACAGTAATATACTGAACAGCAACAACAGCATCAGCAGATCCATTCCTTAGGACTGTAAAGTTTGCTACACTCCCTTCTGTAATGCTCACTGTCAGAGGTTCTGAAAACACACAAGCAATAAATTCAAGTTCAAGCCTGAGATTTTTGCATGTGGCCTATTCACCTAATCCTCCACAAGAGGATCCTTCACCTCAGGGAAAGAGAAGGCACATGTAGTAAAGGCAGGGAAATACTTGCAGGTAGAAGAGAATATTGTCATTAGCCACCTAACCAATCCCAGAGCCATCAACGAGAATAATGACATAAAATGAGAGAAAATTCTGAAGTAAAAAAAAAAAAGAGCAAATTCAATACAACCAAAAAAAAGTACATCTTTAACACTAGCTCCACTTGAATTAAGATTTTTCAACAACCTGCTCTGTCAATAAAATCTTTTTGGGGTAGAATATGCATTCAAAATTTAAAACCAGTAATATCTAACCTGCAAAATAAATGGGATCATCATTCCTTGTAATTTGTAAAAATGCACTGGTTATATTGCCCAGTCTGGCTCCACCAGTGGCATTGAATAATCTGATTATGAATACCTCCATCTCTTCAGGTACCTGAAGGACAAAGTATTGAGAAATTAATTTCTTGTATACAAAACAATGAAGAAATTAAAATGAACAGCTGAGGAGGTTAACCAGGGTTTCTGCACATTGTTGTTTATTTATTGATTCATAAGAGTGTCAAGAGGGATGACAAATGACAGTTCATACACTTACTCAAAAATCATCAGCCAAAAATCCTTGTAAATAAATCCCCTCATTTTTACTATTGTACAGATGATCCAAAAGTTATCTTGCAGTTTCCTAATGCTGATACATCATGCTGATACAACTTATTTTTACCACTATATTTATTTATTTATTATTAATTATTCACATTCTTTCTTGTCGTACTTCAAAATCAAAAATATAAAATGAAGATTCTTGCTATCAAAACAAGTGTTTTACCTATTATTATAATTTAACCACACTTGACTACGGACAGATTCTTACTTTTTTTGTTTATAGATATGTACACTGTCTCAAATTCTTTTATTATTTACTTAGGTAAACGCACTTTTATCCAAGTATTTTGATTTTTCCCACAAAAAATTATCAAGTTCTTAAAAAGCAGAGCTTCTTAAACTGCTATGTTTCAGCACTTACTCTTCGTTCCACATATTTACATAAAAACACTGTAAAAATGATTACCTCATCTGGTAGAGAGTAAATGGTGATATTTTTTGAGAACTCCAGATTATCAAAGAAAATAGTCCCTTGTTCTGGATAGATGTCATTGGTACATGCTGGGTCAACAATCCAGGACACGCTAACATTGCCATAGTTTCCTTGGTTTCTTACAACTCTGTAAGAGGCTACAAAATGCAAACATTTACAGTCAATGTGTGTCTCCAGAAAAACGTAAGTCAAAACCAAAAAGGTCAGCAAAGCTGAAACAAAGATAAATGAAAGGAAACAGTAAGTAAATTCACTTCTTGCAAAACTAATAATATGTGAGAGACCTACACAAAAGGCCATGCAATGATAGACCATTACAGCAGTTGAAATTTGTATCAACTTTGTTGATACAATAGAGATAGATAAATTGAAGCCACACATATGAAAATTTATCTCATTCTTCTCTCACATAGCACCTGATTCCTCATGCTCACCAGGCAGAACTACTACCGTCAGGTTGTACCTTGCACATAAATCAATTCTCTGTCCCTCCTGCCTGGTATATTCCCTAGCTATATTTTCACTGGATTGATCCCTATGGCTTTCAAGGCCCATCCTCCTCCACACTAATCTCCACTGCTCATCATGCCGGTACTGTAGCCCCCTGGAAACTCCTGAGCAGAGACTTGAGGCAGGCATTGTCCTACAAAGGTGAAGTAGGAAAAAGAAGCTTTGCAAGAGCAGAGAGCAGAGAAAGCAGAAACTCTAATAAAAAGGATTACCAGCATAGATGATTTCTCCTTTACTTTCCTTTATTGTTACTGATAATTCATCAAGTAGAAACTGAATGACACCATGTGGATCATCATTCTTCAAAATCATTATATTGACCCTTGTGGCATTCCCCAGCTTGCCTGACATTTCACTGTAGCCACTGAGTACAACAGCATATGCCTCATCCAGCTGGAAGAGGGAAACTCAGTCAGAATAAAAATACTTGTTCAGCAGAAAGAGAGGACAACTTCAACAAAAGAAAATTACACACACTTTCTATATGCACAATGGTTTTGTACATCTTTGTCATCTGTAGCAGTGAAAGCAAAGATCTTAAAGACATTAAGCTAATTTAAAAATAATGTTTCAGCTTAAATTATTAATCTAATGCGACCTTGTATTTCATATATTGCTTGAAAAAACACTCACAGGAGATGCCTCATGGAACACTAAAACAAATATTTAATCTTTGCATCTATACAGCAAACATTAGTGTAGACTGGAGAGCACTGAGTTCAATTAGCAAGTATTTACCAAAAAAGAAACAAGAAAGTGGTTGTTCATACAGAGCTCAATTAAACAGTGGCATTCTACAAACAGATGCCAAAAACTCATATGGATACAAAAATAAGTTTCAATTTACAAAAAATAAAAATCCACTGAGGCCTATTAAAGCCAAAGATACCTTCTAGTTATCCAGGTATCCCTGGTTTTGAGACTGGGAACACATTCCGTAGAAAAGCATTGTATACTTGTTCTGCTCCTATTTATTTTCCTATATTTTAATAAGCGACAAACTGTTACGCTGTGAACACAATTTGAAGAGTGGAAAATTTTCATTTCTACCTCTGGAATCCCATCCATCCTTGTCAAAAGAGTAATTATAATCTCTCTTTCCCCAGGCTTAAATTCCAGAATTCCTGTGCTTCCATAAAACTCATTATCGTTCCTTGGTTCTACAGTGTATCGCAGAAACTGCCTGAGAAGGGTCCCTCTGCTGCGGACAATCTGCAGTTCAACAGAATCCCCTTCCTGTAAAAAAACAAAACCCAGCATTTTACTTGCACTCTGCTCAGATTTATTTGTCCATAATTATTAAGAAAAGTTATTCAGATAGCTACCTTGATACTGTAGGGACCTCTGGAAGAGGGAGAAAATTCAAACACTCCTCCAGGATCATCATTTTCCAAAATAGTAATTTCACAAGTAGTAAACCCGTATTTCAGTATTTGATTTTCCACACTGACCCTGGGAAAGGAAAAAAGGGGTTTTTTGAGTGCTGGTTCTTTTTAATAAGTAAATATACATCTAAGTGAAGGACGTCAGAATCCTGATGAATGTTATGAATAAATTATTAAAACAATTACCTACAAAGATTATAATAAATTCAGAAAGACACATCAGTGTGTTCCATTCATTTTCAAAAAAAACCCTAAAGTTTGTTTCTGAAGTTACTGTTTTCTGATTATTTTTTATAGTTGATAGTTCTGGGGTTTTTTAGTCATACATGCACACAGCACAAAAGAAAAAAAATAGAACTGTGCACTAAAAATTTAGAGTCACATTCAGTATTACGGAGTATTTGGATCAAAACATAAGAGATGATCCAAAATCACTTAAACAAAGAGAGATTAAATTTCTTGCATTCATTTCCTCAGATGTTAATTTTCAATTACATTGTTTTAAGTTCATGCCATTAAAAATGCAAGAAAAACTACTACTGAAAGATGCATAAAGAATGCACCTTCAGACTGATGGTTTCGATATAGCTTATTAAATGTTGGTTTATTAATTCAGATTCCTGTGCATCTTCCATGTTTTCTGGAAGAAAAATTCAATGAACAAACAGGAAATATCTATTTAAAAGGGTAATATGTCATGTTTATTGAATATTAAAAAAAATACGTCAGCAGACGATAACTTGTGTTAATATAAAATAAAGGTATGTCACTCAAAAAAAGATAACTGTTCATCTTTGACCACAGAAAACTTCTCTACAGTTCTAATCAGCTCAGGCATTTAGATGGGACAAATTGTGTTTCTGGCAGTTTAAGACAACTAATCCATTATTGCAATCAAGCGCAGGAATATCAAACACTGAGTCATGCATTAATAACTTTCATCATTCACAAATCCTAAATAAGCCTTCAAGCCAGAAACCCATGCCATCAAATTAAAAATCAAAGGGCAAGCAAGCATTGTCTGAGAGATGCAGAAGATATGATTCCTGAGAAAAAAGGAAATTATTGACAAATTCTGTCCAAACTAATCACTCATAAAACAAAGCATCGATTCACTGAAGACAAACCACAGTTCACTGCACTTACCCAAAGTACACGACAAACCTTTCTGTCTCTACCCTGTAAACATAGAAAGAAAGAAGGAAAGAAGGAAAGAAGAAAAGAAGGAAAGAAAAGGGGTGGGGGAAGGAATGAAAGTGCCACTTCCTGGAATTTCAATAGTACCAGTCTTAGATAATGATAACAATAACAACAACAGCACCACGAAGTTTTCTTTTCCCTTTCCAAACACATAATGTTCCTTTTATGGGAACCTCCTTGCTTGGCACTATCTGTTGACAGATGCTAGCAAGTGGGCAGTCCCCACTGGGGAGAAATGACCCCATGACCAATTCAGGATGTCAAGGTCCGTTCAGAGTATACCCTACCCAGCCCTCCTCCAGCAGCTCTGTCACTGTCAGCCTCTGGGTCTGCTCACAACTGCACCAGCAGCCCACATTTATATCTAACACTTCACTCAAAAAAAATACAATCAACATGCCTCCATTATGTGTTATTTCATCAGTCTGACATAGTAATGATAAAAACAGGTAAGTACATTGGGAGTTATAACACATACATGTCAAAAACTACTTTAGCACAAAATCACATCAAACTTTATTTTTGACAATTTTTCAGTTAATCAGATTACCAGAATAAAATACCAACAAAAAGAAAACAAACTCCACCCCACCCCCAAAAAACCAAGCAAAGAAAATAGAAACAGGAAAATAAGCACATATAACAAAACTATCACATCAAGTCAGATGAAAGGACATTATTCTGCAATAAGTATGTAATTTAATTAAAGTATGTCTTGATTATTTTCTTAATCTAAAATAAGTATATATTTAATATAAAACCTGTATCTACTTTTAAAATTGTATAACAGATTAACAAAGCATTTATAAAGTGAAATTTTGAATTCAAAAGAATTCAGATTCAGAATTCAATAGACATAAGAGTTCACTCAAAAGTTTGAGGTAATAAAGCAAATATACTTGCAGCTGTATTCTTTCAAATAGCAGATCTGATTTAATAGAAATTTCTCAGTGATTCCCAATGAGGCTTCATTTTAAATACTATATATTAAGACATTCTCCCTTCCTTCAGAAATTATGCAAGTTTTCCAAAATCACCAAACATTAATACAATTTAAAAAGTCAAGGTGAAAATTCCAGAGCTAAAATTTATGCTATATTTTCATTATATTGCTCTTAATGCTAAAATTTAATTGTATTACTAAGCTGTTGGTAATAGATTTCACAGCAGAGAATACAAATGAACGATTATCTCAAGTTGTTTTTCAGTATGTATGTACAAGCTTAAGTGGTTAAGACACAATCATCAAAAAGTGAAAGGACATGCCGGATATAGCATCTCCTTCATCTTCATGAAGTCACACTGCATGAGTCCAAATTGAGCTCAGACATAAAAGGGCGTGTTAACTGCAGAGTAGTGCTACAATCTAGTATCATGTTGAAATGCACAAGGGCAGCTCTACAGAAATCCAAGGGGTAGCAGAAATTACACAGTTCCAAGGTACCATGAGGAGGTACTTTGAGTATCTCCAGGTATACTTTGAAAGGACTGACAAGACTGGCAATACTTACTACCTTTTAACAGTCACAGTGTGAATCAGATCAGAATCTCGAGAACTTGGAAGCTAGAGAGCAGCTGGTCAGATTCAGCCCATCCACTGCTAAAACCACTGTTATTTCATATTTTTCTCCAGCCAAGTTCCATTTTCAAAACTAGGGTCACTTGATTGACTGACTGACTGATGGATCTGACCATGTTTTCTGAGCATGACTGGACAGGTTGCTACCAGAGGTCTGACACATTAAATGTTGGTTACTATTCAAAAACAACAGACGGTGGTTGGGCACTGAACAGGCTCCCCAGAGCAGTAGTCACAGCATCAAGTCTGAGAGAGTTCAAGAAGTGTTTGGACAATGCTCTCAGGCCCACAGTGTGATTCTTTAGGTGTCCTATGCAGGCCCAGGAGTTGGACTTGATGATCCTGATGGGTTCCTTCCAATTTTGCTTATTCTGTGATTCTATGATAAAACAGCCTATGCAAAATGGAATAGAAGTCACGAGGCACAGGCTTCCAACTCAGATCTGCCATTACATGAGCAATGAATCCAACAGGATTGTGTCTACATTTTGAGGTACACATATACAAATTTTTATATTAACTCTGGACCAGGATCCATCAAGTGACTTCCTAGCTCAACCTTGGAGTTTTCTTCTTGCTGTGGATCTGTATGGTAATCACTGAGCTGTGCCTAATCCTGGTGACTATCATCTAAACCTGACGTCTTCCTGGCTTAACCTGCCCCACCACCACAGCCTTGCCTCATGGACTGAAGGCTGTCCCCACTTCCCATATGACAAATCTCATCTGAAAAGGCTAGTCATCACAGAAGTTCTTTTTAAAAAATACCTTAATTATTACTTAGCAAGAACTACAGATTAATTAGGACGACTAAGAGAAGCTCCAAAATGTTTCCTCACTTTTTAAAATGCATAGTACTAAAACATAACAGAAAGAAGATTTGACTGAGTTTAAAATAACATGCAATTATAAAATAAGTATTACTGCATATAAAATAATAATTGTTAAGAGATGTGCTTGAATTTGATAACTGTGAACCCAGAACTCGAATTCTGAAGAAAGTTAATGTTTTGAAAAGCCCATGAGAAACTGAATTGCAACTGTGAATTTGTATTAATGATACTCTTAAAAAACCAATTCTCTAAAATCTTTCTCTTCTA
Organism: Corvus hawaiiensis; assembly: GCF_020740725.1. Taxonomy (NCBI): domain Eukaryota; kingdom Metazoa; phylum Chordata; class Aves; order Passeriformes; family Corvidae; genus Corvus; species Corvus hawaiiensis. Next base: position 57,606,531 of record NC_063255.1, read on the forward strand.
TCAGGTATCTCAGAAAAGGTACCTTCAAACTTCCTGTAGAATGTTACTAAATTTGCTTACTAGATTTGTGTTCACTACTTCTTAAATTTTTTCAGGATTATCTACTGACTTAATTATGACCTAGCTTTAAAGAATAGTATTCAAGGAGGATTGGCCACATTATAAATTCCACAATGTTTCTCATCAGAGGGAACACCTTCTCTCCAGTTTTAATCCACAATTTATTTGATTTTGGAGGCCATTTTAACTTATGTTACTCACAGCAGAAGACATATGGTGTTACTACTTTGAAAAGTAATGAAAGCTAGCAGTAGGTGTCCAGTAACACTCATATAAACATTCTATCACCAGTTTCAAATAACTTTTTCCCTATCAAAACAAGATCTGACCAAGGCCTTGAAGTAAAAGCCAACATTTTACACTGAAAGACTTAATTCTTATAGGATCACATCTATTTCTTCATGGAAAATTTACTCAAGAAAAATAAATATAGTTTTGAAATAGGCACTAACCACAGGAAATCCCCAAGTTAGAAAAATATTGCAAACGTCATTCAACAGCTTTACTTACACCCTGAATTAAGGCACATAGACAGTATGCAGTTCTCTAAATGGGTCTTCCATGATTTGCAAACTTTTTTATCATTAAGTAATCTCTTAGACACAAAAATGCCTTGCATAAATTTAGAATTTTTTTTTTTTTTAAGTGTAAATGTTAAACATAGGTTTGGCTTAAGTGCTGTGTTCATTTTTGGGCCCCACAATTCAGGAACTGTGAATTTGTGCTATTGGTACTCTTAAAAACATACTTCTCTAAAAGACTTTCTTCTATCAGGTATCTCAAAAAAGGTGTCCTCTTCCACTGGGCCACTTTCCAGCCACTCTTCCCCAGCCTGTAGCTCTGCATGGGGTTGTTGTGACCCGAGTGGAGGATCTGCCACTTGGTCTTGTTGACCTTCATGCCACTGGATGTCAGTCCATCAACCCAGCCTGTCCAGGTCCCTCTTTAGAGCCCTCCTACCCTCCAGCAGGTCAACATTCCTGTACAACTTGATGTCATTCACAAATTTACTAAGGGTAAATCCCCTCATCCAGATCATCAATGAAGATACTAAACAGGACAGGGCCCAGCACTGATCCCTGGGGGACACCACTAGTGACTGGCCACCAACTGGATGCAGCACCATTCCCCACCACTCTCTGGGCCCGGCCAATCCAGCCAGTTCTTAACCCAGTGAAGAGTGTACCTATCCAAGATGTGGGATGACAGCTCTTCCAGGAGTATGCTGTGGGAGACAGTGTCAAAGGCTTTGCTGCAGACCAGACAGACAACACCCACAGACTTCCCCCAATCCCTCAGGGAAGTCACCTGATCATAAAAGATCAGGTTGGTCAGGCAGGACCTGCCCCTCCTAAATCCATGCTGGCTGGGTCTGATCCCCCAATCATCCTGTAGGTGCTATGTGACCCCACTCAAGATTATCTGCTCCATATCCTTGCCAGGCACCAAGGTCAGGCTCACAGCCTGTAGTTCCCCAAAGCCTCCTTGCAGCCCTTCCTGGGTATTGGCATCATACTGGCCAACTTCCAGTTGTCTGGGACCTCCCCAGTTAGCCAGGACTGATGATAAATGATGGAGAGCAGCTTAGAAAGCTCTTAAAACAGCTCCCTCATTACCCTAGGATGGATCCTATCCAGCCCCATAGACTTGTGACCAGCTAAAATAGCTCTGCCAGTCACTAACCACTTCCTCCCGGGTTTCAGGGGGTCTAGTCTGCTCTCTGACCTTGTCTATCTGTCTAGATCAGGGGATCAGCTGCCCTGAGAATAACTGGTCTTACTGCTGAAGACTGATACAAAGAAGGTATTAAGTACCTCAGCCTGCATCCCATCACAGAAATCACAAGAACTATAAAAATCTCCACATTACATTGCATCAGTTCTGCTTCATTGAAAATATGTCATATATATAAATTAGATGCATATACACGTACATGGATCTATTCTGGCATCTTAATTTATGGGAGTCATGACCAAAAGATTCTGAGCTTAAAGACTATTTAAACACTGAACTGTTCCTGGATTTTAATTTTCCCAAAATAAAAATAAATTCATTTGTGTATTGCTGTTTCCAGAACCTAAAGTCCAGAGGTTTTCACTCTCAGCACCATTCATTTAAGAGAACAAACACAAGCCATGGGCCATGAGGGTCCTGGCCCTTCAGCTGTGCCAACTGCCAAATTTATAGCTATGTACCTGCACTGGGGGGATGATAACTGCCAATAGCAGAACTTCTTGTGCAAAAGTTAAAAACAACAATCAGATTTCACTACAGACCTCTGGCTTTATTTATCTTTAGTCTCAATTCAGGCCTATTCAGATATGGGGAGGCATTCAAACTGAAGCTGATCCTAAAGAAAGAAAATATGAAGAAGCTTCAGCAGGTACAGAATTATCTTGCTTCTTTATAGCTCGTCTGTCTCTATATAAGCATATTCTTAATGAAACACATTGGCCTCCATTTTGTGGACAGCATTCATAATTATTTTTAATATCCAGGGCCTACAGATGGTGGCCATAGAGCAAGGAAGGAAAATACTATTTTTAGTGGCTTGGAAGGTTTCTTTTGTAATTATGGGTACAATCAAAGCTCATTTAAAACATAAACTGCCTTAACAACATCACTGAGTTGTAAATAATACATCCCTGTTAGAACTAATTATTGTATTATCTTGCCCGTGCTATTATAAATTGCAATAAATAGAATGCTTCTGAACATATTTCTATGTCTATAGTTTCATTAAAGTCCATACATGCTCTATTTTTCTACTGACTTATGCTACAGTGTATCGAACAGTGCAAGCACATCCACAGCACAGTACATCTTTGTTTTTCATGGTAATTCACTACTGCTGTGAGGTGCTGGCTGCCAGTCTTGGAAACTGAAATCTTCTGTTCATCCAGAAAGCACAAACTATGGAGAAGGCAATACCAAAAGCTCACACACATCACCCTGCCCTGCCAGTATCATTCGCCCCTGCTTTGAAGAGTCCTTTCCAGTATTGAAAGGATGATCTTTGCAGTCATTTCATTCTTGGCTTCTGCTCACATTAAAGTTGCCAAATTTCACTCATAGCCTTGAGGGACACTATCCAGGTCTAGAGAAAAGTTCAGATTTTATCTCCTCCTTATTTACTTCTTTTTCCTGGCCTGACCACCTGTTCTTTACTTCACTCTCTGATCTTGCCAAGTGTGGGAAAGCTGCTTACTGCTGGCACAATTTTTACCAGCCACTTCATGATCAATAGAACCTGCTACTCCCAGCATACATAGCAAAAGCCGAACAGTGGTTGCATTTGTTCTGTTGCCAATTCAATCCCCTTTTAGACATAATTTTCAAGGCATGGGGTTACTACTCAGAGGAAGTAGTAGAAAGCTGTAGTTACACATACTGTAGAGCTGTCCAATATTAAAAAGTTAATCTTTTATGCTGCCCACTTCCTCTGTGTACTTAATTGTCTCCTATCCTTCCACGTCAGCATTTTGGCCACCTTACACAACTTCTTCACAACTTCAATCATTATTTCTAATCTTAGTTTCTTTGTTTGTGCCACAGACTCTAATAAACCTTTAGGCAAACCAGTTTCATCTGCAGGAAGAAAAACAGAGAACTACTTGCAATAGGCTCCATTTGGTTTTGTCTTGAACAGGACCATCTTTTCAACACAGTGAGTATCCAAAATAGAATGAAATAATTCATTTTGCACTAGATGCATCCACCAGCCAGCTTCTACAGAAGCAGACCAATCCTGCAATGGAACAGCATCTTTACTGTGCCATAGAATAAAGCTCAAAAAACAAGATGAGCAGCAGCTTGAGGAGCTGGTTTCTGGTTTGCTAGTATGTAATCTATATGAGTATCTGGTGTTAAAGTTCCCAAGAGCTAGTCTGCTCTCCTTTTATATGGCAAGGATATATCTGCATAAGCTAAGGACTGTGTAAGTAGTAGATGTTCAATGCAGACATTGCAGCTGGCAGATCTCTCTTAGCATGTTTCCAGAAAAATAAATGGGAAAAATACACCTCAGATTATTAGGAGGTATTAGCAGAAGTGGTAGTATTTCTAAACTATATATACATCTGAGTTTTTTGAAACAGGACTGAAGAAATAGCCAAGATTCTCTTGCTAATAAAACAAAAAGACTCCTGGATATGAAATAATTCAAGGATTCTGAATAGTGTTCACATTCAGATAATATCTCCTGAGGCCTCTTACAGTGTTAATTATTCTGCAATCCTGATGTCACACAGAAGGGCGACCACAACACTGTGCTTCAGAAACACCACTGCTCCCTTTGTAGCTCAGACACGTGGTAATAGTCACACTGGCCTATTTTGGAAGCCAGGAACTGTGATGTAAGTATCTAACTCTGCAACAACATCCTGACTATAAACCTCTTCTGAGAAAAACACAGTTATGTATTGCCTTCATTACTATTCATTACAGTTTTCCCCATTATCTCACTCGATATTACTTTTCTGAAAATGTAAGTGTTGTAATCAAGAGCTATAACTAAAGATCAAATCTAAATGAACTTTTTTAGTAGCATACTTTATTTTAATCAAAATATAAACAAAACTAAGTCATTAGATAATAAGCACAACATGGTTTCTTACACTGGTCACAAATCAAGGAAGATTCCATATATAGTCTGGATCAAGGCCCCAATATTCCTCCAGGCACTTATCAACACAATGGAGGCAACACCTCATAATTAGTACTGTGCCAAATTGTTATATATAGATTATCAGAAGCAATACATATGAATAAAGATAAGAGTACAATACCTGTCCAAAGTTAATAATACGGTTTCATTCATTTCAGGTATATCATCAGCTTTAATCGTAATGTTGATTGTAGTATCACTTTGTCCAGATAAAAAAACAATAGAGCCATTAAAAGGACTTATATCATCCTGTGTTATTGCCTTGTGATTAGGACCAGAGGGTTTCAAACTCCAAAACACTGTTGCTTGACCATCAGTCCCATCTCGATGCAATGCAATGGAAACCTGTAAAACACGAGTCTGCTGTGACTTGCAAAACTAGATGCAAAAACTATTAACCCTTTGCAAATTACTGTTTGAATATGAGCCCCAAAATGTTCGCCTTGGGTTTTTTAATTATACCTATGTATAAGATATGAATCCAAGATGGTATATCAGTGAAAATATATACTGAATCTTATATTTTTAATCATCTATCCATAATATACTTGGACATATATATTTATTTATACCTAGTGAGGGTGGCAGACTACTAATATGACAATTCACTTAGCACTCATAAACACAAAAAACCTTGTATGACTGATTTAACTAGTGCCCACCTCATCAAGACAACCTAGCTTTTAAATGTAACAACCATAATTTACTCTGGCTCTTATAGTACAGTTCCAGCCTGTACTCTGCTTAAGGAAACCAGCAGTTTTATTCTGAGGATGAAAAGCAAGTTTTCTGATTCAGGATTTGAGGGAAGATTTCAGTTAAGACAAGTAGGGGGAAAAAGGGAAAACGTAAGAAAAGACATTTTATAAAGGGTTTCTCTGGCTGGGATTACAGCACTCGGATGAAAATGCTTTTGAAAATGTTTTGTTGGGTACTGAGAAACAAAAAAAGCATATTTATTAGAAAACAGATCCAGCAAGCCAAATTACATATTCACATGTAAGTCAACTATAAAATACACAGACACTTCCATGAAATCTGGGAGCAATATCAGTCCTACTCTACATGAGTGTCTTTACAGCTGGTGAAAAGAAATTAAACTGTCTGCAGCATAGTCTGCTGCATGTGAGCATCAAGACCTAACCAGTTCTGGATGCTTACATCAGTTCAACCACACTTCTCTGATGACTAACACATGAATCTTGCTAGCAATTTTTTTGCCTTTTTGGTTTTTTAAAGCAGGAGAGTATTTGGGATAAAACAGAACGTGGAGGAAGGATTTTTCTCACATTAACTTTCAAACATTACAGTGGATATAGCAAACTGCTTTTTCCAAATAACTTTTCCATATCAAGAGACAATATAAAAATGTTTACTTACCACTGTAGCAGGCAACTCTTCTGGCTCGGAAAGAATAATTGGAAGATTGCTAGTAAAGCCTATTTCTCCATTTGCAATATCTGGAGTAATCCTTAAAGAAATATTTCGAATCTCGCCTAGTCTAGGACTCACAGGTGGGACAAGAGGAATTCTATTCAGCAGCTCAACTTTTTCCAACTGTGAGAAAAAGTAAGAAAAACTTGAGAAATAAGAAGCCTTAGTATCAAGCAAGAACTATTCTGACATTTTGGAATAAGTGTCATATGCAAGGAAAAAAACATCTCCAGAATAAATTTCTCCTACCAGCAATATTGCTATTACAAAAATGTGAAAGTAGCTCTGCATTGAGCTTTCTCAGGAGAATAGTATACCTCTCCGACAAATTGTGTACACAAGTAAATGTATGTAGAGGGAGAATGAACCTTCTAAATTGGGTAACTCATTACTAGATTTATGAATTGATCTGTCAAGCACCCCAGATGTTGTTCTAACTTCATTTTTTTGCCATGCATTGATAGAAATCTGCTGAAGTCACTGGGAACATAATAATTTGCAGCTGCTCATGAAGCCAAAGAATGATTCAATCTTAATTCCTCTCTCAAAAAGTGTAAGAACTTCTCTATTTACAATAACTAATATGTTAGAATTACTTTCAGAATTGAAAATCAATACAAGATTTCAAAACTGTACTCTCTGCTTATATTACCATATTTTTGATGGTTTATTTATATTAAGAAGAAATAGAAAAATGTGTGTTTTTTCTTTGAATGGAAAATACCCTGCACTTATCCCATCAGCAGCATTGACATGACAAGGAAAGAAGGACTTTCTTTGTTTTATTTGTTTTAATATTCCTTTCAAATATTATACCACCATGAGAGTCTGTCTACATGGATCATATTAACAGATGTTTCCATGACTGATTTGTATAGACTTCTGTAAACATTTCACTGGCGCACGAACCACCAATGACAACCACCTCTTAACTCCCATTAGGGTGTTTTCCCTTGGAGTTATTAGATGCTACCATACAGGTTTTAGTGGAGAAGGGCAAAATGGCCTTATTTAAATCCATAGGGTTATCATGAATCGTCCTTTCAACTGATGAGTTTTAAATGCCTTTGATTCTTAAAACCAATTTATACAAAATACTCAGACTACATAATATTTTGTTCTACTGTTGTTCAAGGAACGCTCAAAAATATTCATGCACATTTTATTTGACGATAGATGGGATTTCTTTTATAAATACTGTAATTGGAAACTGATTCTCAACCACACAGGCTAGTTATTGGGAGTCTGAGGAACAGAGGGCAGGACTCTTTGTTTCCTTGTTTTCTAAGATTTCTTTTAGAGTAGGAGGTAATTCCCCAATTAACACCATGCAAGTGGACTACTGTTGTGGTTGTTAGCTCAGCAGAAGTTCTGAAATACTACAGAGCTGAAAGAATTTACTTTGTTACTATCCTGGACAGTAACTTTGAGATTAAAGCAATAATTAATGAAATATTAAGATTCTTTTTTTAAATTCAGTGTTTCCTCTAAAAGCAAATCAGCTCATGAGGAAAAAAAGAATGCACTGTGAATTGGATAATGCCAAGCAGTTTATTAAATTAGTTAATATTCCTGTCCATATCAAAAGTAGTCTGCACATCAAACAATAGGTTATTTAATTGAAGATGTCATTGAAGAATGTTAATCTCATATTTCCAATTCCTCTATCCATTCTCTTGCTCTGTTTAAGCCAAATTTTCTTCCTCCACCACTCCTTCCCCAATTCCCGAGCTGATCCTTTACTGGGCCTAGTACAAATCTTGTAATCTCATTCTAAATATATTTGTGGAGACTATTCACAATGTAGAAGGATTGTCACAGTGATAAATAGGGATATTTTTCTTCCTTTTCTAAATGAATTCTTTTTGTTGGCAGTTGCCTTTGATTTTGTGTATTCAAATTAAAAGATTTTTATAGTTCATGCAGAAAGTACAGAACATACACCCCCAACTCCCTGGAATCTGCAGTTTGAAAAGCCAGGCCAAGTGCCTGCATTCTGAAGTATTTGTCACACATCTTGTCCATAGTCCACACTGCAATGTTATTTATAATCTACTACCTGAGAGGATCTTGGAATTAGATCATTCAATTCTTCTCTTGATCTTTCAGATCTCAAGAAGATGGTAAAACACACTAACCTATCCTAATACTTCAGAATGCAATTCCCTACCTAACTATGAACATAAAAGGAGTGTGAGCTACTAAAACAATAATATGATTCTGGCAATTTTTTTTCTCTGATCTTTTTCTTTTTTTTAATAGAATGTAGGAGGAAGGAGGTGGAGGGAAGAAATCTTCAAAAACAAGCAAATTTTACGTTTATGATTTCATGTCAACATCTCCATTTGAAAATTTTGAAGACATCTGACTTAAAACAAAAAGATTAAAAAGAACTAAGAAATTACTTTGAGATTTATGCTTTGGATGTGCCAAATCACCCCTTTGTCTGTGTATCAGGATTGTTCCCTGGGCTCATGATCCCAGACAGTGACAATAGTTAATTAGAGGAAATAGAGATTATGCGGTCATCTTAACTGCAGATAAGAAAATAATTATAACAATTACTGATTACAATGCCCAGGATCTCCCACAGCAGCATATCAGAACAATAACTTGCTACCATGTATGCAAACCTGATTTTCTTCAGTGAAAAATGAAGAAAAAAAAAAAGTAATTGGAAAATATTAAATCTTTCTATAAATATTTTTTGGAAAACCCATTTTCTTTCAAAAGCATAATTTTAGTGAATTTTTCCAGCCAATCTTATGAGCGATGACACAATCTCCCTTCTTAAAAACTCAGATAGAGGGGGGAAAAAAAAAAAAGACAAGAAAAACCAAAAGGGCACATACAGGGAAAACCAGAAGAACTTTTCAAGTTCTCTGGTCAAAGTTGCACATAAATTAAACGTATGTTTGACCATTTTTAATTTACATTTCCTTGCTTGTAATTTCTAAAATCTGTCACACTTCTGTAATTAGGAGCCTTAATTTGGTTAAACCGAAAGCCAAGGGGTACCCAGAATAACATACCTGAAAAGGCAACTAACCCCTGCAATATTGATAGCATTTAGTTAAATTGCATGACTAATAACTGAATCCTATTACAGCAGTGTATTTTTTTAAATTGTGCAATTCGTAAATAATGATTAGGAATAAAGCTCTTTATAGCATATTTGTGGAAGCTGTATCTAAATAAAAAATTATTCTTGGCTACAGAACTACTATTTTCTTTCCTTTTTTTTTTTTTTTTCTAACCAGGAAGAATCATTTTAATTAAATTAAAAGGGAAGGAGCCACTACTATTTTATATCCTTTATATTACATAGGCTAAAAAACCACCCCAAAACACAGCTGAGATACCTGTATGACAAAATGAGCTCCATTTTGAAGAAATGCATCATTTCGTATTGGTATATTTATAGTAGCTTGTGCTTTTCCTTCTGGAAAGATGAAAGTACTTCTTCTAGACATATTTAGAATGCCACCTTTCGCTCTCTCAGGATCCAGAGCTCCAGCTGGAATATACAGTGAGGTATAAAACAACTGCACATCTCCAACTGTTCCTCTTTCCCTTGCAAAACTCAAGGATAAAAAGCGTCCCATTGGATTACTTTCAATCTTCTGATTCTCCAAAGGATGGAATTTTATTAGGCCATAAACATCATCACTGTCCTGAATGTAAAACAGAAGCTGCAAAGCAGAAAACAGCATGCTGCATTACTCTATACCATAGTTTCATGCCTTGACAAAAGCATCTCCTGACTGTCACCATACATTTTTCTCCTTAGTGAACTGGCACCAGGAAAAAAATCAGATTAACAGCCCCGAAGTATTCTTTATACACAAGAAGCATCGCACTGACAGTGGTAACTTTCCCACTATGCCTCACCACATGTGCCAGAATGAGCTCTGAATAACTGATTTTTTGGTTCAGCAGCCAAAGTGAATAATTTAAAAATGTTTCAGATTGTAAAGAATTTCATTTTATTCACCAAGCTCATTCCAACAATTTTTGAGGACTCGAGTCACAGAACTGTCAGCAATGCTAGCCACCCTTTATTTAATAGTTCAGAGGTTACAGTCTTAATCACCAAACCTTCCCCTTGAAGTTGTTACTCTGTAAAACATGTCAGTAATCATTAAGACAGCAAATGAGCAAGTTAAAATAATTTTCCTGTCTTCTGTTAGAAAGCAGTCACTCGAGACAGCATTTATTCAATGCCATCTATGTGCACTGGGAATGATCTGAACTGAATGCTACCACAGTAAAAAGGTCTGGCATTGTATACTACACCCAGCCAAATACTTTAGACGTGGCTCTATACACAAAGATTATATTAAGCATTAGTTTGCTTGATTTTTACCCAAGACCAAACCCTTTCACCTGTTCAGCCAATCAATCAACTATCAATCAATGTTATTAAAACTGGTAAAGTCTTTATTACTCATTATTATTTTCTCCAAAAGAATTCTAAATGCAAACTTACCTCAGATGGCTCACTGACTTCGGCACCTCCCTGTATTGTATGAGCTAGGAGTTTCAGAAGATAAGGCTCTGCCTCTTCTGGTATATCATCATCAATAACGTTCAGATGAAGTGTCTCCAGCATCTGTCCTTGATCAAAACTTATCTCCCCTGCCTCTGGAAGGAGGTCTGCAGTCACAGGTGAGGGATCACTGTTATTTCGGATTATAACCCAGGAAACAGAAACATTTCCATGTGTTCCACCATTTCTTACAACTGTGATCCCTTCAAACCTACAGTTTTGAATGAAAACAAAAAACACAAATCATAATTACTATTGGCATGCATGGTTACCAATTCCCTAAAATATTTACACTGACCGAAGTGGTATAAATTTTAACTGCTTGCAAATTACATTTGACTCAAGGTTTACAGTTTATGAAATCATAGCACATATGTAAGACTTGTTTATTCATGAGCTCCCTGTAATAATCTCTGAAGATACGTGTTAGATCTCACTTTGTTTACAGCAAGAAAAATACTGAGAAGTGAGTGGAGTCTTGGCAGGTTTTACATTTGCCTTGAGAAATACAAATCAAATTTCAGAAAACTTTTTGCCTCTTCTACATCATGAACAGTTGTGAGGCATGAGCATTGAAATAATGCTTTTGAATGAACTGTTTGCCTCTGTCCTGAAAATATATTCAGTTACTGATATTTATGATACTGGAAATGTCATGTTGCCTGAATCGGGGAAGTGAATGACTACAACAAAAAGTCTGGAAATCATGACTTACAAACATTTAGAAAGCAGGATTCATTTCTTTACTGGGTATAAAAAAGAAAGATGAATACTCAAGTGCTGGGTTCTACATACCATAAAATATTCTTTCAAAATTTCTCATAGTATAATAGTTTGAGGCATTATTTGTTTCTTTGGGGATATACTACCATCAGTAATTAGCAGTAGACTCTTTTATTGAGATTGTCAGTATTGTATATCAGTCTGCCTATAGAATTTGTACAGAGTTTTGATTTTAATCGCTCTGTAAAATTACAAATATTTAAACTGTTTTTGAGTTTAAGGTAACTATTTCATGGGAGACACACAACACTGTTTTTTTTCTTTAATCAGAGACTGGTTTTATAGACAGTAAATACAAATATATAGCAAGGATGGAAGACAGAAATCTATTTCTCACTGAACTGGTGTGCAGTAGTATCACAACTTCACTGATCCTACCTTTAGATTAAGGAGTTTTCACTATTCTGATAATGTGATTGAATAGTTATGGCTTATTTACATACAGTTTATCAATTTTAAAATACTTTCTGCATAATTAGACATTTCCACTTCCTTGAAATCTTTGCAGATATAGTTGATAATAACACACTAAGTGATTACTACATTATATTTTAGTAGTGATTTTATAATTACTTTTAACGATATCCTAAGCATGCTTAACAATTACAAACAAATCTCTTAAACTGACTAGATACTAGATTTTAAGATCTGTAGTACCTTGAAATTTTGTCTTCATCAATGATAACAGTGTGAGCTAACAGAACACTGTGGATTGACAGCACTCCATAGGGTTTATCATTCGGCTGGATAGTGACATGAACAACAGATGGATAAATCAAAACAGCATCTCCCTGCAAAGTTTCTTTAAGAAGCATAATCTGAAAGGTCTCAGCAATTTCTGGTATGGCATCATCAAGGATCTTAAATTTCAAATAGGTTTCATGAACTAGAGGTGGGAAAACAAGAGTTGTATTTGGCTGTAGATCTAGGAAGTCTACGTTAAGCTGTGCATGTGCAGTTGAATCCCCAGTTATGATGGCGTAATTGACAGAGACTTCGTCTTCATCAGGTCCAATTAATTTTCCACTGACATCCTTACCACGAACCACTTGGATTGTTACCACTTCATCTTCCTCAGGCACCATATAAGCATTTTGAACAAAACGCACGGGACTGTCATTTTTCTTAATATTAATCCAAACAGAATTTTTTGTGTTGTTTATTTCAGCCCCTCCCTCCACACTCTTCAGACAAACAACAAAGATTTCATCATTTTCCGGTACCTGGAAAAATAGTATTAGCAATCAAGTGTAAGTCACATTTCAAATATATGCAGAACACTTATACTGAGAAATACGGTTTATGTATTTTGCAGATGAGTGAAATGATAAAAACTTGAAAGCTCATTTCATATTAAAATAACCAGGAGAAAAACCGTGCTTTTAACTTCTGCTAAAAATCCCTTTTCAAAATTTAATGTCTCTATTTCCCAAAACATACTTCTGAAAGAGAGTAGAAAGTCAAACAAAAAACAAATAAAAATTAGCCAAGAATCAAGAAAATCTTCATCTTTACAGATTGAGAGTATGAGGAGGCCAACTGCCATTTTTGAAAGCCACCTCTACTTGGAAACAAGTGTTCCTTGCCATTACTTAGATTTAAATTTTCTTTTTTCCGATGTTGATTCTGATCTACCTCCATATGTGCCTGAGATAATACAACAACAACTTCTGGACAGAACCTACCCTGGCCCATCCATCCCTATACAACTGGAAAAGGAACACATCCTTTGTACAGACACACCCACAATCCCAGACAAAATTTCCATCACAGATCTGACAAAGTGGTTTTTTGTTCTTAGCAACAATTTAGATTTTGGTGTTTCTACAAAGCAACTGTTTAAAACTACATTTTAGTTCTAGCTATTTCTTCTCCAATATCAAATGCAGTAGACAATAAATAATGGCTTATAAACCAGAAATTACAGAATTAAGGATGAGATTTCTGCTTTATATTACCATATAAATATATATATATATGGAGGCACATGGTGTGATGTGATTCCTGGGTATCCTGTGCAGAGCCAGGAGTTGGACTTGATGATCCTAATGGGTTCCTTCCAACTCAGCATTTTATTTGATTCTATGATTCTATATTTTATTCCCCAAATCTTGATTAGCTACAGCTATGCAACTGAAAAAATATTATTAGTACATATAAATAAAAAGTAAGTATTTATTTGTGATCTTTGCATCTTACTGTAGACTACTGGAAACCAGTAGTACTTGCTTCTGAGAGAAATTCCAGGACAAAAGTACAATTTCTGAAAATCCTGCTGTCCAATATTTCTTTCTCTTTCACATTCATTTGTTTACTGGACACCCTCAGATCCTTTTCTAGGGCTAGAAGAGTGGGCATGATAGCTTATGCCAATTCAGTTCCTTTGGCTTGTGGCACTGAAACTTGCATAATGCTGTTGACTGATACCAGGGTTTGTTGTCAGTGTGAGATCTAGAAGATCTCAGCCACCTCCCTCCTATACTGAAGTGCAACATGGTTGGTCTGCGGCATTACAAAAAATGCTAACTTGTGTTTTATTTAGTTGACTAACTAATATTCCATCTGGCATCATTTAAAAATATACATTTAAGAGAGTCAAAATGTATCCGCAATTTTAGCTGTAGTTTACATCTTAACATCTCATATAAATGGGACATTTTGGAATTCTTAATGGCATCATGATTGACCAATGAGAAGTCCAGTCAGACTTCAAAGACAATAATATAAAAGATTTTCAGTGCTGACTTGCCTCTTTCATTTTCTGTTACAATGTTTCCATTATTTCTCGCTAAAAAAGGAAATGTACACAATAAAATTACTATAAATGTAATACTGTAGAGATCAGATCTACAATCCCCTAATTTCTGAACAAAAAAGGCTTTGAAATTCAGAACAATAGCTGTTCCACAGTTTTTCTTAACTTCAGATCCTAACAGCTCAAATTAAATTCCGAGAGTAACACTGAATGCTTCTGCATTCCATCATCATTATCAGTAAAGGATGTTTACACAAAATTGACCTGTGGAAGCCCGTGGAAGACTTTCAGTGAGTGGACCACCACAGCTATATAGATCAAACTTCAAGTGAAAGAGCATCAAGAGCACCTCTCAGAGGAAAAATAATTCACATCCTTCCCACAAACCTAATGAATTCTTTTTGTGTATAAGTTACAGAAATAATATAGCTAATCTGAAAGAGATATTTCCACACAGCAGTTTGGCACAGTCTCTTAATACAAGTATCAGTATAAACGTGGGAGACTATTTTTCATAATTAACACAAATATGCAAAAGAATTGCTTTAAAGTTTCCCACTTCTGGCACAGACACTTTTTTTCCCTACATAATTTTTTTAGTGAATTTCTTCAAGTTGTTCTGTATCATGTTCACACAGCAAAGTTAAATATAGAAAGGTCAGTCTAATAAGTGAACCTGTACCTAGTTAAGGAACATCATCCTTGACAATACAACAACCTCAGTATTCCATCTGAATAAAAATATAATGCTTTCTTGATTATTTATACTGTAACTGTATAGCACCTCACAGATCTACTCAGAGCAGTCTGGGTATGTTCAGAAACTGAAAATATTATTTGATTAGAAATACTGAGGCAGCATTACAAAGATAAAATGATAGCCCACAGAGACAAAACTGAGCTTTATGAAGCAGAAGCACTTGTAGCCCTGTTTAAACCAATAATTTTTGTAACATAATATACAAAGTCCCTCCAGAACAGCAAGCAGTTAATCTATATATCCAAGCCAAAAACAAAGTAGCTTGTTTTTACCTGATCATCAAGCACTGTTAAATTATAAATCAACACTGATCTCCCAGGGGTAAATGTAATATTTCCTCTGGCTGGACTTAAGTCTTCTTCAGCTGAGTTTGGTCCATCTTCTATCTGCAAATGAGTGATTTTTTTGATAAGAAATATACAGAGAAGGTGTAAAAATCTAGTACAATGGCCAATATACAGTGTGTGAAATGCATAACAAATTACTATTTATTCAGTCACCTCCTGATCATATGCACACACATCCAGTTGTGAAAATTGACTCTTTTTTGGCAGATGGAGTAAATCAGGGTAGGCACTCTGAAGAAATTATGTATCCCCAGAGAAAGGGGAAGAAAACTACTTCCATACAGGCCTTTGAGAACATCTATTGATGCATAACGGGTTCTTTTAAATAACAGAAAGGGTAGTCTTTCTTTTTAAATTTAATTAGCATTTCCTAATCACTTCCTAGACAAAATAATAGCAGTTACTGGTTTGGTGACCTTTGTGTCTTGACTTGTGATACTAAGGAAATTACAGTTAATACTAAAACCTAAAAAAATAGTAAGACCCCTAGAGGCAATATGTTAGAGTTTTGGTTTAGAAAATCTTGTAAATTTTTTTCAACATATGTACATAAACTACATTCTGAGATGAATCTGATGAACTGTGCAGATAACAAAATTTACTGGATTTTAAAACAAACATCTGCAATAAATAACATAAAGAATCTCATGCTGTACATCATCTATACATTCTGTATTTAGTATGCAATAACATCCAGTACAAAACTTTTCAGATTTTGACACATCTAGATTAAAAATTTGATGACAACTGATAAATGAATTTTGATATAAAAAACAATTACCTGTAATTTTAAAGAATGTAATAGAATCAGAACAAGACAAGGAAAAAATCCCCCCTCTCACAACAAAGGCAATACGTATATCCCATTCAAATTAAGTATGTGAATAATGGCCTAAATATTCAAGTAATGATTTCGAAAGGTTGAAATGTCTGGGAATTCAAAATACAATCTTACAGATACAGAATTTCACTAAATATTGAGCTCTACATTTACATATTTGAAGGTGGCACAAGCATTAAAGAGTCAGGTGCTTATAAATTTTGAAGAAATACACAAGAAATTTCTTACATATTCAATAGACATTGTTTGTTAATAATACCAACTAATGCTGCCTCAGATATCTTCCTAAACGACAGAGAATACTAATTTTTTTAATATACCTTCATTTTTCCTTATATTAAGCAGTTAGGTAACTGCAATGTTTTCCATTGAAAGGTAATATATTTCCATTTTATGAAAAAGAATTTAAAATGTAAACATTTAGTCCTTTCACTTTAATAAACACTTTGATAAACTATGATTATGGCCTCACAGTTTCATCTAATAGACAAAGGTATGAAGCCTTTTTGATAAACTCACCTCAAAAGTTACAATGACCATCCCGTAGGTTCCTCTCTCCCTAATTAGAGTGAGAGGCACAAATTCATTTCTGCCCCTAGGCTCATTCACTGTGATTAAGGCAGACTAATAAGGAAGAAAAGGGACAAGCAATAAGGCACAGATCAAATATCACAGCAGAAGCAAGAAACTGTTACCATAGAAATACCAAACTCCCACAGACAACCCAATCCACAAACCAGTCCGCTGATGGCATACATTTCGTAGCAACCAATTAGTTCAGCTAATAAAAAGCTTGGAAAGTTTCAGATTAAAAAAAAATCATAATGTATGTAGAATGGGTTTTCTTGTGGGGTTCTTTTTTGGTTTTTTGTAAATGAGCATAGTTACCATATACTAAGCACTGGCATATGAGCACCTGTTTAAAGTAATTCCTAACCCTGTTAAAAATAGGTTTTCTCCATTAAAAACTCCTTTGTTAGATAACTAGATAATGGACTCCGTCTATCAAACTGTTGAAGCTAAGATATTTCAAAGAATTACAGCACTTCAGGGAGCAGTGTGGTTTAATACAGTGGTGCTAACATTTCTTATATTGGATTTTTTTCAGGGAAGTCTTCTGAAAAGTATACTGCCACAATGCCAGCAATAAAGCACAGCTTCTTGTTCTACTAACACAAACTTTGTATTATTGCAAATATCCTCCATACTACTAGAGTCACAACATTGTCTTATCCCCAGAAGGTATTATATTATGATGCTGCTCTCACAGCTTGCTCACCTGAGAAAAATGTGTATATTCTTAAAATTTCCAAGCTGTGTCTTTAACTTTTCTATGGTATTAGTCCTCACTTCCTCCATACGATATTGAGGGGCAGTGGGACTGAACAATATTTAAAAGCTTTACATTTAGATGAGCAACACAGATATTCATCCAAGTTTGAGGATCTCAGGCAACATCTCAACACCTAAAAGCCTATAGAAATATTAAAGCTGAATATATGTATGAATTACATACATATGTACGAATTATCTCTAGAGATGTTTTTCAGAGATGTAACTCAGCATCTGTTTTCAAAGGACTTGGGTGAATAACTAACCAGCATCTTTGACAATTTCAACTCTATGTTTTCTAAAATGTTCTAAAATATACCATATAAAAAGTCGTACCATGTTAAAAGAAATTATTCCAAAGGCATTGTCATTTGATAAGATTGTTACAGTGACAGATTTGGGTGAGCCAAGCTTTATCCTTGCAGATGGTTTCTAAAATTAAAACCAAAATAAGGTATTAAGTATGGTGATGAAAAAAAACAGGCATTTTGATTTTACTGTCTTTTAAGAGTTAATATTAGCTTACAAAAAATGTTGTCTTTTTATTATATATCACAATGAAAATTGTTTAAAGCAATAGAATGCACTAAAATAATTCTTAATTACTGTGGAAATACACTCTACACAGTCAACAATAAATTTCTTGAAACAAATTTTGCAAATGATTAACAATGGTTTAACAATTATTAACAGCATATCAATAGGAAACCATATATGAAGCATTTAACAATGACAGGAATTCCAAAGTTGTTCTTTTTTCCCTAACATTTGTATAAAACTGAAACTTTGAAGCTATTATAGTGGGATACCAGCTAAAGGATATACTGGGATAACAGCTTTAAGAAGCAGATATTTATAGCACTGTAAAATTGAGATACCTTTACAAATCAAAGTAAGAAGGAAGGGAAAATATGCATTTTTATATTCATTGCAAACATTCCCATAGATGTGTAATAATTGCCAATGAAATAGAAAATTTATCTTTACAAAACTGACATCTTACTTAGCCATGAACTGTTAGCTAAAAAAACGTGAATGCGAACCTCTCTCATGCAGCATGAGACAGAACAATATGAAGAAATTTATTTGTAAGTACTTATAAAATTGTTTGGGTTTAGATAAGCCACATTTAAGCTCTGCTTCTGGAGGACTGAAAGTCATCCTCTTTTTCTGCTGCTTCCACCCTCTCCTCCAGGCAGGAAAACAGGAAAGGCTGAGTCTTCACAATCTAAATCTTCTGGGCTCTAGTACACCTTCAAACGTCCACAGCTGAATGCAGTGCCTGCTGAAGTGTCAGGCACAGCAACATGACACAGAGACATCCACAGAAATGCAAACTTTCTGAAGGGCAATAAGCACCATCCTGCTCAGACTCCAGATTTTAGTTCTTACCTATTACTGCTCATGAGCAGTAAGACTACTCTGAAACCTATTAAATATCATTTGTCTATATTAGATTACCCAGTGTTTTCTGTGGAATAGATAAACTGAAAAATTGAGACTTACCAGTAGTGTCAAGTGAAATGTGAATGTCTCATCAGCCTCTGGAAGATCATCATCACAGACAGATATATATACTGTTCGGTTTGTTTCCGTATCAGGTATAAATGCAGCTGCATATGTGTCAAAAAAGTCTCCTGTATTTTCTCCATAAATCTGCAATAAACACACAACAAAATGTCACCTCCTTCTTCTCTAAATATCTTCTATATTATCATTCTAGACTCATTCAAATCTCTTTTCTGAACATAAGTCTTCCCACAATTTCCCCTGCTGTCATACAGTTAATTTCTGGACAGAAGGTACATGGATAAAAACCCATTTTATTCATGCTGAGTAAACAGGTGAAAAAAAACCCAATAAAACAACAGAACACTTTATTCAGAACCATTTACGACTTCCTTCCCTGCAATTGGGTATGTTTTGCATAATGCACCATATGAAAAGTTTTTGTATTGAAAAAGCTATGCCTGTACAGGAAGCACTGATCACCTCATAACACTCTACATGAATTAAACTTACCTTAGGATGTAACTGCCTTCTGCCTTCCATTCTAAGCACTGGAAGGAGCCTAGGCATTCAACCTAGATTAACAATTTGATCACCAAAGTTGGCAAGATTAAGTGTTCCATGAAAAACTTCCCTCCTTTCATCTCAGTGAATTTTTTCAAGAATAAAATTCCCCTGATTCTACTGTAAGTGAGGTGGTTAGAGGAGAGACTAGAAAGGCAGTCATGTCAAAATAGCAAAGGGTCTAGACTAAGTTTACAGTTGGGCACTGAGACTAAATGGAGAGAAGCCACTGAACCAGCATAGCTGCCACACCTGAATCATCCTTCTTAGAAGCTAAAGGCTTGAAATAACCATTGTGAAAAAGACTATTCTTCCTTTCAGAACAGTGAAATTACAAGTTCAGAGAAGAGGAAACAGGTTTCTTTGTGGCTCTCACTTGTCTGTCTTATCAGTTATACTCACAACTTTCCATGTATCTGAGCCCACACTTCCCAAAAAGCCCTTCAGAAAGTTATCCACAGTTACTGAGAATATCACTGCCATGGTTTCTTACCGACACAACTGCTGTGATGTTAGCAGGCTTCCCTGTCCTTTCAATCACAAGACGTATAACAGTTGTACTTGTTTCATTGACTACAAATTCTGTTTGTCCACTGAACTTCACTTCTGTTTCTCCAGATGTGAAATGAATGAATAATGCTAAAAGCAAATAAACTAATAAAGAAGCAGAGGGCATCCCTATAGAAAAAAAATATTAAAAATAAATTGTGAATCTAAAATACACAAAGCATTCATGGTTGACCTTACCATTCCAGTTGACCCCTCTCAACTCTTTAAATACCGTGATCATCTTGTGAGTTTAAGAAATGCGATTAAAACATGCATAGGTCTCCACTACAATCAAATCATATGATGTAATTGTCATGAGTATCTAATTCTATTTTCATAATTTTAATTTAGTGATTTTCTAGACAGTATTTATTGACTTCTTCAAGTGGAGGAATAAAGAACTTCTTTTAAGAAAAAACCCGATGAAATTACCACAACTTTTTTTCATTTTCAATCAACAAAAAATTGGCTTCAAGGTTGACAGTTCTATTTCCATTTTCTTTGCTCTCTAAACTTTATTTAAAAATACACAAAAAATTACAGGAAGGCTGAAGGATTGGATACCTGCAGTCATCACACAGATCATTTTCTGACATCTTATTCACCATTAAATACTCTTACACATTTGCATATTCACTTGAGTCTTTTCTTATCCCATAATGCTTTCACGTGTTCCTGTCCCTGACAACCACTGTGATATTTTTAAATGCCACTGCAGTCTTTGTACAGCCAGGCTTCTACTTCTATTTCTTTCTGCAAAATGTCTAGTATTTTCTATTAAGATATACAAACTTAAAACTAAGGTGGTTCATTTCTCTTACATTGGAGTCCAGTTTTGTGATGTAAAATATGATTTTAAGTCCCAGTGAAGTCATCAGGTGTTGATACTGTGAAAGATGCACTTTTAAAAGAGTCTGACACAACAAATTTCAAATGGTTGCATTTTTCTGCAGAGGCTTACATTGTACACTGCAGACCAGAAATGAGAACATGGATGCTGGATAGGGCAAATTGCTGACAAAAGGAACTTAGCCGTCTTGGAAAAAGCCAAGAGAACAAAGTTGTGCTCTAAACACCAAAATGCATTACAACATCATGTAATTGAGTTAGCTCCCTCACCAAGCTTCTTTTAATCTGTGGTCGTTATTTTATACTATTACTTTTTAAAATTTTTGTACAAGATACAAGCAGAATTTGTGTAATTAAATATATAAATAAAATGTCACTTTGCTTAAAATAATTCTTCCAAGTGTTACAATTACTGGACAAATCTGGTCAATCACAGTTGTATAAATTGTACAGAACATACTACATTAATATTTGTATATTAATAACATTTAAAATCAGACATGTTTGCAAAGCACTTGCTCTAATTTTTTATGAGCGGCAGTTACTAATATTTAGTCATAAATTATCAGCAAAACAGTAAATGTCATGAGTACACTGAAACACATCTTTGTGCGTCAAATTTGAATCAGAACTGAGGTCTAACACATACTCTGAATGTTTTATGTTTGCAGTCAGGTAGTTTTAATCCCGGACTGAACAGAGAATAATAGTTTCAGGAGACCACTAAAACTAACAGAACTTCAGAAAGACTTCAAGTCTTTGATTCATCTTTCAACAAATTCTGGGCAAGGATAAATTTTATGTTGTGAGAACTCGAAAGAAACTGCTTTCAGGCTAGCTAAAGAACAAAAAGATCCACAGACATGGCATATTAACAAAGTATAACTTGGAAATACAGTCAAGAAAAACTATCAATGTTTTTCGGAATACCCACAAGCAAAGACTGGTGGGTTGACAAAGTAAGTTGATTTTAACTGCCTGTAACAATAAATTCACCTAAATCTGTTGAACATCACAGAGGGAACAGCCGAACAAAAAAAGTAAGTGCAAAAAATCAGGAATAACTATTTTCTCTATTCCTTTCACCACCCACTTGAACAGTGTCTTATTATTTCTGAAAAAAAAATGTCACACAGTAAAATAATTTTGCTGCATAGCTTCACACTACTCTAAACTTTTATTACCAGGAACACAGTCCTTCAAGATATCCATGGGTCTTATTGGGAATTCAGTGTGTAACAGTCTGACAGAAACAATGCTTTATTCTCACATATCTATCCATTCAGTAATTCTAGTGCAGCAAAATCTTACAGTGGGAAGCAAAGATAAAATATATATACATAAATCCCCTGGGATTTAAAATTATCAAATGTAATAATTTGCAAGGTATTTTTTCTGGTTTTATGTGGAACTGCTCTAAAAAAAAAAAAAAACAAACAAAAAAAATCTCCAAGCTGGAAAGAGAAGAGTTGTCTAACCTTTGTAAACTCTCAGACAATTACACTGTCTGCAGATGCAGGCATAATCCATACTAAACTGAGGAATTTGTTGACCTTTTAGCTTCAGGTGTTACCTTGTCATAGACTTCACCAGTACCTTCCCACAGTACATGCTTCTAGTAAATAATACTGAAAACATGATCCTTGAGGGCAAGATTAAGAAGTTTAGAATTACTTGAATTCTATTACTTCTACTAGAGAGCATTCTAAAACTATAGGATTACTCCTGCGGAACAAGAGAAGTTTCACAATCATACCATCAATTATTCAGTTGGTGCGTATCCTTCCTTGTTATGTTATTTGTACTAAGATTTACTTCGCACAGTCTGCCAGAAGTAGTTTTTACTCTATTTATATAAACGAAACTCTGAAAATCGTGATTACTTTTTTAAATTGATGCGATGTAATAAAAATAACATGCATCTAGACGTAGAGAATGCAGAAAAAAATTATTCAAATAGCTGAAAACATATTACAGGTCCCAGTATTTTACTTTATTAAAAATGAACTCACTTTGTACACTAAATTCCTCTGTAAATTTATATGGGAACATGTGGATACAAAAATGCTGTTAGCAAGAAATTTTCCTGCTTCTTTATAAGCCCGTGAGATACTTTTCTCTCTCACGAAGTTAGTAGCAGAGTTCTATAAACTATGATCACCTGAGACCTTGCAAAGCCTTGTTTATGGTACAGTAGAAAAATATTTTGACAATGGATGTTTTAGGATTTTAGCCAATCACCCCAGGGGGTGGCTGATCCTTTGATCAATTAGACTATGAAGAAAAAAGTCTATAAAAGAGTTTGTAAAATAATTCAATCAATCAATCAATCTTGCTGCACAATTCCTGCCTGCTGGATCTCTCTCCTCCTCCCTATGGCTGCGGGATACAGTAATAGGAACACAATTTGTTCTTTATTAAATATATTGCATGAAGTTCAGTAGAAGCTTTTGCAAGATCAGGGATTATATGGGGACCCTTCCTTACTTCCCTCACCTCATTAAAACACTGGTGACTAATTTGTAACTTGTTTTTTAAATTAAGCTGAAACTCTAGTCCTTGATCACTGATAAATTTTGGTAAACCATACATTTGGTGATCAAACACTCCCCTCTGTTTCAGCTAAATATTATTGAGTTAATTTCTCTCCATCCAGGATATTGAGATAGTCTAGTTAGCTTAATGTACGAAAGTCAGTAAAATGTTTTTATAACAACAACAAGCAATAGAGTATCACATATCTTTAGAGAATGTTCAAATCAATGGATTAACTATTCTGTTACCATGTTCTGACTCGAGCCATTTCAAATAATCATTTGTAGTATCAGTGGTAGTTTGAAACAATGCTATGTACTGAGGCCTAGATGATGTTTCTAAGTGGTTTATAATAAAGGTTTCTGGATTAAAGGATTTTAAAAGTATAAAGTCCCATTCCTCAACCCTATAGTTTTAAAAAGTAAAGTCATGATCACTAACTCACATTTTCTTTCAGCATATATCTTATGGCACTTTTTGAAGCCCATTTGTATTTTCCACTAAAATACAGAATACTAGTGTGGAATCTAACAAATCATACACTGATTCCACACAGTAATTTCCACAGTAATGTCACCATTTATATAAGGAATACCATTTCACCCTGTTGTCCAGTTGGAGCCAAGGTAGGCTTATGAAACTGGTGAATCACCAGGAGTAGCTTGCTGTTCCCAGTAATTTTCTGGAACAAATTTCAGATGAAGACTTTAAGGTTTATAAAGAATGAATGGTCTTTTCTGCAGATTTTTACACTGGCTTCTGTGCTTAAGTTAAACCCTTAAGAATGAAAAGATCTCCTGGCTGTTTACTTTGAAGTATGAGGGAATCTATAGCCTAATGAAACATAGAGAGATCAAGAAGGGAAATGAAGACTGCTCCAGATTAAAAATCTGAAATGAAATAAGCATAAAATGCCAGATAGGAAGTGGAAAGTGGCAAAAGAAAGAGGGTTCACTAACAAAGAAGCAGATGGAACAAGTGATTACGTATCCTCTACCTCAGAGTTGTCACTGCTGTTTACAGGAGAAGCAACAAGCTGAAGCAGCACCGTTCCTACCCAGCGGCCACAACTTGGTTACCACTGCCCATCATCACACAACTCACTGTGTATTTGTAAAGCCCACAGACACAGAGGAGCAAGAGTAAGTGCACTTTTCACTCACTGTCCTTGTCTACTCCCTGTGATTACAAATACCCAGCCAAGTCGAACATTAAAAAACTGGCATGCCTATTACTTTGCATTGAGTACAGTATTACAGCTATCAGTGGTTGCCAGAGAGAAATCTATTCACAGCAGAGATGTCAGCACCCAGCAGCATCTTTGGCTGAATACAATGGGAGACAGATACATGTGCTCTTTCATATGTAAAGAGGTGATTCTCTGTAGTACACAGGAACAGCACTGAGCAAGAAGTTTCACAAGGCCATTGCCATTGCTGCACCTGTTGTAGAAACATATTAAAACCATGCATATTTTCAGTATTTTTATTTTAGGCGTTCTCAGAATCTCTTGACATTGACAACAATATTGGAGAACAACGTTGGAAAGCAGCAGGGATTAAAATAAATTTGATTTACTAAAATTCTCCTTTCTATGTTGTCAAGGTTCCAAATTAAAAGAGAAAGATTTTATTTCAGACTAGGTTTTGCCTAGCCTCAAAGTTCCCACAGTTCACACATATGAAAAGGAGGACACAACAAAACTTGGCATATGGAAAGCAGGCATTACCCAAGCCTGCTCTGCTGGTTGTTGTTCCTTCTTTGCTTCGGGCTTTTTGTTTAGATGTGGAATAAGTAAGTCTCTCACTCTAATACAGACTGAAGAAGAGAGTTTTCCAAAAGTACCATTTCAAAACAATATCTGCTTATATCCCTTTTTTGCCTTCAACCTACTTCAAGGTGAATAAACAGTGAGATTATACTGCCTTTGTCTGCATCCCTGGACTATGCTAATAGTTGCAGAGTCTATCTCACCAGTTTTCATGAGCATTCTTCAGTGTTACTGAATGTCTTTGCTTCCTGTTCTTCTACGTTTTCCTGTCTTTCTCTATTACAAAGACATGTCAGATACCTGACATTGCCCTTCTTATTACTAACATTGGAAATCCCTTGGTCAGCTTTCACTATCTTGAAGTTTTTGGTCTCAGTTGCCTACTTCCCTAGTCACTACTGCTGTCTTGATAGAACAGTACCGCAGCACATCAGGTGCTAAAAAGATTTATCTGCATTTAACATTGATGACAGTGACATCAGTCAATTATTCCCCTGACCACTTCCTTTCTAACAGTTGCACCTTTTTTTTTTTTTTAATCTTGTTCTGTATTACCATATGTATTACTGGGAAAGGTGAATTTAATGAAACCTGAACAACTTCATATAATTCTTGCTCATTCAATTATCCCCTCTTGGAAAAGGCGTGCACTCTTCAAAATAGACATCTTATCCTAAGGAAGAAAATACACTTAACTTGCCTGCCATTATATTTATATTTACTAGTCAGAAAGGTACATCTATCATCACAGCCAGGAACCAATACATAAAGCAGTAAATCTGCAAGCTGAGGCCAAGACAAAGGCATAAGGAGGAATCCAAATCATCTCACCCTGTTATTAGAGGTCACTCAGAGTTAAAAAGCGTAAGAAGTCCAGACTACCCCTTGCAAGTTTTCCAGCAATTTCTTTTTTATTTTCTCAGAAGAACTTGAGTGGATCTAAACTGTATTATTAATTTTTAAGTTCTAAAACATGTAATCATCACTGGTGAACCAAATGTTATCTCTTATGCCAGGGAATGCTAGAGATTTCCTGAGGTAACCACTTGCTACAATTCTGAGCCGAGAATAACGGGCAAAACTCTCAAGCAGTGTTGTATCCAGTACTTCCAGCAGCAAGCAGAAGGTCTTCTACAAAAATCTGCAGTTATCTTATAATTTTCAAGTCAAACAGAGAACCAGGAAATAATTTTGACTAGCTGTAAAATCTGGATTATTTTTACCCACAGTACCTCCAATGTAACAACTTGGAGCTAATTAAGGTTACTTTAAATTTAGAACAGAGATCAGAGTCTGATGTAAATAAAATTTGGCAGAAATCTGCTACTTAACAATGTTGAGAAATACATTAGTAAGGATCTGAGTTTGCTTTATGTTCAAGCACACTGACTTCACCTGCAGAGCTTTCAATTTATCTCACACAACTGACAAGAATCTATTCATATATAGGTCTGACTACATACTGTTAAAAGCAAGACAGTATTTATGAACAGTTCTACTTACAGTATAAATTTAAGCAAAAGGTAAAGATATAGTTTTCAGCTCCACACTGGAAATAATTTTCCACCCATGTAGTTGTAATGAAAACAGTATAACATCTTTCACTGACAGAAATCAATTTGCAGGGTACTCCAGAACCAGAGCTAGATTTTTACCTAGGTATTTTGCACCAAGTAACTGTAACTTCAGACACTGTAAGCATTTATACCCTCTCTCAAGCTGGTTTTTGCACCAAAAAGAAAGGAGATTAAAAAAACAACAATAAACCAAAAACCAACAACCAAACTGAATCAAAACCAAGTGACTGACCCACTAAGATGCCTAACACTCCCAGCTCATACTTGTAGAAGTAACTTCATGATTGAGCATGCCACAGGATCAGGCTCTTAACACATAAGGAACCAGAAATACAGCTGATGAAGGTCTGCAGGCTTCACTGCAAATCAGCCATTTATTATACTTAAGTACAATCTGAACTTCCACAACAATTTCCATTTGTACTCAATTTTGGAGGTTTTTTGCATGTCCTCAACACTCTTACTTAACATATGTTGAGAACATATGTCGGGAGCCGAGGACAAAACTATCACAGTTTCAAATACCTAGTACCTGCTGTAAATCAATTTCCATGGCCTGAATAAACAGTATATACCAGAAAAAGAAATCATGGTTTTCTGCAGTACAGTGGTAATTTTTTTCACTTAAAACTAAAGTCATCCTAAATCAGTGCTTTACACGTAATGTTATTGCAAGAAAAAACCCCAAAACTTTAGGGTACAGAACAGCAAAATTAGAGCCTCATGGCAAGGATTAGATGGCATTGTTTCAGGTACACCGACAGAACTGTTGCTATCCACAATGGATTCTTACTATTTAATACACATGTATGAGCCAAACAGAATTTTTAACGTGTTGCCTAATTATCACAGTAATTGAATCAGTGAGATTTTCTTGAGTTCAAAAAAGGGTATTACTAAATACAAGAATTTAAGGCATACATAAAACAAGGTTCTTTTCTACATTTTTCATTAGATTGCAACAAATTATATTGACTTAATTAAAGAATCTGTGTGTTGCAGTCCCCCAAAGACTTCTTTCTGTAGAATTAAAAATACATTTGTGTAATTTGTAAAGATGATTAGCATGGGGCCCTCACTCTAATCTATACTGTGGATTAATCTCTTAAATCTGGGCAATCCGTTTTTAGATAAAACGCATGATAAAGTATTTATTTCTCAGAGAAGAGAACTCCTTAAGTAAAATTTGTTTGGAACCAAAGCCTTTTTACACTACCTTTATCATGTATGCTGCTTTGCCTGGCTTTCTAAACCTTTTAACTCACGTCACAATTTAATAATCACTATTTAATAATTATAATTATTCCCCTATTAACTGGATATTTCTTGTTGTTCTTCTAAGGCACCCTGCAGCCCAAGACAAGGAAACCTCTTTGTTTATTAGTTATTTAAGACCAGCAACAATAACTATGCTGGAAAGAAAGGTGCTTTGAGAGGATTACACAAAACTAGTTCTCAACAGCACCAAGCCAAAAGCAGCGAATTACAAACCCAAGTACTTCATTGCATGTAACCAAATTGGCTGGTTGAAATGCTAATTGCCTTTCAGCAAAGCTAAAGGCAGACAAGGGACCCTGAGCTTCAGAGAATGACAAGCATTTTTTACCCCACTTCTGCACCATTGTCTTCCTGAGAATTATTCAAAATCTATTCATAAAGGTAGCCCTTTTCCTAACCTTTAAAAATGTGGGAAATTTCTAAAGCTCTTACCAGTACCTCAGATCTGTTGGCCTGCCAAACCCATAACAGATGGCTGAATTAAGGCCATGTTAAATCCTTAATGAAGCAAAGCTTGAAACAATTCAAAGCAGTAACATATTGGACCAGTCCAGGATAAGTGACTGAGAAGTTTCTTTTGCCATCAGAAAATGAGAATTTTAACTGTATTCAAATTAATGAGTCTATACAAGATACAAGATTAGATAAACAAAAGTATCTCAGTATAGAAAAATATACATTGCTATTACATTCTACAGGAAATTCTGTCCTGATAAAAAAATCCACAAACATAAAAGCTGTGATAAACATGCAAAGCATCTTCTCTGTTGTTTAATTTTCCCAGATAAATTTAGCCTGTCAAATAGGCCTGTTTGAGTAAGTACAGGCATACTTATCTTAACTGCAGCATTGGTTTGGATTTACAAATTATTTCAGTACAAGAAACTACAACTTTAGTTTTATAGGAAATAATCATAAGCCAGTCTATGAAACATTTTTTTCATATTTGAGGTATATTTCAGAATTCACAGTTTGAAAATTCTTTCTGCAAGCTGCCTCAAGTTCTCATATGCAGAGTAAGCTAAATCTTGGAAGTGTTTATTTACACAAAGTATTTCCCAGTGAGATTATTCACTGAAAAAATGACTTAAGCAAATGAGACTTTGCAGACATTTGTGAAATCATTTGTGATTTGGTATTTTTTTTCTGAATAAAATACGTAACAGTGGGTCCACCTGGAGTAAGACAAATGGCCTGTACTATTGTTTCCTCCTGTCAAACTTTTTTTTTTCCTTAAGAAATATTAATGTAGCTCCTATTAGATAGACATAATTCTTGAATTTGTGGAACTATGACAAATGCCTACAACTGACAGCAGTGGCTTTGTAAGATTCAATTTGATGATGGAGATATTATATAGCATCTGACTCTTAATGCACATTGAGAGAAGCATTTAAACAGTATGTATGCTTATTTGTAGAAAGGAAAAGAATTGTTATATTCACCTCTATATACAAAAATTATTATACCTTAATTGGCCAGTCTTGTAGAGCTGAAATGCAAGCACAATTTCTACAAATGAATACAGCTGATCAAGAGGATTACACATGTAAAAATAGTTATATGTGTGATCATATTTTTAGAAGGTCAAGACCTAATAGTCCATAAGCAAATAATTTCAGCATATTCTTTTTATTTATTCTTGCCTACTACATTTTCATATTTCTTAGTGAACAACTAAACTGACCCGATACCAGCAACACCCTGGAAGAGTTTGGGATTATTCAGAAATAAAATTTAGCTAAATTGCATCAGATATCCTATCTCAAATAATAGCAAGAATCATACATACACTTTACTATTCTGATGCTTCCAAAACCACGTTGGACTAAAACACTTCAGATGCAGCTGAGACAATTTTTAAATCACTCTTTCTTCAAAGTGTGATGCAATGGCATACTTTTCCAATTTTTCAATGAAACATTCTAAAATTAAAGTTCTGTTAAGCTTATAGACCACTTTTAAACTGATAAAAAATCCCCTCACTGTTATCATGACACAGTTCTGAACAACTACGGTAGCTGTGTAACAATATCAAAGGTGATTTGTGGGTCATCAATATTTTTCTCTCAAATTGCTACAAATCATTGGTACACAATGAATGAGATCCTCACAGACCTCTGTAGTGATGCTCTTCTTTAGTGTTATACAACTAAAGGAATATGCTTTCACAGCTTTTCCAACAGTTCAATTTCTGTCATCATATTTACATGCTAATTAAAATATTCATGTAAGCATTTGTAGATTTAGGCACTCTATTTTTTTAAATGCAATTCCAAAGCGAATAAAACCGCCTTGAAGATAATAAGCTTAAATAACAAAATTCCATAGGTAGTAGAGATCTTAATACATGCTATGATTTAGACCCAATTCTGAAAATTTCTTTTAAATAAGGCTCACAAGAGCTTCTCAGGGAAGAATTGCACAGTAGATTTGAATGCATGAGGATAGATCTCATTCACTAGTACCAACAATTTGAAACACATCCAGCACTATTTTTCAACCTTCAAAATGCTGACAGCACAAATAAACTGCCCAGCACTAGCCTTCACAAAAACAGAGACCATGTTTTCCCATCAATTTTCATGTGTCCAGGACACAGACCACACTTACAAGCTAATAAGCATGTGCTCCCATTATCAGTGTTAATTAATTTGCTCAGATGTAAATTTAGTAAACATCATTGATTTCTTCATCTAAAGCTCTTAAAACACAAAAGCGTATTTGAAAACAGCTGAAGTGCAAAAACTGTGCTTTGGAAATCAATAACAACATAAACCCCAGTAACAACAACAGATTAGAAATAGTATATCCTTGAAATGTGGTAGCTCTTATATTATCAAACATTTGGCCATTTCAATTCTAAGCCTATTATACCACAAATTATTTGATTTCCTCAGGAATCTGGTTCTTTTGGGTCTTTCCACATGGAAACACTGAAATCTGTTTAGTAAGAGAAGCTTGTTTTAGGCTTAAGGGACAGATAAACTAAATATATCACATTCTACCTTCAGTTATTAAACTGCCCTCATGGCTGAGTCCCAAAATGCTGAGTACTTAACTGAAAGACCTCTTCTAGAAAATGTGTGTAAAAAACACCAAAAACCAAAACACTTTTGGCTTCTATATAATGAATAACATTTTTAAAAATCACATGTTATTTCACATCTGCGCTATAAAGCAATTACAGACTCATTAAAAAACAGTGACTGATTTTTGGCAAGCAGTTCCATATACACTTGATCTTAACTTTACCTGGGTTAACAAAAGTGAATTATGCAATGTCTTATATAGAATCAATACATCAAAAGCAAGAAGCAAAAGCAGTATTTCTAAGTGTAATCACTTCCACATCATATTGTAATTACTAATGTTTAAAACTCATTCCTTATTAGATGATTATTTGAAAAATTCATTCTTTCAACTCACTCTCCTTTAAAATACAGTGTACAAGCAGCTCCTCCACTTCTATTTTCACCTAATTACACTGCCAATTAATGTTTTGTTCTTTTTTGAGAGTCAAAAATTGTCAACTTTAGACTGAGCTGCATCCTGATAGCATCCCCTGAGAACAGGATTTTCCATTGGAAAGACTATTGTCTCCACCTGCCCGGCTTTGCAGAGCAGAAAGACGAGCTGCTGGAACAACAGAAACCTTAGCAGACTCTCACCCTCCAGCAGCCCCTCATGGATGAGCGACATACTCAGTTTCTGCTGCTGCTAAACCACGTCCCTGCTGCAACAGGTGCTGCCTGCAGAGCCCTTGGGCTGGACAGGGAACATCTCTGCAGCTGAAACAGGATGCTTCCAAAGCAACTACCGTCTCAGACAGAGGGACAACAAACCTACCTGGACCCTGGGGTATGAACATCCGCGTCTTCTGGACTCTGCCAGCCGCCTGCACACCCTCTGTCACTCACGTATTATGCATTCCCGTCTCCTACTCCTCCCTCCCTCCGTTCTGCGCAGCGTCCATCACTCTCCTCCCTCTCCTGACTGCTGCTGCCTTCCCACTGCTGTGGAGATAAAAAGGGGCGGGATGGTAGAGTACA
Organism: Corvus hawaiiensis; assembly: GCF_020740725.1. Classification (NCBI taxonomy): domain Eukaryota; kingdom Metazoa; phylum Chordata; class Aves; order Passeriformes; family Corvidae; genus Corvus; species Corvus hawaiiensis. The sequence continues at coordinate 57,638,742 of NC_063255.1, forward strand.
AAATTTTTTCAAAGCCCAGCAATTACTGCTGCACTGCTGTAGTTAAGACAGAGTCAGCCCCTCCCGCCACCGCCTTGGCAGGTCTTCCACTCAACATATCTTCTGTTTTATTACTGTGCACAGCAAAACTGGCAGGTTTTATTATTGGATGATGACAGATTATGGATTCAAGTTCTCAGTGCCACCCAAACATGCAGCTCGTCTTAATTCACAGCTATTCAGTGCTCTGGATGGAGAAACAATTCTCTGTTAGAGAAACAATTTCCAATCCTAGATGAAGCATTCCAGACTCAGCCATTTCTCTAGCTAATATCAAATTCATATTTAATGGTTGCCACAATTCCAAGGAAATCCTAAGCCACAAGAGAGACACAAAGGTGACACTCAGATTTTGTCAGTGTTGGCCCCCAAACTCACAAATTCTCCCATTTAATAGTAAGTAAGTATTAAAATTTCTTCTTATCCAATAAAGGATAGAAGGCAGAAATAGAGCACAGACGTATTCAGGCAAAACCAAGACAGAATCTAGAACACCCTATGCCTTCTGATGTATTTAGCCTGGTCACTACATCAATTTGTATTGAATTATGATGATTTGGGAATAATGTAAATAAATATGAAAAGGCAAAGAAGATGCTAGAGAATGATGAAAGATTAGAAAAATGACTTAGTAAAAGGCACACAGACCTCAAGAAGCATTTTGCTTATAAAGATGATGTTTTAAAGTAGAAGCATTCCAAGTAACAAGCCATCCAGCATAGTGTAAAATCATAGCAGGACAGGATGAACTACCTCTAATAGGTAGTTATTTCCCTCCTCTGACAAAAGAGGAAGTCCAAATAGTTATCTCAGAGTACTACCTAGCTTCGTTGGATAAGAAGAATCTCTCTATTTACTCGGTATATACCTATAGATAAAATTAATGTTGATAAATAAACATTTGCAGTATAATTGATAAAGGCATAGACAATCTAATATGCAGATGGAAAAGTAGACATTAATAATTAGAACAAACTCCCATTCTTAAGGCTGGAGGAATTATTGGGATGATTCACCAAGCATTATAAAAAATCTCCTTTTTTAAGAAAACTCAAGTGTACTTTTTTCTCCTAAAAAACTATGCTGTGCATCTAAAAGGAATTCAGGGTGTTCTGTTTGATAATCTGTTTTATAGGTTTAATCACTTCTTGCACTAGTTCACCTTTGTTTATATCTGAACGTATCTTTTCATCAATATTTTATTATGCATAATCCTCATGTACAAGCACCAGTTTATCTGGGGGAAAAAAAAAAAGGAGCAAGAAGCAGTCCTTCAAAGGCCAATATTATTAGTGCAGAATTTTGCATCAGGCAGAACTTAATGTATGAGCATGGGAGATAAGTAGCATGTTTTTCAATACCATACTGTTATTATATTTCAGCCGCAAAATCCAGATCCCATATTGTTTTTCATCTTTTGATCAACTGGCCAAAAGGATACTAGAGGTATAAGATTCTTTTTATCTTTTATTCTATAATGTTGTTTTGGCTTATATAACTTACTTCACGTTTTCCTCTTTTCATCCGGTTTCTGTACAAAGCTCGTCTTCCACCAGCTATCAGAGGGGCTGCCTTAATAGTAATTCGTTCTCAATTACATAAGGCCTGAACACATTAAACGTTGTTAATTACTGAGCCAGAACACTAAGGAAGAGTGAGAACTCAGATTTAGGCTTAGTAATTCACATGGTTATTTTCATGGGCTCTTCCCACAAAACTGCATTCAGATCCAAAATGACTGTACCTTTTGCTATGCTCTCTTACTCAACACGTGGTACACCATGTTTTCTTTCAATCCCTGAAGATTTCCTGATTACTTTTTTTTCATGTTCATCATACCACTCCAGGGATCTGTGTTTCTTTTTGTTTACACTTGCAGATGAGAGAGCTCCCATAAGATTTTATCAGTGATGGTCTTCAAGCAGCTGGAAGACTGCTGGTGATTGACATCAGACACTCCACACACACTTTTAACAACTCAGCATGCAGCCCACACTGCACTCCCAACCCTTACCAATGTCAGAGACAAACAAGCAGGACTGGTATTGGACCTACAGCAGATCTGGCATTGCACAGAACTATGTCTCCAGGTCAGCCTTAGCTTCTCTTTTCAATAAAAGTAGTAAATAAGGTATATTAAGTACACCCCTCAATTCTCTGTTTGTTTGTATATCCTTTGTTTTGAAATCATTAAAACTCTGTATGCAAAAAATGGCTCTGCTGCAAGTAAATCAATACTGAAAGCACCAGAAACAATGGACTCCAGTTTGTTTGTTTGTTTTGAAGCCTCGCCTTTTCCCTTTATTGGCATCATCTGAAAGAAAAGACCACAGAAGAGGGAGTTAGAAGAAGAAACAAATCCCTGAGAAAGAACAGACTACTTAAAGGAACAAGGAAAAAAAAACATCTAATAAAGGCTTTCTAGCATGTGTATTTCTTCTTCTTTACATTTTTGTTTCTATTAAGGAATATTTTTGTCTTATATCAGTGCTATTTGGTTTTCAGTAAGAGGTACTGAAATCTTAATCTACAAATACCAGAAACCAAAAATTTTTATTCATAAATGTCGCTAAAATTGACCTTTGTTTTCACCTGCGACATCCAAGCTTCAGGATTCTGGGCTAAGCACTTATTTGGATTCAAGTACCAAACAAAGAGATTCCAAAAATTTTGAAATTTTGGTCCTGCACAGGTATATAGGTCTATCTACCACCTTCTCTGGTGCGTTAGCTGAAGCAGGCTCAACTACTCAGAATGAGGAACAAAAAGCATGTGCATAGCTCTTTCACAGATCAATCCTTAATTATGATACATCAGACAAGTTATTTTTACCTCTTACTTATAAATCAATTTCTCCCATATGATGCAGTTCAAAAACATGTAACATTCACCAGATATAGGCAGATACGGAGGCCGATCTTGCTCATTTGTCACAAAGCAATCAACAAGATATAGATGATTTTCCTGCAAGAAATTAATTTGGTACTGGTAGTCAGCTGTTGGTTGTTTTTTTAAGTGGATTTTTTTTTGAATGATGGTCCTGAACATTTTTGCAAGACAGACCATGCTAGAGATGACCACAAGCACTAAAATCCTTCCCTGTGCATGTGCAGCTGTAGCTTGATTTTTGATTCTGTACCAATATTTGTTTGTTTTGCTGACATCTAGGTTGCATTCCCCTTTCTCTTTTATTATTCAGTTTGATTCACACTGGGGACCACATCTAACTGGCAGTATTGAAAGAAACAGCAGCCAGAACTGTAGAATATGACTTTAGTAGCATAGTCTTCAGGGAACTATGCTAAGTCAGACTTCAAAAGAGGGTGGAACTGACCAAGTCTGGTACCAAAGAGGTGTGTTCATCCCACAGCCTGACTAGTCTGTGAGAGCAGGCTTCTAACCTGCTATCTCATAGCAGCTTAGGATCATGGTTGGGTTGTCTCTTCTTCAAAATGTGACGTGAGGTTTCTGATCACTTTCTGGTTGTCCTACCTGCACTCTCTGGAGACTCCTATCCAGCTGCCCCATGCCAGAGAAATGCACAACCACTGCCAAGTGTCACCTGATGCCAGGCACTTGCACTGCTCACTTTCCTGAACTTTACCACATCCTTTTGTTGTTGAGCTGGGAATACTTTAATATCATGATCTTGATTTTATGGCATAGCTTCCTGATGAATGAACAAACACATGCAGAAAAGAGCAAAAAATAGTCAAATGCAAACAATGCTAATAAACTGAGAAGACTGAATGACAAAATATGAGTATTATGCTTCTGACTGCTTTATACCAGGCTGGTTCATGTGCAGACATATGTAGGTAAAATCATATTCTGATCTTCTGTTTTTCAGAAATGTCCAGGATTTAAGAAACTGAAAAATGAGAACTTCCAAGCACATTGCACTCTTTCTCAATGGGCAAACATTGTTTAAGCTTCCTATGATCCGTTTGGTAAAGTTAAATCTTTTTATGGTACGGCTCCTTACTTGTATATGGATAACACGTGCTGATGTTAACATTCTAAAAGAGTTTTTAACAGAAAAAATTGAGTTATTCCCATTATTAGGAAAAAGCAAATGGCTCCTAGCATCTGTTCATTAAAGGCTGCTATATTTTAATACACATTACAGCAGAAGCACTATTCATATAATCATAACTTTTTGATTCATGAACTTAAACTCTCATTTGACAAGACTTCCACAAAAAGTGATATGGTTTTTTAAAAATATTAATTTAAATACGTTAAAGTGTACTAAAAATGAACAACTAATGAGAAAATAACTGCTTTGTTTTAACTTAGTGCACCGTAGATTTGGGTGATCAAGCTCTATCAGGCCATTTTGAGACAACTTAGGTCATTTTGTGTCACTCTAATGAGTCAAGAAGAGTGCTATCTCTGAAGGGTTGATTTGGTCTTACAAAGTTACATAGCTCATTTCAAACCATAGTGGATGCTCACTGGCTTGTGTGCCACATGGCGAAACAGCAAGACGAGAATTTGTCAAGAACTGTCTGCCTGCTCCTCTTACGCAGTTATTGTTGCTAAATGAAGTTGTAGTCATGTTACTTCAAGTGTGTTCAGCTCTTCATTTGCAGCGTGCCACTGACAATGTACATTCTATGCAGCAAATAAGAAATTTTCTCATAAAATATTCATCAAAACATACAACTTCTGAGCATGTCAAGCACTAGACTGTAAATTCAAATAGAATGGTTACCAAAAGCGCATTTTTCTGAAGGTAAGAAATGGTTACCAAAAGCACATTTTTCTGAAGGTAAGACATAATAAAAATATTAAAACCTCTCCCTAATCTCTTGCATCTACTTTGCACTTAATTTCAAAGTCTTCAAAAACTATTTAAAGATAAAAGCAAGAGAATTCCAGATGCTGCATACAACTTGACTTGCTTTCCCAGTTCACAGCTGGGCATTCTGTTTGCTTCCTTTCAAATGAGGAAAAGAACTACTTGGAAACATAAAAACCCCTATGTTTTTCAACTTAAGAATTGACTCGTCTCTTTTTAAGTGAAACATCGAAATATTTTCTCACTAGTTGATTACCTTCACCCCTCAAAATCAAAGACAAATTATTTGATCAAATGTGAAATTAAGTATCTACAACAAATATAAACTTTTAATACAAACTTTAAGACCAGGATTTTTGTCTCAGAAGTAACTATCTTCTATGTTTATGAATTTATTTTCCTGGCTGTGTGGAATCCTGGCATTCATCCTTGTTGTCATATTGTGTCCACAAAGAGGCACTGAAACAATTTAGCATTCTGATGTTGATCTGGTGCTTCTGAGGACTGTCAATCAGGTAGGGGAGAAAACAACTAAAATAGCAGTGTTAATACAGTGGATAACATGGTCATTTTGGAGTTGATCTCCAAGGGAAAAAATGTAACTATTGTCAATACATCTGCTTTTAGTTTCCTTTACACTTTGTGCTTTGAAAACGTTCAAGATTTCTATTAACGTCATGCTTGATCTGCAACGTTTTTAATCTTATTTCTAATTGAATGACTATATGTCATTGTTTTGTATTGTTTTTCTAAAATTTTATGTATTTATAATATCAGTCTTCCCTGTGACACCTGAAATTTGAGTACCTCAAATGCAAGCAGATCGAAAATCAAACCACTTAATTATGTTTATACTGCAAAGCATCCTAAAGCAACTGCATATAAAAGTTCTACACATGATTTTTTATTTGTTATCTAGGTATTGCAAAAGCCCGCATTGATGCAGCCACACCACTTGATATTCCTAGAAAAACATAACACATGTAACAGTACTACGAAATGCGCTTTCACATGGGCTTTCAATTTATGGCATTGCAAATCAAAAGAGAGGTTGTTCAGACAAGAAATAAAAACATTCCATGGAAAAGTGATACACGAAGGAGAAACTACTGAAATGCATATTTAAGGCACAGAATATAAGATAATAAACCCCACATTGTTTAAAATCTGTATAAGATCAACTAACTTGATCTTTTAGAGCTGCTTCCAGTTTATGCTCACCATGTGTGGTGCTACCCTGTGGCTTGTTATTTTACTTCAATGGCAGAGGGAGGAAACCAGCAAAGCTCAGTAACTATACTGCATAGCTCAATGTAACCATGGAAGCATTTGTCCACTTGTCAGAGCCTCTTCAGAACGATTCAGCCATTCATTTCATTGAATCAATATTGAAGCTTTTAAAATGTATTACTTGAGGGAGGAGGAAAACTAATAAAACAAACTCTTTGTTGCTTCCCATTAAATACAACTTGTCACAGTAGGCATATTAATACCTTGTAAAGACTTTACTGATGCCATGTGGGCATCTGTCCTGATGAAGATTACTAGTAGTGCATTTGCATTCACATACCTAATACTCATTGAAAGACTTAAAGGTTTCTTACATGTTCTGCTGTCCCATATAAAAGCTGAATCAAATAGAAAGACAAAAGTTGGAAGAAAAAAAGGGTGGGAGGAATCTCTTTTAAAATTCATGACAATGCCCCCTTCAAAGAGTCTGTTTCTACTAGATCATTTTTGTATTTATGTCATAAACTGAACATTTGTAATCATATGTTAAGTGCTTAAAAAAGTTGAATGGGATGATTTATTTTACAAGTATTTTCGTATTTGTTAAAATACACTATACTTATTTAAAAATGACAGAGGCAAAATTGAAACAAACATGTTTTGTATGGAAAACAGCCATTTCTTAAAGCTATATACTGATAAGTACTTGAGATTACAAATAGCTATACTTATTTTTGTTGTAATCAATTGTACATTGGAAATTTGAAAGAAAGCATAGTAAGATGTTTACAGCTACAATATTATTACTTATTACTAATATCAGGAGCAGAGAGTATCAATTCAGAAGTTTCATTTACACCTAGACGCCCTTATAGGTGAAAACAGAAGGCACATTAAACACAGAGTTCAAATATTTGTCAATATAGCAGGCTGTGGATATCATACCTGCTTCTGTATCAAAGATTTTTATGACTCTGAATCAGACCCTTTACCACAAGATAGTCTCCCTGGTCTTGCTCCCACTCCCTTCTATTATTCCCTCTTCCTTAGATAAAAAGCTGCTCAGCATACACCACTATTCCAGCCGGAAGAGCTCAAAACAAAGTATGAAAGTAATGCTAGGATATTTCAGAGAACTCTCTTGCTTGCCTGTAGGCCTCTGTTCACATGGTAAGAACAGTAGAGGCATGGAAGAGGCAGCTGCAGAGCTGACAGGATTGCAGAGGTACCCAGGCCAGTATGAGGGCATTTTCCCACTCAGTGGAATGACATCAAAGGACAGTTTGCCAGAGAAAGATTTTCTCAGCTGTAGCTGTAGGTAGCATTGTACCAGTATAGAATACATCTACTGTAGAAACTCATAAGCCAGTGAGCTTATAAATGAGCAAAGTCCGTATCAATTAAGATGTAACCTTTGTCAATGTGGTATACAATATAAGCAGGTCTAAAGGGTCATAATATCAGCAAGCTCAGAAACATACAGGTTTCCAGGCTTTGGCCTTACAGAATGCACAATTATAAAGCAACAAAGCACCTATGGAGCTACTTTAGGATTTTATCTCCATATGTGACTGGATCTTACTGCTTTTACTCACCCACAGTAGAAGATTCTCCTCAAATTGTGGAATTAGCAGCAGTAGTCAGAGCATTTCAATTACTTCAGGAACCTCTCAATCTAATAACAGATTCAGCCTATGTAGCTAATGTGGTCAAAAGAATAGAAGGATCACTCTTAAAAAATGTTGATAATGATGTTCTGTATCATTATCTTGCACGCATGCAGCAGGTTGTACAAAACAGGAAGAACAAAAACTTTATCTCTCACATCAGAGCACATTCTTCACTTCCAGGATTCTTGGTGGAAGGAAATGCAGAAGCAGATAAATTAACAATGCCCATTGCAAACACCTTGCCAAACATTTTTGAACAGGCAAAACTGAGTCATGCATTTTGTCATCAAAATGCACAAACACTTAAATGAACGTTTCAGATTAGCAAAGATCAGGCAAAAGCAATCATAGGTGCTTGACCTGATTGTCAGCTCGTGCAACCTCCTGTATCTACAGGAGCAGTCAATCCAAGAGGATTGCAAAGTCTCCAATTATGGCAAGCTGATATCACAAAATATTCATCTTTCGGAAAACTAAAAAATATCCACGTATCAGTAGGCCCCTCTCAGGTGCAGTTGTTGCCTCCTTACACACAGGAGAAACAGTGAAACATGCACGTCAGCATTTTCTGCAAGCATTGGCATCCTTAGGTGTGCTTCGAGAAACAAAAACAGACGATGGTCCAGTTTACATAGCAAAAGAGCTACATAAATTCTTAATGAATTTATCACTCCTTCGGTATTCCTCATTCTCCTACAGGGCAAACAATCATTGAAAGAACACACCACACTTTAAAATCCCTTTTGGATAAACAAAAAAGAGGGGAGGCAGAGGCTACGCCGCAAATGTGCTTGAATAAAACGCTATACGTTTTAAATTTTTTAAACAGCTCTTTTGCAGAACCAAATCCACCAATAACCAGATATTTTTCCAACACCACACAAGCAAAGTTAAAGGAAAACCCTTTAGTTTTGATCAGAAATCCAGAGACAGGAAAAATTGAAGGCCCATTCCCACTAATAACATGGGGCAAAGGGTACGCTTTTGTCTCTACAGGTGCTGGTCCAAAGTGGATTCCTTCAAAAAATGTGAAGCTCTACAAACCACAGGAATACACAGATGCCCCCGGAAGCAGAGAAGCAAGCACGCAGATGTGAACTGCAGAAAGACCACAGCTGATGATAAACATCTTTTATCCCACATGCAGAAGCTGTGAACTTTGGATTGAGTGCCAGTATAATAGTGTGGGAATTGTTGGTATCGTAAAGCCTTGTTGACAAGTGCATGATGTGGAACGTGTTACGATTCAGAATTACATACGAAGCATGAGGCCATTGAAATTTTAATTATATCAGGTCATGAGGGAGGAAATAGTCCTCGTCTCCACAGTAATTGGAGAGAACTTCAGAGAGAACCCAAAGAGGTACAAATTTGCAGAATTGAATGCAAAAGAAATAATTTTTGTGCCTTACAATTGGCTTGTCCCAGAACGAGACTGAGAAAAGAAACCAAAGAGAAGTATGAAACTAAATCAGATAGCATACTTGTACCTTATTATTTCATTGTTTGCCTTAAGTATCATGATCCTGCCCATGAGTCAACCAAAAACCAATGTTTGGGTGACCCTAGCCAATGCCTCAGGCTTGGATACCATTTGTTTGACTTACTCAAGTCCAGAAAAGCCATTCTCAGCCTGCTTGGTCAATTTACCAGTAGATAATTGGCCAGTACCAAAAAATGTCTCCTCAGATCTGTCACGATTCCTCATAAATCCCACAGAGGAATGGGGTGTCGGGACTAAATTTCTCCCTGAGACACCCTATGAACCTCAAGAATTAGAAATCCTTGGCTCAGTAAAAATGGATTTTTGCATAATATTTGATTCTCCTGAGTCAAAACAGAATAAAAACAAAATCACAGATGTCACTCCAAATCATGCATTGTACGAAAATGCGACATCTTGGTGCAATTTCACTTCAGTCTTGCACGCAGCACCCAACCATGTTCCTTTACAATTGCCACAAGGAGACTTTTTCATTGGTGTAAATAGAGTTTGGCCTGCCATTCCATCAAACCCTAAAGGTGGACCATGTAGCATTGGAGGTCTAATTATAATTGTTATCCTTCTTATTTTCCTCTTTGTGACATGTTTTTTCTCCTTTCTGCAAAGGGCCCTGCAGAGGACCGCAAATGCTGCAGGAATCCTTCTGACCATTCGGTATCAATACACAAGAGCATTCAACAATTAGAAGAAGGATTCACTAAACTCAAAATTGTAAGACGATCATGGTTGGATGATCTGTTCGATTGGTTGAGCCTTGCTTTTGAAACTGAGCATGTATGTTTTGATTGTCATTATAGTCATCATGGTACTTGTACCTTGTCTACTTCAGTGTATCTGACAATGGTTTAACAAAGCAGTTAAAGCAGCGTTCATGGTTCAAACAGGAGGGGGAGATGTTGGAACCCTGGGTTCAGAGAACTTCAGTCTTTCAGCACTGACAGGTAATGATCCTCAAAAGCACATTGCATTTGACCTGAGGCCTTGGGAAAGGCTTCCCTTTTTATGTGATAGCACTGAGACTGTTACTGTGTAATTAAAAAGAAACTTGTTATGTCACTGGATGGAATAGGTAGAGATGTAGAAAAATAAGGTTTATGGGATTTAGTAATAAGATGGAGGATCTTGGGTGTGGGTTTGTTCTTCTTTCCTCCCTCTTCTTCACAAATCTGGGTGTTCAGGTATTGTTCTGGTATTGGTTCAAAAAAACCACAATGTGGATCATAAATGAATTGTTACTGGGTTATAAGTAAAAATAAATTACTTGGCATTCCATAATTGGATAGTTTGGTGTTGGAGAATGGTTAGAGGATCAGGGACATGGATTATTGATAAAGGGTACAAATTAATAACAGAACTGTGCAAGCAAAGGCCTGCAAGAGAAAAAGCCTCCATGAGAAAATGCCTGCATGAGAAACAGGCCTGAGAACCAAAAGGGAGTTTTTAGGAGGCACAGTGCTGTTCTGATAAAGATGTGCTGACCATGAGAAGGGAGGAAGATCTTTGATCTCTCAAGACAAAACATAAATAATAGAAGCTTGCCAAATGTAGTCTTTTATCTAACCCAATCATGTAGAAATAAGAATGCGCTTTTGTAAGTTTAAACTAATTAAAGAACTGATAAGCTTGTACTTTCACACTATATAAGTGCCTCTGTATTGCTAATAAACGAAGCTTGCTTTATCAATCACATTGATTGTCTGCATGTCTTCCCCCTGCTGAAAGTCAGCAGTTTGGACTTTAAATGGCCTTGGAAGTTAGAACTTGGGGCCATTTTTCATCTTGTTAACTTAGAAGGCACACTCCGCGCAGCTGTATTATAGATAAGATATAATCAACATCGAAGTCCAAAGACAAACTCTGTGTCTCCTGCGTTTCACTCCGAACTCTGCGTAAAAGAACTCATGAAACAGTGATGAGGAAGAGAAAGAAACTAAACAGAGAAAATTAATAATCCAAAAGTGAGTGTTCCCTTGCTTCAGGCTGGATGTACCCTGCAGGCATCCCTGCCACTGCGGGATCCACATGGAAGCTGCCTGCAAGCCTCAAGTTTGCAGCACTGCCCCAGGATCCAGCAGCACTTTATACCCTTTTGTATGCCGATGCATACCAAAGTCAATTGCAATCATCAGATTGCACTCCTCCTGTAAATCCTACTTGGTGTGGCTCTTGGGACAAATCACTGCCCATCAGAGACAACTGCAAGAGGGGAAGATGTGGAGACCCAACTATCTTTTGTCACTGTCACAAAATTTCATTATGTATAAATGAAAATATTTGTATTATGTAATTCAACAAGGGTTAAAAATAGATCTCCTCAACACTCTCTCCCTGTAAATACAAAACTCAGAAGTGGATGTTTGTGATGTCAATATTAGTGGAAAGAGAATGAGAGTACTACAGTAAAAACAAGTCATGTTAACACTACTGAATACCTTCAAAGTTAAAATATAAGTCTTCTTCTGAATCATTTTCATCTGAAGAAATTCAAGCAGACAAGCAGCTTACCGTAAGTGTCTAATGTGATTCTGTGACTGGGAAAGCAAAACCAAACCCATGTCATCTTCAGATACATCAACAGCAGACTAGTGTCAAGTAGTTGAGGTGGTAGAATTACTTTTGTACATGGCACTAATGGGGTGGATATTTCAAATTGCATAAATACTGGTGTCTGAATTTTAAAAACAATGCTGAAACCCACAGAAGATCTACATAAAGGAAGTTCTCCAAAACTGAGACCCAGAGAAAGCAGAGAACAGAAGTTAACAAATTCTGAATGCTTAATTAATTAAAAACAAACAAGATAAAGACTTGAGGACAGTGCAAATATTCCCCCAGAATAAAAACAAGATAAATACTGAAAGGTTTCCTTACTTTACTCACGGAAAACATATGAAATAGTAACAGTTATGGATGGAATTTATTACAGTCACCCAGCAAAAATTGGAAAGAATCTATGATAATCTTTAAAGCAAACAAACAAAAGCCAAAGACCAACCAACCAAAAACCCCCAGGAAAAAACCCCAAGCAACCAAAAAACCCATCCAAAATCCACCCCAAAAATAATTTCACTTATTGCACTAACAAAACACTAATTCATCAACAGACAGGAATTCAGAATCTAATAACAAAATCCATCTGTGAACAATTTGAAAGAAGTTTTCAAGAAACTATACTGCATTTTTGCATAGTTTTTACCATAGCTGAATGGGTTCCCTGATAGATTTTCTTATTCAGAGGGTACTTAGGCAGTAAATCAGAAGCAAATATGCAGTTATTTACAGTTTTTTTAAAATAAAATATCAAACAACCTACTGGCTGCATTGTGGAAGGCACACAGCATATTTCTATTATGGATACACATGAAATAATACAGTTAATTAAAAGAGTTGCTGATTCCTGTCAAGTAACAAAAGGGGAACAGAAAATATGTAAAATATTACATAGGGAAAATACAGTCTCAATCCAATGATATTTTTTTTTATTTATTGTCACTTAAACCATAACAATAATAAATTAAACAATTAAATTTTGTGGTGATTTTTAACCCATTTTTATTGTTGGAACCTTGCTAATTAAAAAGGATTTATGGTAGTTTTGAGGATCAACGGTTGGGCTTAATATCATATATAATATTAAGTCCAACCTAAACGATTCTATGATTATAGCTAAATGTATACACGCAAATATTTCCACTGGAGAACAGACTATGCAGTGTCTGTAGATTTAGCACTATTCGCTTCTTGCATTCTTTTATAGAGATCTTAAGAAATTCCTCTTACTGCATCTTACAGTCATGGCTTAATAACTTCCTTTGGTCTGTACTGGAGATGCAGAGCTATCTTGATATTACTATTTCCTACAATTTTGCGACCATTCCCAATTACCAAGCACGGAAGGAGAGACAGACAAATGCTGTAGATGTATTTCTGTCTGAATCTCTTAATGAGTCATAATTTATCATGTCTTTCAATTAATTAAAACATACATTTAGACACTTTGACCCAAGCTATCTAAATGTAAATCTAGCCTAGTGATACCAAACCATAGAACGACTTACAAAAACAGTGGTGGCACATGACATGTGGTAACTTCCAGATGGAAACAATATGTTTGGGATTTTTTTTTTAATTAAAAATGATTAACAAGTTATATCAGCCCTTCTACATCTCCCTTACAATCCCTTTCCATTAATTTCTTAAGATCTTCCGAATATTTCTATGTGTATACTTAACTTCCAAGCTCTGATCAGGCCACACAAGAAATAACGTGACCAAGAGGAATGTGGTACAGACCCATGCAGTTGCTGTTGGAATGCCATGGTGTGATTAACACTGACCCTGTTGCTCATTGAGAATGCACTATTAGGATATGCAAAGTAACTTACATGGGAATGGAGAAAGGCTGTATTCCTATTAGCATTCATGGGAGCTATGCAGCTCCAGTCTTGCTCATCAAGTTTGGAATATACCCTTTTGTTATTGATGGGAAAATGTCACCAGTTACAAATGGTTACACACAGGGGTGTAGCAGGGTCAAAGCAAACTCCAATACTTTCTTTCCCCTTCTAAGGCAGAGTGCTGCTTCAGCAGTTCTTTTTTGACCTGATAGCACACATCTTTAGATAAAAGAAACTGCTGCAGCCTCATCACCCAAAGATGAAAGAAAACCTCCAAAAGGATATTCCATTAGTGACGTGTGATGGGACAATCATTAGACACCACTGCAGGCATCTTTGCATATGAAGTCTGGTTCAAACTCCTCTACAGATTCACCCACAGCTCTGATGAGTCTCATAAAACAGTCTTTCAAAAGCGTGAATAGGGTCTGAGTCATCAGTTTCCCAGCTACAGACAACTACAGTCACTTCACATCTATTACTGAAAGCTTCCTTTAAAAAACAAAACAAAGCTGCTTGGTGCTGCAAATATTCCTTGCCAGATATGTCATGACACCTCCTAATAGATGAAAATCACTAGGTGTTGCTAGTTTAAAAGCAGTCCAGTTTTTGGTGGGTGGGAAGAAGCTGCTGGAAGTTTCTACCATGTCCGGCACAGAGCCAATCGCTGAAGGCTCTGACAACGGGCAGGTTACTAGCCCAATTAGAAAAGTTGGTAACACCTCTGTGATGACATATTTAAGAAAGGAAAAAAGTTGGGAAGATCTCTTTCTTCTGAGCGGTGGGAAGGCAGCTGCTGGGGCCCATCCTGGCGTGGGGCACCGGGGGCCACGTGCCTGGGGCCTTCTTGAGGCTGGGGCCCTCTTGAGGCCAGGACCACACAGCCAGGGCCACCTGTGCGGTGCTGGCGGGGACCATGTGGCCAGTGATGAAAATACAGCGAACAATTCCCTGACATGGAGCACAGACAAGATTAACCTTTTCAGTGCAGCGAAGGTCTATAAGAACTTTTCAACTGATAGAACTTGAGAACAATAATACCTACAGACAACAATTTTGTTCCGAGTCAGAGAAAAGGGAAAAGTGAGAACATGTGAGGAGAAGAACATGGCGGCACTAAGGTAGGTGCAAAGGAAAGAGGGGGAGGAAGTGCTTCAGGTGTCAGAGCTGAGATTCTTCTGCAAGCCGTGGGGAGGACTATAATACAACAAACTATTTCCCTGTAATTCATGAGGTGCATGGGGGAATGCAGAGATCCACTCACAGCCCATGAGATAGAGTGCCCACGCTAGAGTGAGTGGATGCTGAAAAGCTGTAATCTAGTGAGAAACTCAAACAGAGAGAGAGGACCCTTGCTTCCAGAGATAGAGAACCCTTGCTTCCAAACTAGAGCAACTTATTCTTAAAAGACTAAATCCCATGAACGAAAATGACCCGTGCTGGGCAGCTGTGGGAAGACTGCTTGGCCCATGGGAGGGACTCACGTTACAGCAGGTTGGGCAGGCTGCTGTTTGTGAAAATTAGAGCTACATTAGAGAAATTCACAGAGAACTGTATCCCGCGGGAAGGACCCCACGGCACAACAGAAGAACTCCTTTCCCTGAATGAACTGAAGAAAGATTCTTAGAAAGTGAAAGACTGACCAAAACCCCATGTTTTGTCTCCTTGTGCTGTCGGTGGGAAAGAGGGAGGGGCTGGGACGAAAATAAAGTGTTCTAAAGGTTTATTTCAGTTCTCATTACCCTTTTTACTTTTCATTCTGTTAATAATAAATCTTCTATATACTGTTGAAGTTTTGAACCTGTTTTGCCTTGAAATATTTTCTCCCTAATCCTCATCTCAATTTACGAAGTTTTCATGTTAATTTCCCCTCCTCTGCTCA
Organism: Corvus hawaiiensis; assembly: GCF_020740725.1. Taxonomy (NCBI): domain Eukaryota; kingdom Metazoa; phylum Chordata; class Aves; order Passeriformes; family Corvidae; genus Corvus; species Corvus hawaiiensis. The sequence continues at coordinate 57,654,268 of NC_063255.1, forward strand.
GCTATAGCAGAGGAAAATAAGGGTTTTTTTGGGGTGCCTGGCACTTAACCAGTGTCAAACCCCAACATTAGGTAAAAACTAATTTTCTTCAACTTGAGATGCCATGAGAAAACTTCGGGTTTATGGGAAATTAATTCAATTTTGTCATGTTCAATATTGCTCTTTCTGGAAATAGTTGTGGAAGATTCATTCTGCTTGCATTGGCATCCCCAGAAAGATACAAAATCATTCTGGGACTCCTACAAATATTTTCACACATTTGTCACATAATCTAACAATCCAAGCTTGTCTTTGTTGGATAGCAGCTTCTCTGTGGGGCTATATCTAAGCCTTCAGTGCCGCTGTGTTAATCAGCACAAGCTGTGCTTCTGACCCGTGATAAAAATAGAAGGCTTATTTCTGAGCAGGCTTTGATTAGGAAGATGGTATGAAAGAAGAAATTGCCTATCTAGGAGAAACCACACCATTCACAGTTAATTACACCTGAAACACTCAGCAAGGAAAATGTTATGTGGGTCCAAGTGTCAAGAAAATATCCTCAGCAAGGCTATTAAATGGTTTAGAAAGTGTCCTGACTTGCAAGAAACTTAGGTTTGATGAAATTCTAACTACACTTGGTATCCACTGGACTATTTTAACAAATGCAAAATAAGAAAGCCTGAAAATTAGCTTTGACTTTCGTTCCTGCAGGAACGAAACCACATTTAAATGTTAGTACTATTCCATGCTTCTTCACGAAGGGCAGTAATCAGATGTGCATGAAGTGACCAGCTTGTTATTTTATGCTGACTTCTGTACCTGAGAATATTTATATTCTTTCAGGCAAACCTCTATGCTCTTGATAGAAATGTATTGCTCGTGTTGCTGATGCTATTCAGTTAGGGGGTACCTAGTACCTACACAGTCTTAGGAATACCTTTATTTTAACTGGTCCATCCCTCATCCACAACAGAATACTGTTTTAAGGTAGGTACAGATAAACTTATGTATGTATATATATATGTACGTATATATATTTTTTTTCTTTAAAATAGTCTGAGACACAAGAACACAATGCGCCTTTACCGTTTGTTTTACAATACCTGGAAATGTGGCTTCAATTAAGCTGCTGTGGATGTGAATGTGACCCTTCACAGAGATACACAATTGTTAACTCTTATTTTTATGTCTTCAGACTCAAGTCAGCTAGTTTTCAAAAGTAAAGCCATAAAAATTTCTGTCTTTTTTAGTATCAAACATGTTTCTAGCCACTTTGGTTGTTCTGGAAGCATTGTATAGCAAGGCTCAAAAACAAAAGGGAAAAAAAACCCTTATTTAAACTTACTTTAAGATTAAATCTAATCTGTTTAGGAAGGAGACTAGCAAACACATTTGTCTTCAGCAATTTTTTTACAACATATTTAGCCTAACCTTGGAGCTGTCAGGTTTTTTAAGGAATACTGGTTTTGGTCCTGCTGTAATCAAGAACTTCCCTCTAAGTCTGTGTCAGGAGAAACCTACACTAGATTAAATTTAATAGTTAGACTAGGACACCTGCCTATTCCCTGAGCACCCCAAAAGCTGCTGACAGTCTGTTAGAGATAAAAATGATTCTACTAGAGAAGGAAAGTTGAAATATCTATAGGGCTTAATTTGTGGTACGGCTCTTGTGAGAAAGATCTATCAGTGCAGCCTGCACTTCTGTACGTCTGCAGTACTAGTACTGAGGGGACAGGTGTGAAGGGATATAAAGAAACTGCCCGGCAACTTTTGAAGGCGCAGCAAGACGGCAAGAGCCAGGCGGGACTAAGAGGTACAGAATGAGGAGAGAAGCTGCGAACCTAAAAGGCTAAAAGGGTCTCAGAAGAACCCTCTTACTGACCCAAATACATGACAACTTCGTGTATCTGAGCAGCCTCAATTTCTCCAGAAGGAGGATCAGCAAGAGTGATGTATTGATAAGAAAATCCCATAGAGGGATACCACACGGGCGGCTCGCGGGGAAGGCGGGGGGTGAAGTGCTTCCTCGTCCGGCAGCGCCGGTCCCTGGCCCCGCGCTCCGACCTCCAACGCCGAGAGGCTCACCACAGCGCTCTGCGGGCCGCGGCGGAACAGCGCGGGCGGCGCCCAGACCCGCTCTCCCGCCGGGCCCGCCCCGCCGGCTCCTCAAGGCCGAGCCCCGGGGCCGCCTCCCGCCACCCCCGCCCCCAGGGCTGCACGCGGCCGGCGCCGGGGCGTGGCGGCGCTGCGGACGTGGCGGCGCAGCCGCCATCGCGGCGGGTCCCATGTGGAGCGGGGGCAAGTAGAGCCGCGGCTAGGGGCGGAGTGGGGCGGTGGGGCCGGGCCGGGTCGGGCAAGGGCACGGCACTGCTCTCACCTACCCGGGGCGGCGGGGTCGGTCCTTGCTGCACCGGGAGGGAGCTGGGCGGGGGCGAGGAGGAGGGGCTGGCGTGGGGCTCCCCGCGGAGGGCGCTACGCTTGCGGTCCGTTCCACAGGGCCACCCGCGGAGCATGGCCTGCAGAGGGGCCGGCAGAGGGGCCGGCAGAGGGGCCGGCAGCGGCCCGCAGCCGCCCGCCGTGGCGCAGCCGCCCGCCGGCGGTCACCTGTACCCCTTCGTGAGCGCGGAGAGCGAGGGGCCCGAGGAGGAGGGCGAGGTGTCGGAGCTGCGGCCGCGGGGCAGAGAGAAGGTCCGGCGGAGCGCGTCGAGGGACAGGCTGGATGATATCGTCCTGGTGACGAAGGACATCCGGGAGGGAGACACGCTGAACGCCATCGCGCTGCAGTTCTGCTGCTCGGTAAGTGCCTGGGCGGCGCGGGGCCGGTCCCGGGCCGGCTGCGCGCGGAGGCTGTGCGTGGGAAACGCCGTGTTTGTCAGAAGTGGAAAATGACGTCGCAGTGTTCGTGTTACACCGCAGAGTTCCGGTTTCGTGGGCTTTTCCCCTTAAAACTAATGCAGCTGTGAGAAACAAGTGCATAGCTTTGGATGTGACACTCTCTTAGAGTCTAATGTTACCCTTAAAGCTATGCTGCAGTCACAGGTCGGCACTTCTCGTGCCATCCGCTGTTAGGCTGGGTGATGAGGGGGAGATGTTGGTAAACGATCTTAAGGGTTCGTGTGGAACCCTAATTCCGTTAAAGTAGGGCGAGAAATTCTCCGTAATTTTCTTTTGAATTCTGCTAAATTGCCCTAATATTCTAAGCATGAGCATGCTGTACTAAGAGCTTTCCATCCCTCTGCACCGTTCTTTGCGCTCACTACTTCTAGCTCAGTTCTTATATTAGTCTGGTGAATGTCCCGCCTACCTAAGAATTTTGGCTGGCCAGTACTGAGTAAGGCAGTGGCATTGGTCTTGATTGATGTTTCCAGTTTTATCCGGAAATTAGCTGTGCGTGTTGGTGGGACTGACTGCTAAGTGCACAGGTGCTGTGAGGTCAAGTTCAAAATATGTATTTACAGAATATGCTGTCATCTAATTCTTCAGGCAGAAACAGAATTGGGGCCTCTTGTTGTGACTTGAGGTATTAAAGTCTTGATATAACTGTTTCCTGATTGTGACAGGCCTTAGCCTTGTTAATCAAATCTTGGCTTCAGAATCTACTGCAATTAAGTATTACGACTCAATCAGGCCACACTAAGAAAGGAAGGATAACTGAGTTGTGCTCTTTTTTGCAAATTTAAGAGAATGTGGAAGAGAGATCCTGGGGCTTGAGGCAGATAGTATAAGTTGCATTGTGATGGAATCATAAATTAGTAGGGTAAATGTTGCATTTGGCAGTCTTTTATTCTTATGTAATTTATTCAGCATTGTGCACATAACAAATATACTGTCATAGGAACTGAAAGACTTCTTCACATTAAAAAGATTCTTGTGAACTTGGGTACAGTACATCTCAAAATGGGCATAGTTCCTGTGTGCTTTGCAGGTGTTGCAGAAAAGCACTGAATTATGGTATATTCAAAAGTACTTCATTATGGTGAAGTTTGTGGCGGTGCTTTCTATAGTAAGGGAGTTACCATTTGAAAATGAAACCAGTGATTTTCCAAGGGCACTTAAACTCCTGCAGAGTATTTCACATTACACTTAAAATCTGAACTTAGTGAAAGCAAAATGGGATTCATTTTGGGCAAGAATAGGGAAAGGGGAGAGCTGACTTGGGTAAGATAGACAACAGTTTCAAAGTTACACTTCTGCCTTAGTTAAGTTCTGCCTTAGTCCCCAGAAGTAGCAAAAGACCATGTGTCTAGATGAATTGCAAACTCATAATTTGTAATAACTCCTTACTCAGAAGTTTTCCACTGAATTAGAAATTAACAGTAATTTACATAATTTGAAAACAGTGAGGTAAAGTCTCATTCATTTCACAGAGATAATTGCCAACTGATAGTTGAACATACATATAAATAAATATATCTGTGTGAAGTGACTTTTAATCTTCTTATCGATGTGAGGAAGTTTTTACATCATCATTAATGTTCAGATTTGGTCTTTGACCTTTCTGACTTCATAGTGTATGAATGGGTATCAATATAGGGGAAAAAAAAAAAGGTAATGGTAATATAAACCAAAGGTCTTGCCTTAGACTTAGACTTAGACTTTAAATCTGAACTTCATTTGAGCAAAATGAGATTCATTTTGAGCAAGAATACGGAAAAGGGGAGCTGCCTTCGCTAGGGCAAAAACAAAGACCTTGGCTTTTATTGCCTTACAAAAGACTTGTATTTCTTCAGGGTATAATACCATTAAGAGAGTTTTGGTTTGATGGAGTATGATGTTTTAGCTGTTGTTTTCATTTTTAGGTTGCAGATATCAAGAGAGTTAACAATCTTATCAACGATCAAGATTTTTTTGCCCTGAGGTCTATCAAAATTCCAGTGAAAAAGTTCAGTGTATTGACTGAAACACACATCTCTCCAAAAGGAAGACCAGCTCTTCGGCCTGCTCTGTGTTCCCCAGAAGTACAGGAAACTTCTCTTTGTGATAAATTCTCTGCTAATGAGACTGCTGGCAACTTCTTAAAAGAAGTCGATCGAGATATAGAAGAAATAGTGAAGTGCAATGATACGAAGAGAGAGAATCTGAATGAAGTTGTTTCTGCTTTAGCAGCCCAACAGATGTGTTTTGAAACTGATGGTAAAACTGAAAAATGCAAGGATCCTTACTATGGAGCAGACTGGGGTATAGGATGGTGGACAGCAGTAGTGATTATGTTGATTATTGGCATAATAACTCCAGTTTTTTATCTCCTGTATTATGAAGTTCTAGTGAAAGCAGATGTCAGTCACCATTCTGCAGTGGACCCTCCCCATTTCTTTGTCACAGCAGTATCGCGTCAGAAAGAAATAGAAAATTGAATAAATCCAGCAAATATTATAAAAGTTGATAATCAAGGAGACCTTCAGCATTAACAATGGAAGATCCTAGACAACTGTTATTTGTAGATACATAACATAACCTTAGGTAAAGGGGAATCCACAGAATGCAAAAGGCACTTGGAACACAGAGAAAAAGTGTAGTGATGTGTGACTTGCCTTTATGGGCAGTGTTCCACTACAAGGATATTTCTGGGGATCACATAATCTCTGAATATGCCTGAGACAGGCTATTTGCAAGACTGGGGTGTAAATTAAGGTATAAAGTCATCTCTGAAGCTTTGCACTTTTTTCTGTTTTGATAGGCATGTTTCTTAATTGATGATGAGGTGAAAAAATGTAGTTTGAACTAATACACAAGGAATGTCACTGTGAGTGTCTTTTACAGCCCACAAATGGGCAAATGGGGATATCTAACTTTTAAGCATCTGAAAGTATTTATAGAATTCATAGTACACTTGACATTTTAATATCAGGTTTACAGTTGTAAGTTAAAGTGGTGTTCTCATAATTTTATCTTTCCTATAGAGTAAGATTTTTTTAAAAACTCAATCATTCCATAATTAATTGCCACTATGAAGTTCTTTTTTACAATTGACTATTACAGAGGCAGTAGCAAATACTTAAACTGTTGTCAGTATAGGCATAGGGTAATTTATTTACTCTGTGTGTGATTCTGTGCCTCAACACAGTCCATTTAGGAGTCTTTCTGAAACTTCACATTCTTCCTTGGCATCCTAGTGAAAACTGACTGGACTGCATTCTCATCTGGTCAGTCACCTGTGTGTAGAATGAAGGAAGAACCGAAGTGTGGCACCTTGCTTTAATGTCCCCAGTACTCCTTATTTTATGCTAATAGATTTATTTTTCCCCCCTCTGGTTAATCTCAGTTCAGGACCAACTGACTCTTCAGACAGCAGTCATGTGGGTACTGAGCATGCTAATGGTCTTGTGCCCATGAACCTCAAGCACTTAACTTTTTCCTGAAATGTCCTAGAAAACTTTAAATGGTATTTAATGCCTGCTAGCAAATTCTAGCAGAATAGACAACTTGCAGCTTCAGACTTGTTCTTTACATACTACTGTATTCATTAGCCACTGTGCTCCTGAATGTTTCTCTTGGAGTTTCATGATCAACCTTGGTTTTCCCCTCTTCCCCATTTGAAAATGCTACAAGATAAAAAACCAAAAAACATAAATAAAAACTGCACATCTCCAGACTCTTCATACACAAAGGAGCTACTTGTGTACTCAGAATACTTTTAAATAAAAACTGAGATGGTGCCTGTAAATTTTTTTTTTTTTTTTGTTATATTTGCCTTGTGGAGCAAGAATTCCATTGCCCTGTTCAAAACAGTGTTTACTACCAAACCCAAGATAACAAACCTGATTAGGACTTAACAAAGAGAGAAGTGGAAAAACAGTCGGTATCCTTTAAACTACTATTGTAACCTTCCCAATGAGTGACTTGACTAAGTATATACGGTATAAAAAATCAGGTAAAGTGAATGTTTTCTAACTGTTGAGGTATTCCACAGTGCTTTATCAGATTCTGAGAGTAAAGACTTAGGCCTCATCTATTCTGGGGGCACCTGTTGCCCCAAGAAGTGGGGCAGATAGTCTTCACTGGCATGCCAAGTGTATGAACAAGAATTGGCCAACTTGAATTATATTGGAATTGAGGCAGGCCAAAGCTTGAAGGAAAATGGTGTACAGTTAGGCATGTGAACTATAATCTGTGGCTTTTGAACCCTTTGATTAAAGGAGCATCTGTGGAGATAGTGAGCCTACTCATAGTCTCCACACTAGAAAGGGACTACAAACAGGCATGAACTTGATGGTATGCATAACACTTGTTTTCAAAGATCTGTTTAAATAGTAGTTCTTTTCATTAAGAGAATATGCCAGTAAGACAAGCATAAACACTGAGGTAGCAGTTCTGTGCTATATGAAAAAATGCTTTGCAAAATAATTTATGGTGGCTATTGTGATACAGCTTCTGTGGTTAAAACTTTTAAAAGGTGACTCGCTCAGACAAGAAAGCTTTGGCACATGAAAGCAACTGTTTTCTGTATAGGACGGAAGTTGGTATATAATGTGTCAGTTTTTGGCTGCAGGCCTTTTTATTTGTTTGCTTCTTCCCCCATCAGACTGTTGCTGAAACTTACCAGTTCTAATACTTCATAGTGTCATTTCTTACGGATTTGTCAAAGAACATTAAATTAGCTATTGTGATGATGCAGCATAAGCCTAATTTACAGCACATACCTGAACTGATGGTTGTTAAATTGCTATCAGTGCAGAAGTGAAATTAACTTCAGTTGTGGTTTGACTAGGTCAGGAAGGTCTCTGTCCTGTTGATGTATGGATACAGAGGTCTGTGGTGGTACAGCTGAAGAGTCACGTGGTGTGTCCCAGACTTTGGGCTTTTACACTGTTGAAGACGTGGCTTACTGGCACTGAGTTAAGGATGATGGGCCGTGATTTACCTTAGGATAAACAGTCTCTGGAAAAACACAAAGGGACAGCTGTTTTATTGGACGATAGTCCATTCTAACCAAGTGCCTGGCATGTTTTTACATACATATTATGTAGAATATTTCATATAGTACATTTTTAAATACAGAGTTAACTTTATCAGAAGATGCAGTAGATTTCTTTTCAAGACTGTCGGACTCCTGATCCTGGTAATCTACAAGCGTCAGCTGGCTTGGCTTTCTGCAGAATGCAGGGATCTTTACAGCTTTTTTCCAAAGTACAACACAACTGGTAATGCATCATCACATGTCAGCCCTGAATAAATAGAGTAGCTGCTGTGTGGGCAACTTAAATCTGATTCAAGTTAAAATCTGTGAAGTTAGTATTTTAGAAACTGACTTGTTAAACAAACAAAACAAAAGACAAACAAAAGAAACCCCCAAAACAAACGAACAAACAAAAGACAAAAACCCCACAAACACAGAATAATTGAGTTGTAAATCACCTTTTGGATTAATTGCAACACATTTTTCAAAAAGTGGGTTTTAAACTTAAATGCATGTTACACTGTTGGATCATATAAAATCAAAATGTTTTTAATATGATATACTTAGGAGTAAGTTCTCACAAGTAGTGTTTGTAACTTTTATAAAGGCTGAAAATACAACTTTGTGAAATACTTCTGAGTGAGGATGGCAGTCTTATTTTAAAAACTTCTGGTCCTCTGCTTTTAGAAGAACATAAGCAATCTACGTAAAATAAAGATTTTATTTTAGACTGCAGTGAAAGTAGTGCATCTAATATATTCTTAGTTCTACATACTTTGTATGTTTTATTACAGCAGGCCACTACTTGTATTTGTTAAGGCCAATTTTTATGTATGATCTAAAATAAAAACCTTTGGACAGCAAGTATTTTTGTAGGTGGTAGCTGCATATGGCATTCATATCTCGCATACCATATCTGCAGCCTTAATGGTTTATCTTGTTCATGCCTTGTAAACTTTGAACTTTTCTGGATAAATTTCAGAGAACTTGTTAGTTTGCAGAAATAGGTATGAACAACTAAGGGAGGGATCAGCGAAGTTCTTAGATGGTGATATGACTACACACTGAAAGCAGTATTATTCTTCTGTGCTATAAATACAGGATTTGAATATATGCATGTCCAAACTTGAAGTTTGCTGAAAACCAAAGAACAGTTATAAGTTTTATTGTCATTATGGTGTTGCAACAAATTCTAAGCAGTCAGAAAATCAGCTTCTAAAAAGAGGTGCAAGTGTTACACCTTTGGAAGAACACAATCTCACTGCTTTTCAGAAGTGCCTTGGCACTGATCTGTGTCCTTGCAGAACTCATTCCTAAGTGATGGCCTTATTTGCCATTGCTAAACTAATCCCGGAGGGTCCAGCCTAAGACTCTGCAGCTCCCTCTGGATGATAGACATGACTACAGTTTACATCTTAAAGGTCTCAGAAATACCTGATTTTTACCAGAGTAGTATTTTTCAACAGTTCAGCAGGAAGGTGGCTGCCCATTAGCAGAATGATTAATGGAAAAAGTAATTGGTCCTCAAGAATTACTGTCTGTTACAGAATAAGGTATTGTACTTGTTCAGGCAAACCACAACTTGTCAACAAATTGTTACTCATGAGTAACTCTTTTCTAGGGTTAGTTTTATAGTTCCGTCTTTGACAAAAGCCATCTATTTGCATTTCTTGTGTTAGGAAGCAAGGAGTCTCACCATTCACCTTGCACGGGGAGAAGAGCTAGCAGAAGCAGTTACAGTCACAGCAAGCGAATTTAATTTTCAGCATGCTTGCCTCATTCACATCTTCTGTGTTTTGTATATCACACACAAGAAACAGGCACACCCATTCAAGAAACAACTGCTTATGTGTGTGATTAACTGGCAGAATACGTTGCCCGTGCAATGGAGCTGAATGTTTATTACACAGTGTAGTCAACAACACTTCAAAATAAAAATGTTATTTTTAACAGTTTTTTAACACCTCTGAGGTGTGACCTGCACAGCATTTTAGTTTCATTTCCTTTACATATGATAGGTATTTTATCAGAACACTTGAAAATTACACCTTAAGGACCGAATTCTTACTGCATACAGAAGTTCACAGAATAATGCAGAACTGTTTCCCAGTCACCAATGAGGTGAAATACTTTAAGAAAATAAAACACAACTCAAAACCAACCAACAAAAAAAACCCTGATCAGTAATAATGTAATAACACTGAAAAACAGTATTTTTTACCATCAAAAGACAGTAAGATACAGAGAATGTGCTGTGACAGTGTCCTTCAAGTATCTAATCTCAGTAGTAAGTTTTCAACACTTCAGCTGTTGGTTCTTAAATAAAAAAAGGATGTTCCCAAACATTCAGGTTTTGCTTTTCTCAGCATTCTCTTGTTTTTTCTAATTAAAACGTAATGCACTAAAATACTTCACCACATTCCTTTTCTCCATTTTGTGGTTTATTTCTTACTGATTGGTTGTCTGTTTCTGTCTAGTTTGTTCTGTAGAAAAGTAAACAAGTACATCAACAATTGCATAGATAACGATCATCTGCCAGCTCACTTAACAGCTCTGTGAGATAAGAAAGTATTGCCCTAACAAGTGGAGAAACTGAAGCTAAGGGCTGAAATTTTCATCACTAATGAGTGTACTGGTGTAAACCAGGATTCCATAATTTCTTAAATTCTGCCATATAGTCTTTCTAAGCCAAGTTATCCTTAATTATGATTTATGCTGATTCATAAAAGTAATATATTTTTGTGTGTTCCTTTTTACCAAAATACTAAAGGCAATGTGTTCTAACTAGACTAACGGTTCTTCAAATTACTGTCATGTTGTTTGTCTACATTACTAAGGTCCTTCCAAGTCAGTTTATGTTAAAGTGCAGAGTTGTCAATTATTTTCAGTCACCTGAACTCAGAAGTTACATACAGTTCTTCAGAGGAGTCAACTGCCAATGAGCAGCTTATGTCCATAAAGGCCATATGTCTTTTTTTTACTCTGGTCATCAAGAATTTCATTATTTGTTTCAAGAGTTGACTGTTGAGGCACAGAATTGACTAGTGCAAATTGAGACACAATTTCAAGTAAAATGCGTATGTTCTTTTTCTGTGCAGAGGAAACACAATGGCATAAAGCTTACTCCATCAGCTGCCATTCCAGAATGCCTTAAAAAGGCATGTCTGCAAAACACTTGGCTAAAGAACTTAACAAAGGATTCCCTATCCTCTTTTACAGCACAGTACAATTAAACTCCAGTGTGGTTTTGGAGAGTCTGCTTAAAACCAACAGAGCTAAAGCATTAGGTGTATTGATACCCAGTCTACCTCCAGAATTCTGCTTCTGTAGTAGTAGCATAAGGTTTGAGCAGTGTAACATGTAGAAATAACAGTTAGTATGTTGCTTCATCCATATTGTCATCACTGACAGCTCCAAAGTCATCTCCGTCTTCAAAATAGGAAGAAATGTAGTCATTTTCTTAAACCAATGGAAAAAAAATCACTGCAATTCTGGAGAAGACAATTTATAGAAGAAACATGATTTAAACTGCACTTGAGCATCCACACTTTAAAATAGTAATAGATTCTTGGAAATGAAGAAGGAAAATCCTGTAATGAAGTTCTGATATATATAAAAGAAGAGGCAGCACTTTTAGTGCTGCAAAGGAGTATATATTGATTGTGTCAGAACACATTCTTGTGTTCTTTATCTTTTTTTCAGAGCTCTTTGTGAGTAACAAGTCTAGAACACACACTTAAATTTACAATACAATGTAGTGCAACAAAAATCATGAGTGTAATAATTTCTCCCACAACAATTCTCCCTTATTGGGAGCTAGGGACGTTTGTCAGCCAACACTTATCAATGACCAGGATCTGACTCTGTAAATAGGAAAACTAACATTATACTTCTTCATACTCTTCTTCATCATATTCCTCTGGTTCTTCTGCTTCATCATCTTCACCTTCTTTGTCTTCTGTTCCATCTTTCTCATCTTTGGATTTTTCTTCTTCCTCATCCTTCTTTTCTAGCTCCTGTCACAAGGCAATCTCTTTACAAGGTAATCCCACGTTACAGAAACAGCATATCCTCCATACTGCCGAAGAGTTAAGCTGCAGTTAACAGCAAGACACTTTGTGTAACAGTGCTGTGCAAATGTCTGTCAATATTTAAACCAAAACTATGTAAAGCACAAGAACTTAATAAGGACTTACTAGGTCTAGCATCAGCCGTAAAAAAGTATGTCTTGTGTAATAAACTGAGATGATGATTTCTCTTTACTATGCACTGTTAGAACAGTTGACAGAAGGCCATGTCATACTTGATAAAGCAATACGATATACTGTATGTAATAATTTCATCAAACAACTGGTAGATCACCAGGAGAAAAAATGCAAAGCTGTTTCACCTTTAAGGTTCCCACTGAGATATGGTGAGTAATTGCCTACAAAACAGAGGTCACTTCCTAAGTTTCTCTATGTTTCTTCCTTCTCAACTTACTAAATTGTTTAAGTTCCAACATCAGTAGATTGGTGAAACAGCAACAGATTTAAAAGCACTGGCACACATTCCTCCTCCTGTAAGCTCCAATAGTAGCTCTACTGTTCACATTACACTGTGTTGCTACCCAGTGAAGACCAACTGGTTGTTGCGTTCAGGTACAAACAAGAGCAAAGAAAGTCATTTCTCCACAGCCAGGCTCTATCCTTACCCTAACCCTCACACCACCACGCTGCAGAACAGTTGTCTGTCAGAGTAACAAGACAAGACCAGAAACAGGCTGTGCTGGTTATTTCATTTGTACCAAGAAACATACTAGCTTTCATTTTCCTTCAATTTCTACTGTAAAATTTAGAAATATAATGCACATCATATGCCACATCTTACCTCAATTTTTTTAATCACAACCAGATTACTTTTAGGATCAGAGATTTTTGCCTTTTTTGTTTTTGCACCTGGTGAAATAAAATATATCACTGTTATTTTTTTTAATGTGAAAAAGATGAATTCTCTTGTTTTAGTTAAGAGCAAATACATCCTGAATATGCCAGGGAAATCCCATACTTTCTGTATTAAAATTACCTTGGACTTTGAGGTACATCATTCATAGAGATGTAAATGCCTGATTTAGGTAAGAGATGCCTAGAAGGCCAGTCTGAAATTCAGTTTGAACAAGTAGTTGACGAAAGGCTGGGCTGAAGTACAACATTCAGCTTCACAAAATCCTAGTCACCTATATACTTAAAATATGTTAAGAAACTAGAACAAAATCTCACATTTCATCATCTTGAAAAGATAAAAACTCACTTACTAATTTATACAAGACATTAATGACAGGTGGGTGCTTCAGACAAGTAGATGTAAAAAAATGGCAGAAGTTCATTGGCCCTAACAAAAGGCATGATTACAATAGCTGCATGGCTTTTAGATGACAGCTGGCTCTCATCTAATGACTCTGTGTTGTGTATTTTTCCTTAGTCCCCTGATTCATGAACATAATCTTTATTGTCACTCCCTGATTAACTACATGGTGGAGCAAAGGTCAAAAATAGCATTCCATATACCCATGTAAGAGTTACCTGGATGGAAGCACCCTAAACCAAAGTTGCCCAAATATCAGCCTAATACTCAAGGAAGCATAATACTGAGAACTGCTGAGAAAACAACTGTATTTTGTCAAAAGCATTTGTCATAAATAACATTGAGTTTATTCCAGTGTTTTGCCTAGGAAAGAATTATATGACTAAAGCACTGCAAAGAGCTGAGGGAAGACAAGCTGTTTTGTAAAAATATGAATTTTTAGCATCAAAGCAAACACATCCAGAATGAAGTAGGCTTTTAAGGAAAACAAGTGGAAAGTGCAATTCAGAATTAATCATCCCTGCACAAACTCCTGCAAGCTTTTACAAATAATGCATATAGAGCAAACATGTGAGACTTGTCTCTAAAAACTGGGCATCTTTGGCCCTTATAAAATTAAGAGACACTGACCCATTGTTAGCACTTCAAGGAAAATAGCTCCCTACATTATATACCTTAGAGGTGCAATGGAATACAGTCTAATCTAATTTGATTCCCAAATACCTGGTCTCGCAGTACTTGGGCTAAAATGCATATGTCTGAGTGCTATATACATATGCATATGGCTGGCCTACAATGTCAACTGAACCCAGATGACATATTTATTTATTTATGTATTTATTTTATTTTTTCAGCAGGCACTGCTGGTATCTAGGATATGGCATTTCACAGCCCAGGGTCAGTGTGAGAGAGATGCGGAATTCTATCCAAAGTTTTGCCACTGAGAAGGCAGGTGATCAGGTCTTCCATTAAAATATTCAGGGAAACCAGAAAGAGGGAGGGGAGGTGTGTAAACGTAAAGCTGTCGCTGTGCATGGAACTGTACTGATTCCAAAACCACTCCTGCAAGCTACAAAGTGAGAACGGTAGGAACCTGGTTTGAATTTCTGTGCAAATTCTGTTATTTGTTCACCTTTGTTCCACCGTGGTTAAAGTGTCACCTAAGTTACCTGTCCTCAAAATACAACAAAGATACATACCAGGAGCTCTAATGGGTCACTGATCTGCTATGTACAAACTTCCTGACTCATAACTGTATCATCAGGACTCCACAAAAAAAACCCTAAATGCATCATCACGAGTCCACAAAAAACCCTTAATCCCACATAGGTTTTGCTTTTAGGGGAACCTATTTTTTAATCCAATCAAATTCTGATGGTCAGCTGATATTTGCCACTATAACATGTAGCAGAATGTACTTTTAAGAGCCAGTAGAAAAACTGGTATTAATTCCCCCAGTGAGCAGTGATTCTCTTTTTATGATAATCATTACCTTATTTTAAGAAGGAATAATAATTTTCATTTATTATTTCATTGGATCTTGGCGAGACAACTATTGTGCATAGGCTTATAAAAGTCCGTGGTTTCTTCTTTTGGAATAAAACCCCAGGTATATTCTGGTGCCACCTTTGGAGAATTTGCAAATAAATATTTTGTTTTCAGTTGAATCTTACAGTCTACCGTCAGTACCATGCTTTTCAAAGATGCTCTAAAAAGGAGCAAAGATTCCAGCTGATCCAGTCTCTGTGACTACACACGTTCCCATTCCTTTTTCCATTTTATCTGTCAACTGAAAAATGACACATGAGGGACTTGGAGACGAAGAACAAGAAGGCAAGCAATTATATATAAACAGACAGCTAAACACAGGAGGCCAAGTGTTATTTCACATAATCTGAACAACAGACTTCTACAGAGAACTTAAATTAAGTCATGCACACTAGGAAACACTCTGAAAAACAAATGATGCTGTGTAATAAAAATCTGTTTTCCTGTAAGAACTACCAATACCACCTCCAACTGCTTTTGAAGGATCTGGTTCACAAGTCTGCAGAAGAAAGCTGAAAAGAAACAAAAAAGTAAAACCAGGGAAAACAGAAAATAATCTACATTAAATGACATATGAAAGGCTTAAAAAAATGCAAAACTTAACCGAATCATAAACAAGAAAATTGAGAAACCCAAAATATAAAGGAAATCTGAACAGCCAGTTACTATTGAGTAGAAAGATGAGTGCTGATTAATGATATGAGTTTTCAAAACAAAAAGATTTGTAGGTTTTTTTTAAATTTTTCACTGTTACATATCTTGTATGTTAATATGGTGCATCAATACAAAAGGCAGAAAAAAGGAAGATAAATCTGTTCCAGTAAGTTAAAACATGCTACAGAAGCAAAGCAAAACCCACAAAAGACAGGCACACTAATAAAATATTTAGAAAAAAATCTGCCAAAACCCCTTAATTATATAGACTGATGAACATTTCTAGCATATTTTTCCTCTAACCACCTCCAGGTATGGCTTTTATCTGTCAACTACTATGTAATATTTGCTTCTTAAAAATATATAACATACCGTTTTTGTTTGCCTTCTTTGGTTTCATCTCTCTTGGGAGTCTTCTCCAATTTGTACAGAAAATAGCTTTAGTATAGAGAAATGATGATTTACAGCAGTAATCCTTCCCCTGCCACCAGGGAAAGGAAGGGACCCCGTCTGTGCTTGATCTTATTTATATGTATGCCAAAACGTTTTAGCATAACAGGAATTCTAGCTGTAATTTAAATTGAGGACAGGAGTCAGCATTGCCATTTCACCCACATAATGACAACTGGCTTCTATCTCAAGGAGACAAAGTTCAACCATTCCAGTGGCCCATGAGCTCTTCAACTTACTAAACTACCGTGTAATGAATTTTGCAGTAGTGAGCTATAAAGATATGGTTGGGGAAGGCTAATATTATAAAATACAGCTGCCCATGACAGACATCAGGTTGTGGTATTTTTAGTACCATCAGTGTTTGCTCCCAGTTCAAAACTGTTATCTGTGCAGCGAGTAAGGAAAAAGGAGAGCAAGAGTGAGTACTTAAGTTTGCATTTGTGCTGGAAATCAGTGGCTACAACTGAGTAAATAAATAAAATCAGAATATTTCCCTTTTTTTTTTTTTTTTTTTTTTTGACAAAACAATACTTACCTTGATCTGAAATCATGCAAAGAACAATACCTCTCAACAATACAGGGTTGGAAGGAATACATGACTTGGTAAGGATTTCATACTTTTTATTCTTTGAAAAATAGTGAATCAAACAGTTAAGAGCAGAACATTTCACAGGGTCATAGAAAATTAGCCTTTGATAACCTCATATATTACCTGGTGTCCATATTTCCTGCTCTTTTTCATTGTCCTGGTCCTTTTGACTGTATCTCTCAATTGCTGTAGAGAAGGATACAAAGTGTTATTCAGTTCACCCAGTTAAATGGCAATCCAGACACAGTCCTTGATATTTTCAAGTAACTAAACATAGTGTATTTTTCTAATCCCACATTGAACACTTTCCTGTTGTCAGACAGTAAAAAAAAAAAATACCCCAAAACAAACTAAAACCACTCAATACTCCAAATTTGTTCTTTTGTCCTTGAAAAGCATGAAATTGTTAAAAGCAGATTTATTCAAGGAAACTGGGAAACTAGGTTGAAACATCAAATGTAACACTAATTCTCTATTCAAGAGTTTCACAATCAAACCTTTACTACAAAACCAGTGAGTAACATTTAACTTCACTATGTTAACCATAAAGAGTAACCAGTATTCCCAGGTCTCAAAAGGCTGTGTCTCAGTCTGATCATCAGCTCCCAAGACTTCCAGTACAATGTAATGGTAAAGCTTTGCATTCTATCCAAGACTTCCAGTACAATGTAATGGTAAAGCTTTGCATTCTATCCAAAACAGCAGCCAAACACTTTAATCCATTTAACCTCCTTCCAGGCACAAGAATTAAATTGAGAAACGCACTGTAAATAATACAGTAGTTATACAGTGTAAGTACATCCATTTATACTGAATAACCTTTTATGTACAATCTCTAATGCCAACAGCAATACCAAAACTTTAGTATTTTTAAATCAGTCTAATTTTTTCTTGCCAAATTACCATATGCAACTGCAAAATCCACTTCATGCAAAATTACTGAATCTGATTGCACTATTAAGCTAATTAGGGATAATATTTGCAGATATGATACCAAAAAATAGTAACAAGACAGACTTTGACCTTTAGAATCAAAGACTTCTAGCATACAATCACAGACTCATAGAATCACAGAAGAGTTTGGGTTGGAAGGGACCTTACACATCATCTCATTCCAGCCCCACTGCCATGGGCAGGGACACCTTCCACTAGATCAGGTTACTCAAAGCCCCATCCAACCTGGCCTTGAACACCTCCAGAGATGGGGCAGCCGCACCTTCCCTGAGCAACTTGTGCCAGTGTCTCAACACCCTCACAGTAAAGAATTTTTTCCTAATGCCTAATCTAAACTTACTCTTTCAATTTTTTCATTTCCTGTCCTGTCACTACATGTTCTTGGCCCCATCTTTCCTGTGTAAGTTCCCTTCAGATACTGGAAGGCTGCAATTAGGTCAGCCTGAAGCCTTCTCTTTTCCAGGCTGAATAATCCAAATTCTGTCACTCTCTCCTCATAGGAGAGGTTCTCCATCCCTCTGATCAACTTGGTGGCCTCCTCTGGACTTGTTCCAACAGGTCTCTCTTCTTCCTGTGCTGGGACCCCACAGCTTATGCAGAACTGCAGGTGGGGTCCCACCAGAGTGTGGAAGAGGGGCTGAATCCCCTCCCTCAACCTGCTGGCAGTGGCCCAACCCAGGTTATTAAACAACATGAGATTCCCATGCACCCACTTCTCCAGTCTGTCCAGGTCTCTCTGTATGGCATCCCATCCTTCAGGTGTGTACTCACCAAGGAAAAAGAAGACATCATAAATGAAGCTAAATTTTAAACTTAGCTATTATGAAGGCAAACAGAACCTTCTCAAAATTTTGCAACAAAGCGTCTACATTTAAAATAAGTGTCTCAAGCCACATTCATAGATGTTGTAGAAAACTATCAGCAATGAGAGGAAAAGAAACTAGTAGTTTTGATTGAGATCAAGGCTCTTTAGTGAAGAAATAATTGCTGATGCCGTCAGTAAAAAAATACATTGACTGACTCTTGCCACTCACAGCTAATGAGCTAATTCCAAACCACTGCCAAGGTGGCAATCACCCAGTCTTGGCAGATGTAGTACCTACAGGAAAAATACAAGTAATTCATAACTTATATAGTGAGGAAAAAAAAAAGAACTTTCCATAGAAAATGCCTGCTATACACTCAAAATTAGCATTTAAATGAATTATGGAAATCTATGCTATATGGCACATTAACACATCAACATTTCCAGAATGAGATACAGCTTTCATTTACTACCTGAATAATGAAAGAGACAGCTACATCCAAAATGTTTCCCTTCTCACACTTCAAAAGACCACTTGGCTCACATACGTTGTTCTGAGGTGTTATAACAATCCATTCACTCTTGTAGCAAAGACAATTCATGAAGTTCCTGCTTACAGTCCACCCCATAATGCCCTCTTAGTTTTACAAGATGTTTTGTAAACCAGGTAACAGAAAAGATCCATTAAGAATAATCTACTCTGCAGTTTTCTTAAAGCTAGACCACTTTTCCCACAGAATGCAGTCCCAGAGAAGACTGCACACTGCAACTGAGATAAAAACAAGCTTTTTAAATTGCAGACCATCAGTGATGTAATTATAACCCCACCCCTCAGATGTGGCAGTTTTGAACAACTAAAGATTCAGTAAAAAGATACCTCAATTTACCAACTTACCCTTGCAGAGGTGATGAGAACATTTGAAGCATTATTTGAATATATAAAGTGGCTGTCTACCTGCTTCCCCTGCAACTGCTAATTTTGGTAGGAAAAAAACAGCTTTCAAAGCGGGCAGTTCTACTAAGGAATACACTCAGCAGCAAAGAGAGTGTTGCGGCAGTTGTGGCTACTGCTGGGGTGCCTGGAGAGCCACAAGGCCCAAGTGCAGCCTTAAACTTGTGGTGGGCCGGCTCTGAGGTCTAACATCTCCCTCGAGCTTACAGCAAGTTCCCACAAGCCTTTGTTTTTCTAGGCAAATCAATGGTTTCTGGTTGGCCCGCTGGCCCTCCACCCCTTTCTATGGATGTTGTTTTTAATATGTACGTTGCCTGTTTAATAAGTGTAAGTTCTAGAATGTTCCCCGTTCTTCAATGCCCCATTGGTCCCCGTCTCCTTTGTCCCTCCCCTCTCCCATCCCATTGGTTTATCGGTTTCCAGTCTGTGCCCCCCCAGCTCTCTCCTGATTGGTTTTTCATCCCTCTATAAAACCCCTGGACCCTCCACTATCCTGGTCTTTCGTCCCTCGATCCTTCCCAGAAAAAACCTGTGGACAACCCTACGGAGGATCCCACTCGTCTCCTTCATCTGCGGTCAATGTTTTTGGTGTGCCTGTGTGTGTGATGTGCTCTCAATTGCACCAGTAGTTGTGGGTGTTTGCATGGAGGCTCCAGAGCTCCTCCTGGGTGTCTCCAATGAGGATTGGCCTCCCTGAGAGTGCCAGATTCCTCAAGGATGCTCGGGGAAGACGCAGCACCAATTCCCTCGGCCAACACAGCAGGCTGTGTCAGGAGAGATCTCTCCATCTCAGAAAGAAGGTTGCAGGAACAAAGATAATATTGAGGTGAACAGTAAGAATGATCACATAAGGTAAAGCTGGAAAAGAGAGATAACATTTTCTCATAAAACAGCTGGTTCACTGGAAATAACCCTGGCTGGCTCTCAGACACAGTAGTTTCCTTTTTTGTGCCTCTAACAGAAATAGCAAACTTCAAGCCTGACAAAGATCAAGAGCACAGAAAGCCTCTAGTGAGATGAGAATCCAAAGACACTGGTATCTGTTTACTCAGAAGATGAAAGACGACATATGATAAAGGAGTAATTCAAAATTCTTCTATCATCATAAAGGGATCCAGCAATAAGGATCAGATCTATTCTTGCCTCAGTTTTACCTGGTTACATCACCTGGGCTCCAGCTGTAAATCAGGGGAAATACCCTGTCTTTTGTGAGCCACAACATCTGGCTGGCAGTGTATTCACTGCTCGCACTGCAGAGTGCTGCTCCATTTTATACATGGCTTTAGTACATGAACAATTGGACAATAAGGTGTGTTGAATTCAAAGCCTCATAAAAAAAATTGCATACAGTTTCAAAAACATCTAGAATTCACCATTACACCATGAACATAAATTACCAAAAATTCTGAGGGGATTGGACTATGAACCTATACATTATCAATATCATGAATATTTAGCCAGATAATATTCTGATGGGTTTCGGGTGGAAATGACACCTTACATTTTAGAGTTTAAGTCAGCTCTCATTATTCAAAATCAGCACAAGATAGGAAGGAAAAGATTATCCAGTGTTTATCCAATTCAGATTTTTTAAATGCTTTTACAAAGCTGTAATAGCCCTTGCCATTTATAACATTTAGAATAAGGATTCAGCAGCTGATAAAACTAGGCAAAAAATCATGAATGAAAATAAGCACTCCTCACAGTAAAAACGTCCAGTGACTTCTAGATTTACAATACCCTCAAAGTATGGTAAACAGACACGTAAGTCTTTCTTACTAGTCTTTCACATTCCTTCTTTCCCACTAGCTCCTCTAGCTCAGTTTTCTGACCAGGAAGCTTGAATTTTAACAGTATCAATGATGTATAACTGGATGTCAAGTATTACTCCAGCATTTATTGTTATCAAACAATAACAAAGCAATTAATTTTTAGTTATGTGTAAGCAAAAGAAAATCTTAGGTCCCACAGAATAAGATCAAGATTTGGCTTCCAATCCAGGTCTACTTCTGATAAAAACTTCAATAAATCACTTATCCTCACGTCAATCTTCATATTTCAAGGGACTTGTCAGTAACACTTACCAATATTTCCTGAATGGACTTAGGGGGAAAAAAGCTAACTACCTTTTACAATGTCCATCTATTAAATATAATATTATTTTCAGTATGTCTTTACACTATTTCAATGAAAGCTGAATTCAACACTAGTATTTAATACAAATGTCTTTGCTCTGATGAAAAATTTTCTTCTAAACCTTAGATGCACTGTATTGAGTTCAACCAGAAAAAACAGAAACAATGAGGGAAAAAATGTTTATGAACCCTGAATTTTCTGTGACTACATTATAGTGTTTTTGTGTTGGAGAATGGTTAGAGGATCAGGGACATGGATCATTGATAAAGACAGATCAATAAAAGAGCTGTACAAGCAAAGGCCTGCAAGAGAAAATGTTTGCATGAGAAAATGCCTGTGTGAGAAACAGGCCTGAGAACCAAAAGGGAGTTTTAAGGAGGTACAGTGCTGTGCTGATAAGATGTACTGACCATGAGAAGGGAAGAGAACTTTGATTTCTCAAGTCAAAATATAAATAATAGAAGCTTACCAAATGTAGTCTTTTATCTAACCCAATCATGTAGAAGTAAGAATGCGCTTTTGTAAGTTTCAACCAATTAAGAACTGATAAGCATGTGCACTCAATACTATATAAGTGCCTCTGTATTATCAATAAACGAAGCTTGCTTTATCAATCACATTGATTGTCTGCATGTATTCCCCCGCCGAAGTCAGCAATTTTTTTGAACTTTTCTCTGAAAACCAGTTTGTGTTTGTCATTCATGACTTCTTCATCCTGAATATTTTTTGTCCTTTACCTTAGTAACTATTTTTGGATCCTGACAAAGTGACACAGGCAAAGAGGTTTAAGATAATGAAAAGGCATGAAAAGACTCCAGCAGGACTGCAAGCTGACTCCTGAAAAAAAGGAGGTTTTTTCTTGTCATGGGTTAGCAAGCATAGTCCCGGAAGTGATGTTCTTGCAAAGAGCTGCTTACAACTTCCTCTATGACCTAACAGAACCTATCAGCTGGTTAGTTTGAATAATGAAAATTTTTTAAGCCACTTTAAAAATTGACCACCTCTGTGGTCCACATTTAAGAATGGACAAAGCCCAGGGGAGCTCTGTCTCATTTCCGGCGCTGGGACAGGTAGCTGCAGGGCCCGTACGGGGCCTGCCAGGCCCAGGCCAGGCCCTGCTCGGGCCAGGCCAGGCTGGGCCAGGCTGGGGCACAGCCATCCTGGAGCTGATGGGCCCTGTTCCACCCACAGCCCCCCCCCGGCCCCCCCCCCAGCCCTGCTATGTGCAGACGGGCGGCTCCCCCTCTCCAGTTCTGCCGGAAGAATTCAGCTGACGCTGCAAAGATCATGTGGCCAACAGCAAGAATCGACATTCCAGCTGCAAGGCATAGGTGAGATTAACCCTTTTAGTGCTGTGAAGAGCTGAAAACCTGAGGGAGGAGAAAGAGGAGATGCTTAAAGCTGAAATTCTGTTGTAAAGCTATGGTGGTGATGGACTATGCTGTATCAGAGTACCCACTGCAATTTCGTGAAGCATGGCGGGTGGGGCATTCAACTTGTACTTGTGAGCAAAAGCACCTATGCTGAAACAAGCAAATGCTGAAGCAGCTGTGATTTGAAGAGACATTTGAACAAGGAGAGATGGAAGCGGTGAGGACTCTTGCTCCAACTGGAAGGAGACCTCTGTTCCTAGAGAGACTCCCAGAGATAGTCCTAGAGATGAAGATGCTTTTTTTCTCCCAGGAAAGGAGGAGGGCCTCTACTCTCAGAGACGGAAATGCTCCCAGAGATGGGTGAAGTTTTGTTTCTGAACGGCTCAACCTTAAAAGGGTACCCCAGTAGCTCAAGATTGGACCCTCGAAAGCAGTTGTGGGAAAAGCTGCAAGTTGTGGGAGGGGACTCTCACATGATGCGAGCAGAGAACCAACCTGGGTGGCTGTCTCGTTGTGATAATGTCTCCATAGTATGAGCAAGAGAGACTCCTCTTCCCAAATGAACTGAACAAGGTTATTATGGAAGTGGTAAACAGACTGAACATCTCAAGGGCTGTCTTTTTGCATTGTCAATGGGAGAAGGGAGAAAGGTGGGCGGAGGAGAAGTGTTCTGAAGGTGTGGTATGATTTTATTTTTTTTCCCTTCTTTTAGGTCTATTAATAAACTTTTATATATTCTTTCAAGTTTTGTGCCTGCTTTGCTTTTCTCCTAATTCTTATCTCACAGAAGGTAAACAGTAATGAGTATTTTGGACCAAACCACTACATCTCTAACTAAAATATTTAACAAAGGTCATAAAAGAAAAAGAGCCTCCAAAACATTTACAGTCACATCTCTTCACCTTCACTGTTATACCAGCTTTCATCTCATGAATTGCACAACTCATGGGTTTACAAGTAAATAAAAATGTGAGAATGGAGGAAAATGTCAGTAAATGGGACCCAGGAGAAGCTCAGCTGAAACACTGTGATACTGCTCACTTCCCCAGGGCACTCAGAGGTCAGTCCAAGGCCCTAGCCCAGAAATCCCATGAGCTGCTCATTATTAACTGCAAGATTACTGTACTGCACCTTGGTTGGTACAAACAGCTTGTTCAAGACTTATTGCTGTACCTGTATGAGCACATCTCTCCAGACAGAAGCAATGGCCTTTTTATTAAGGCCAGAGAAAACAAGTTGATGCCAATTTTTTTCCTACTTATTACTTTCAACAGAAATAAGTTCTGTTTGGATGAAACAAAATCACATTATGTATTTCCATGTCACTCTGCAGCACAGAATACGGTCTGAAAAATAAGCAGAGACCAAAATAAATAGTTTAAAAAAAAAACCAAAGCAAAAGCTAAGGCTGAATATGTAATTAACTGGAAGAGAAAAAGAAAAAGGAAAAGGAAAAAGAAAAAGGAAATAGGAAAAAGGAAAAGGAAAAAGGAAAAAGAAAAAAAGAAAAAAGAAAAAAGAAAAAAGAAAAAAGAGAAGAAATTCCTTTGAAAACATGATGAAAAGCAAGATGTGAGCCTTGCAGAATGGAGAACATAAAAGATAAAGCCCCAAATGTGCCCAATTATCTAAATGTTAAAAAAAAGGAAACAACAGCAGAACAACACAACAAAATAAAAGTTAAATGAGATGTTGAGCTAGCAAGGAAAGGCATTAAATGTAGTGAATATGAAGGTCCATTTTTAAAAAGCTGTTTTAAAATTAATTCTCAGTTAATTCCCTTAAAACGGCATTAGTCTGATACAAAGTAACAAACTTTAAAACTAGCAGCATTTCAACTTCACATTTTTACCCAAACTTGTGATTTTTTCAAGTATACTGGCTTAGAAGGTTTATGTTTACTGACAGCACAAAGTGACAGAGGATTGGAGAAATTGTGAAGGAAAAGTTGAGTTGTACAACTAAGTCACCAAGCATGACAGTTACCACAACTAGTGTTCTGGTTGCCTTGAGGGATGTCTAATGGATCACCTGGGTGTATTTTCATGTTTATGGGTAGCTTGTGTGCCATTAATAAAAGAGAAGATTTTCAGATTTAAGCTTTTCAAATTCCTCCGAACCTATGCACGCAGTTTCTCGGGCAGCTGCTCAGGGGAAGCTGATGCTCCAGGAGGGAAAGGCCCGTGGAATCGCCATCCCCGACACCTGCCGGCAGCTAGTGAGACAAGAGCAGACGTAAGGAGGCTGAGCGCTCTGACGAGCTCTCGGTGTCCTACGCTTTCCCCACAACAAAACTCCTGATCGTGTTTTGTGGATCGTGGATCCTTCATTTTCAGGGGCAGGTGCAATTAGCTAAAGGGAAGAGCAGATACGAAAGATAGGACTGAACTTTAGATACTGAGATTTTGTGAGTGTCTTTTTAAACTGACGCCCGTGAAGATACTTGTCATAAGGATCACTAACCCCTGCCGTGTGAGAATACCCCTCTCCGCTCCTTTCCCTCTCCCCTCGCCAACCGTCCGCCACCCCTGGAGGGTCCCACCGCTCCCCACACGACCAGGGCATTTCGCCCTTACCTGCCCCTCCGCCGCTGGTCTCAATGGGGAAACGGGTTT
Source organism: Corvus hawaiiensis (assembly GCF_020740725.1). Lineage (NCBI taxonomy): Eukaryota > Metazoa > Chordata > Aves > Passeriformes > Corvidae > Corvus > Corvus hawaiiensis. Next base: position 57,679,566 of record NC_063255.1, read on the forward strand.
AAATACGCGCCCCCTCACGCCACGGCTGAGCCCTCCCCCGGGCCCCTCCAGGCTTCCCCTCTCGTCACCTGGCGCCGCCACGCTCCGCCCGCGGCTGCCGCAGTGGGCCGGGCCCGCGCGGCCGCCGAGACGCTGCGGGAGTTTCGCGGCCGCGCAGCGACGACTGGGCCATGTCGGCGCTGGAGTGGTTCGCGCACAAGCCCCTGGGCGGTGGTATCTTTTGGATCCAGGAGCGCTTCTACGAATCGGGCAACCGGGCCAACATCTGGCTGGTGCGGGGCTCACAGCGAGACGTGGTGATCGACGCGGGGCTGGGGCTGCGCAGCCTGCCCGACTACTTGCGTGACGCCGGGCTGCTGGCGCCGGCCGAGGGCGCCGGGCCCCGGCCGCTACTCGCCGTGGCCACCCACGTCCACTTCGACCACTCGGGCGGGCTGCAGCACTTCGAGGAGGTGGCGGTGCACAGCGCCGAGGCGGCGGCGCTGCTGCAAGGCGACAACTATGAGGCCGTGACGTGGCTGTCGGACCGGGAGGTGGCGCGGCCGCCGCGGCCCGGCTGGAGCGCACGACAGTTCCGCGTGCCGCCTGTCCGGCCCAGCCGCCTCCTGCAGGAGGGTAAGGGGGCCGGCCCCGCCGCCCGGGGGGTGCGAGCCGCGGCGGGGGCGCGGGGCACGGTGTTTTGGGTATTCTGGAGCGGCTCCTTTGCCGCTGAGCGCCTCCTGCTTTACTCAGCTCCTCGTATAAAGTAATTAAACCGATTAATTTTGTCACTCCTGTGAACCTACAGACCACCGGCAGTCAGCATGGGACCAAAAAGATGCGTAGTGGGTTAAACCGTTTCTCCCAGTTCTTAAAGTATTTGGCGGCAGAGTCTTTTTTTCCCTCTAGAATGAGAACCACTCAGCAGTGATTTAAGTGACTTAATTGAGCACCCCAGGTTTATCCTTAGGCTTCAAATGGTATATCAGCAGGTTATGTTCTAGCACCCGTATTATTTATAAGCTGTCAAGACATAGAAGTGGAATTAACAGAACAATTCCTGAAATATGTACCGAGAATACTGTTTCTGTTTTACAGAATTTACGTGAATTTTATGTGAATACATTTACTGAATTTTACCTGACTTACGTAAAAATCACTTGTTACTGATGTAGCATTTACAGAAGTGGCTTGTTGCAGATAAAAAAGAAGTCATTTAGTCTCTCACAGGAGACAGTGACTAGGGTTTTTGGTAACAAAACACCTAAACTTTACAATACAGTTCAGAAGAAGTTAAAAGGTGGCTGTCAGGTGACACCTTTGGCATGATACTTCCTCTCTTCTTGGTTTTATTAGGCTATCCCACATAAGTGCTTGGAAAAGCAGAACTGAACTTACTGAAGGCTTCACTAAAGAACTGATGTGACAAATATTTAACTATAGTAAATCAACAGAAGTTTAAGTTGGTTTTTTCCTCTAAAAGGAGGGATTATTTAAAAAAAAACCAAACCTTTTTTAAAAGAGCAAGTACTTTGGCTGCCAGAGTAGCATCAGAGTTTCTAAGACATTAACTGAGACATGAGACACAAGTATCAGTTCAGTGGCTGGTGCAGTTAAAAGGCATTCACATTTAAACTGGCAAAAAAATGACCTAATGGTAAGAAAGTTTTATTTTTATGTCTTGTTGAATGAGATGAAGAAAGTGTGTGGAGGCCTGTCTTGGTTCTCCTCCAGCAATTTATGTTTTGGCCTTTTGCCTTTTAGGAGTAACAGCAGTGCAGTTCTAGATGAATTAAATATGGATAAATTATAATAAATTGTGAAATACATTCTTTGTAAACGTTCAAAGGACAACCAGCTTAGATGTGTTATATTTGTTTCCTCTTGTATTTTGTCTACTGCGTTGCTTTTCACATGTGAATATATTCCATTAATACAACCCAAGCCTGTGTTAACTGTTAGTGTCATTGGAAAATACTTTTTTGTTACATATATATTTCAGACATCTCTTCGGCAGTCACCAAGAAAATAAATGCCCCACTCCCACTGTTGCAATACATAGTATGTATAAACTCTCTGCGTATGAGTAGGTAGTTCTCTTTGTGTCATTTAAAAAAACATGACAAATACATAAGTTTTCCTGTAACAAATCTGTTTGCAGGGGATGTGATCAGCCTCGGAGATCGACAGCTCACTGTCATGCATATGCCTGGTCATTCACGAGGAAGTATTTGCTTACATGACAAGGACAGGAAGATTTTGTTCAGTGGAGATGTGGTGTATGATGGATCTATGATCGACTGGCTTCCCTACAGCAGAATCAGTGACTACGTTGCAAGCTGCCAGCGCCTGATGGAGTTAGTAGACAGAGGTCTTGTGGAGAAGGTACTACCTGGGCACTTTAACATATTTGGGGCAGAAAGGCTGTATCGGTTAGCTTCCAACTACATTTCCCAAGCTGGAGTTTGTCACAAGATTTCTACCTGTGCCATGAGATCCATTGCAAGCATAGCACTTCGTGTTACAAATTCAAGAATCACTTCTCAGTGATAGTCAATTTTGTGTGATCTGTCACCTGCTGTAAAACCAAATGGATTGTGAAAGCATCAATAACAAGCAAAAGCGGTATGCGTTAGGAAAAAGATGGCAAATTGATACAGGTGAGCTTCAGAAATTCTCCCTGGTTTTTCCTACTTTATTCATGTTTTTATAAAAACTCTCAAACTAGAAGCTTTAGCCAAAGCAACAGTTTTTCTTTCTACTTTTTCAGGGCGTGTTTGCACGTGTATTGCGATTGAAATATAATGTTTTATTTTTGTTACAACTCTGGCAGATGGATATGCTAAAATGAGAGGTTTTACATTAATGCCTGAAACCTTGTTGATGTAGTACTAGACTTGTGATTATTCATCAACTCCTGCTCAGGTTTTGACCTAGCAGAGCTCTTGCTAAGACCTAGTGTGTGCTAGGAGCAGTGCCATTAGGTCAAAGCAGGAGCAACACGTATGCAGGACTAAGTGGGCAGAAAGAGAGAATTCTGCAGCCATTGCCACCTGTGAGAGTGGTTTCTGCTGCACCTCTCATCACCTGAAGCCTTACGGTTGCAAAGTACTTGCCTGGCAGTTTCTTTAGAATACACTAACACATGGAAGTTCAATAGACCAGACTTTCAAGCTGGAAGTCACAGATACATCAGTTTATCACAAAAGCTTTTGGTGCAGATGGACTGTTGAGGCTTTCATGTTTCCTGGTGTGGTGCAAGGAACCACTGCACCAGGAGAGAGGGAGCAAGCGGGAGCACTCTCACCATTGGCTAGGGAACTGTTCTGCTTGTAGGCATGTGAGTTAGGAATTAGAGAAATTGTGAACTAGTGAATTAATGTGTTAGACTACCCTCTACAAAGTGGATTGAGCTTTTGCTTGGTGTGTTTATTTTTTTCTGATAAGCTTATAAAAAATATTTATAGAGTATGTTGTTCTGGAAAATTGAGAGAAGTGGACTGTGACAAGCTTAAAGCATTTGTTTATGCTTATGGGTATTTTTATGTGACTGTATTGTAACTTGGTTATTAATGATCTGTGTTAGGGGAGGGATTGAGGCTTTAATATGAACTTACCATAGTGAAGGTCCTGCATTAAGCAGCCAGTACACTTGTTACCGCAAAGTGAATGTAACTCACATTGTTTACTGTTTGCGTCTGAAGTATGTGCTGCACATGGTTGTTCAGAAATGTAAAGTGTGTTGCATTGAGTTTGTTCCAAAAAAGTGTTGAATACACTGAGAAATGCTAAATAGCATTGTAACTTGCTTATGAAAATTGAATGTGTGATATTTAAAAGCTATTGAAATGGTTAGAGTTTGTGTAATTCTAACAGTTTGTATATATTTAACTTTTTTAAAAGGACACTGTCTGAATTTATTTTTGTGCATTGACATATATATATATGTTCCTAAAAAGACTGCAAATGTTTCTCACAAATTTTAGTGCAGTTTAGCTTTTCTTGTTTGGCTTTCACTTTATGCAGAAGGTTTTGCCCCCATCATAGCCAATAGAAAGGGAGCCAAAGGTTTGGGCTCTAAGACATGAGGGAGAGGAAGTTGAATAGCCTTCTGAATAGAGGCAAATTCTTGTGGGAAAAAAAACCAAACGATTGCAAAATAAAAAGCATCTCTGTCTAAAAATGATGAAAGCGAGTATCTTATGTAGGGCTTTTTCCATTCCATAGATCACTGCACTCCTGTCTTTACTGTGAATATATTTTTCACCAGGATTTGTACTGATTGGTTAAAATGTGCCTAGTTCTTGTTAGAAGTGCCTATCTCCAAGCTGAAGCAAAATTGTGAGTGGGCAGGATACATGCAGAGATGCAGCGCTTGAAAGACCTGTTACCACTCAGCTTACAGTCTCTCTTTTTTTTTTTTTTTTTGAGAAGTCCATGTACATCAGTGTATGATGTGAGGAGTGTTCAGTGGGTAGACTTACGTCATAAAACCAAGAGGTTTTCATCTTGGCCTCAGTTGGCAGAGGAAGAAACACAAAAACAGCCTGGGAAGCAGGCTGAAGGTATACATACCACTAAACCTTACACCAGTTATCCAGAGGATGCCATAGTGTCACAGCTTTCCCAACAGTAATTGAATTCCTGCAAATAAATTGACAGTGGTGTAAAACCAGTAATAGTCATGCTTTTTAAGCAATGTTTTTGTGAAGACTGTGGGAGCCCTGTGCTTTAAGGCAGACACCAAGAAGTCCTGTCACAAAGCCTGCCAATATGGATGTCAAGTTGCTAAAAGTTTTGCAAATGTTCACTAGGAGAGTAAGATCACTTTGAATTGGCATTCTGTGTTATGCCACTATCAGTTTGTTTATTTGATGCAGTATTAGAATCTCTCTAGCCAGATTTTTACTGTATTGTAAAGCCTGAGCTCCTAAGAGAAGACTCACAGTCAGTTCAAAAGGAAAGATAACCTCCATCTTACCTAATTTATGTTTAAATCTGTGCTCAATGTCTCTGTCAGCTAAGATCCTTAAATGGCCATATCACTGTCAAAATGCCCTATTAAGCTATGCTTAAGTCCATTAAGTACATAACCAAAACTTTGACTTCTTTACCAAAATACAGGGGATAATTTGCTAGCTCAGAAGTGAGCTTTACCTGCACATAATCCAAAGTGGAGTTTGTTAGTAAACTGCTGCTATAATCCAAATGAAAGTAGTTTTTGAGGGTCATGAAATTATTTTTTGTATTATAAGAAATTTACTACTAGATAAACAATACTTAAATGATCTTAAGTTGAAAGAACTGTCTCTGATTATTTTTGTTAAGACTTACCAAATTTTAATCTAAGAGTTTGACAGTGGTCCTTTAACGTTCCTTGGATTAACTATTTAAAATGTGCATTGTAACTGTAAATACTGCATCATCTTGAGCATTTAGAACTGAGTTGATTTGTTTGTAATATCTAAATATATGTTAATACAGTTTTCACTAGGCTGGGGAATTGACAAAAATTGGATGGGAAGTTTTATTCTGTAATCTGTCAAGACTATTATGATGTTAAACAACAGGTTGCACATAAGAATTAATTTTTTTAATGTTTTATCATAATAAAATATTATAATCCTATGCAGTTAAGTCATAATTTCTAGGTATTTTTCAACAGAAGCACTTTTCATTCTAGATGGGAGTATATTTACAAGTTGCTAGCAGAATTATTTATGCTTCTGAGCAAGAAACTACATTAAAAATGTTTACACATCATAGATGTACTGTGCCTTGCACGAGCAGATGTCTGTAGCCAAAGAAAACAAAAAACAACAAAATGCAGCTCTGTTAGGAAGCGGGAGGGAGATAAAGGTGGAGGAAAAGGAGGATTTATTAATATTTAACGTTAAAAATCTAGGTCTCAGAATTCAACCAACACTGGTTCAAGTTCTTATTTATAATTAATGCATTACTTAAATCAGTAAGCAGTACCTCTTGGGTCTAAAAATTCAGCCATATATTATCCACTACTACTTCTTCAGTCCCTTCACTTTCAAATTGAATTAGGAAGTATATGAACGATCGAGAAGCAATGAAAAAAACATTCATTATGTTCTGTTCTATTTTAAATTTATTTGAAGTTAACTATTACACGGAGGAGCTGCTAGCCAAAACATTTTAGCTGTATTGCACCGGGTTTTCCGGGGCAGTCAAAAAGCCGCCTCACGTGCATCATTAGTCCAGGCACTGTAGAGTGCTGTGAAGTCACTGTACTAGCTTACACATCAGCCGCGCGTTGCTTGGCGTACCAGTGTAATCCTACCCCAAAGCCTGTTACTGCTCGAGTAGTGACTGTAGGGGCGGGATGCCCCCTCCTGTGCAGTGTCCCTGGGTGGGAATGTCCCCTCGCTGTCCCGCCGGCGCTGCGCTGGGGGCAGTGACGCCACCGGGTGGCCACAAGGCGGGCGGGGGCTGCATTTACCATGAAAATACCAGAATTGAAGATCTAACTAGAAACCAGCGGTATTATAAGCCTGCTCCTTGCTTTTACTGTGCTACCGAAATCCATCTTCAGCACATGGTTACTCCTAACTGCTCAGATTTTATTGACAGGCTAATCTCACCTGTTTAAAAATTAATCATTAAAAAATTATTTTAGTAACTAACTATGTGCATGATCCCACACATGCCCAGCTGAGTCCTGGGGAGGCAATGAGGCATTCAACAGAAATTAAAATTGGAAAAACAAAAAATATAAATAAATAAATAAAAAGACTCTGACATGGGAAAAGGCTCAGAAACTTAGCCAACACTTCTGCGGCTGTGCCAGGTATTTCCCAGCAGTTTGATTGAGATGCACAAAGAAGTACATTGACAATCATCAAACTGGCAATGATACTTTGTATGTTTTTAATGTGGCTTTATATTTTTACATTGATTTTTAAATATGATTTTTTCTAAGAGTGACATGAATAAAACTAACTTGAACTTGCTTGAAATCTTGCCCAACTTCTTTAAAAATTCAGGATTAATTTAATTAAGGTTCTGATATGTGATCTGATTTTGAGCAGTTGGGATGAGGTTTATAATCTGCACACTCAAATTCAGTTAAGAAGAACGGAGTGGTGGGATAGTTTCAAATAACAATAAAATTAGGACTAGAAAAGAAAATACATTCACTCAAAGGGAAGACACACCTGGCAGACAGCCCCACAAATGACTTTCAGAAAGCAACAGATGAGTTTGAAAATTAAGTAAAAGCCAGTAACAACATCTTTTAAGTATATCTCATAATTAATTATTTTCCTTATTAAGCTGACAATATGAATGTGTGATGAACATGCTAGTGATATTCTAATTTACCAACTCTATTCATTAGAGGAGATTTTAGGAGGGATTTAGCCAAATTTGAAAATGTAAGGATTTGCAAGTCACTGCTACCACAAGCCTGTACTTATTTTTAGCTATTATTATTTGAGCCTGTCTTTTCTGTTTGGAATTCTTTGCATCTCTGTTTCACATGCAGTATAAGCACTGCTTTAATCAATTTACAAAGAGTGGCACTTTGGTTTCTGGAGCAATTTTTTACCTTTTAAGTTTAGAAGTAGGGACCTGAATGTAGATCTCCAGTTCCCTGAAGCACACCCAGAGTATCAGGTATTTCACTCTACTTGACACAGAGCAGCCAGGGCACAGGTGGACCGTGAGACAGGACAAGCTGGAAGCCAAGCACAATCACAACACAGGCAGGGATTGTGTCCTCCCTGCAGAGTAACCTGACCTGTCAGCAGCCCAGTGACTGCAGACAGTGGCAAGGTGATGACTCAAGTTCATGCCCAGGCCAGAGTCTGGTCAATATGTCAGCAAGAGCAGCATGCAACACGAAAGCAGGAGTAACTCCAGTGCAGCTCAGGCAAGGACCAAGGGCCCCTATGCTGAGCTCCAGGATCAACATGCAGAGGAGGTGAGAGTGGGGGTGAAAAAGGGCAATTTGAGGCTCTTGGTGTAGTCAGGCTCCTGGTGCTACTCTCCCACACTCCAGTAGGTATGCACCATTTGGTTAATGCTTCCTTTCTCTCTGGACACATAAATATGCTGGATGAAACACATAAAAAATGAATCTGTGGTTATATTTGCACCACAGTACAGGCTGGGGGTCAAACCTGCCAGTAATTTATGCTTTTAGTTGTAAAGCTACCATCTGTAAACAGAGGTCAGTTGCAAACCTCTTGCCTCTGCGTATTTGATCTGTGCACCAGACATAATATGAACAGACAGCCAAATAAGTTTAATCTCTGCTTCACTTTGCTCAGGAAAAATGCGTCTTGAGCAAGTCAAACTCTACATATTCAATACTGTGTGCTCGGTATAAACCTACTAATAGTTTTTTACTGGAAACCCAGGTGCAAAGCATCTCCAAGATATGCTATCAGTCCTGAAAGGAGCAGGACTGAAATGCCTGAAGGAATTTTTCATTGCCTGAAAATTTTCAGTCTATATAGCCACACTCCACAACACCGTATTAGCACGGATCTGAATATTATTATGGTCCAGTTAGTAACACTATACTATGCTGTCACAGCTGGTTACAAAACAGTCCTGTTTGCAAAACAAGGCATAAGGGACAATTACTCTGTCACAGACCAGAGCACTGCGGCAGCACTTTTCACAAATCTGAGTTTTCTCACCAATGATGTATTTCCCCCACACAGATATGTAATGCTGACTCAGTGACTGTTTTGCTAGACACAAAAATATTAGTGTCAATGACAACTGGAACTATACATAAAGGTCTTCAGTCTCCACACAGTACGTACTGCTCTCCATCAAATTTTTAGTAAGGCGAAGTGTGTACCATGCCAGAAATGCTTCTATAAATGCCAATTGTGTGTGCTTCTTCACAGCCTGCTGCACCTCCAACAGTCGGGAAGGAGTGAGCAGGGCCTGGGGCCATGGGGAATTCTTCCAACACAGCCACCACACATCCAGGCTACAGCAGGGCCAGTGTAAGTGTTGACCACAAAAATCAGATTTGTTACCCAGTGTGCAATAAGCCAATAATTACACACTTGAGGGAGACAAGGATTATTTATTTCAGAGTTGCACAAGCCTAGGTGCTGGGTGGCATTCCATGAATCAAGCATACCAACTATCGTAACTCTTTAGTATTTATACATTTTAGCAAAAAAACACATTAATGCTCATTGGCTTCAGGTTACATAATTCTCTTAATAATTATTATTTTATCCTCTGTTGGTTAATGATTCTCTTACTTTCTCATGCTAATTATTCCACATGCCCAGTCTTTCTCTTGAGTCGGGGGGCAGCTTGGTCAGTGGTCTGCCAGAAGTACCTTCTACCCAGCTGAAGCTGATTCAACACAGTTGCTGAGTTGTCTTTATTAATGTCTTCCTTATCTTGGGAGTTCTGCCAAATGTCCTTGTGGCCGGTAAATTCTGAACTGTTTGTCTAACATCACTGAAGCATGCCGTGCCCTTGACCTTAACAAGGAAATTCCACCGACAAGAAATTTGTCTATCACCTGGACATCACTTTGAGCTTGCTTGGTAGCTTCTATCTGTTTCAAGGATTAAATCTCCTTTTTTGTTGATTAGGCTTGAAAATCAAGATCAAACATCAAGGAACATCCTTCCTTAGGAAACTTTCTCACGTTCCCCGTTTTGCATCACAGGCTGCTCAACGGCCGCAGGCGCCGCCAGAAGCCATCGCCTGCGCACCGCCCTGTTCGCGCTGAGTGGCAGGCCCTCAGCCAATAGAAGAGCGTCTAGGGCTCAGAGGCGGGATCTTATCACCCACGGCCAATCAGATAGCGGTACTTTGGTGGGGGCGTGGCTTGAGCGGCGTCGCCAGGGGCAGGAGCGCGTCGTCGCCAAGGCGCGAACGCTGGGGCTGTGCGGAGGCGTGGCGGCGCGTCTGCTCCGAGTCTGCTCCGAGTCTGCTCTGACCTGGCTGGCCTGGCAGCGACACGATGAGCCTGGCCCTGAGGTCGGTACGAGCTAGGCGCTTTCCTCCTTGCCCCGCTCGGGGCCCGGAGCGCGGGCAGGGGTCCCTCAGGGCCGCGCCGCCCCCGTTCGGGAGGTGTTGGTGGAACGCGGGGCGTGCCGGGCGGTAGCGAGGCCGGGGTCATCCCCGACCTCCCGCCAGTCACGTCTGATCCCTTCGGCGCTGCCGGGGGCGGATCAGACCCGTCTGCCCGTCGGGGGAGGGAAGGGTCCGGCGCGTCTGGCCTTGGGAGGTTCGCTTCTGGGTTGCCTGATGTGCCTTCAAAAGGCCTGTGAACAGGCATGAAGTTAAACTGCTCGGTTTTGTTTTGTTTATAAATTCTGATTTAGTAGCTATTGCATAAAGCGGCTTGGCTTTTCAAGCGTAATTAATATGCTTACATGGCAACTGCGATCCTTAATTTTCAGGTCTGAGAACTTCACGCTTAGTATGGTTAAAGTAGTTGCAGAAGTGGCACTGAACTGCTTGTGTTGGACTACTGCTTTGTCTTTTGATAACTTAATTTTATGCTAAGCACTAAATGAACACTTAAGTACCCAGATTGCTCTTTCACAAGAGTTCGGTGTTAATCTGCTTTCAGATTTATAAATGGATTTCTTCATCGTAGCTCACAAAATCTGAGCTCCCTGGATCCCAGTCCTAATTAAGTAGCCAGCTCAGAGTTATTTTAGTCCTTCCAAGAGCTGGAGTAATTCAAAGCCTGTGTGAAATCACACTATCTCAGTTGGTCTGTTAAGGACATCTTACTCTTTGAGGATATTGTGGTTTGAAGCATGCTCAGCTAGCTTCTGCAGCTTGCACTTCTCTTGTCTGTATTTGGGACTTTTGCTTCAGTGGCTGTTGAAAGCTAAATCTAGATAAGTGTTTAACCTTAGGTTTTGATTAAAATTAGCAAAATGTTAACAAAAAAGAGCATAAAGCAGCTTATTAGAGGAGATTTGGAAACTTAATCTTGCAGGGTTTTCTGTTCACTCATCGGTAATTTTTATGCATTTTACACTAGGTGATACAGCACACATTCTGCCTCTGGTGCAAATGGACAAATGACCATAAAAAGCCTTTTCCTGAGAGTATAACATAAACTATATGGTAATTTAGGTTAGGAAGGACTTAAGGAAGTCATCTAGTCCAGCTTTCTGATTACAGCAACTTCCACTCAAAGCTAGCTGGGGATGCTAAGCACCTTTTATAGTTAGGTTCCAAAAATTTCTGGTGATGGAGAGTCCTTCCCAGTAGAACTGTTCTAGAACATCACCGCATGCACTGGGAAAATATTTCCTCTTAGTTCCAGCTGCAGTTTCTCCTCCAGCTGCAGTTTTTTCCCTTAAATTTTGTAGTTATTATCTCTTGTCCTTTTACTGTGGTCCTCTGAAAATAGAAGCTTATTCCTAGACTAGCCAAAGAAAAGGGGGCTGTCTTTGAGAAAGATTTGCTGATTTGGAGGCTTCTCTCTTTTGTGTGTATACCAAAACAGAGCTAAAAATCTTCAGAACAGCATGTATGTGTGTGATCTAAAGGATTAAAAAAAAAAAAAAAAGCCCTGCAAGTACTATTTATCTAAGAACTGTTACAGGCCACAAAGCTGATTTGTGTCACCTAATACCAGCTTTAGTAGCCGGACTGTCCGGCCTAGTTTGGCCTCCACTGGTCTGTCTGTCCCAAAATTTATTTTATTTTTTTAAGCTACAGTGTAGAAACCAACTGTTTTCATGAATTGTATAATTTCAACTGCTAATCTAGTTTGTAACCTCAAGAAGCCTTTTTAACTGATAGTTTTTCTACCCTCTTTTTTTCGTTGTTGCTTCTTAACAAAAATGCCTGTGCTGATTTTATTTTGGGTGGGAGACTGGAGGTGTCATTCAGATTTCACAAGGGAATTGTCTATTTCAAATGTTATTTTAAACTGGGAGTACAAACTGGGAGAATATTGACTAGGTAAGGTAGTGATTTCTGCAATTATGGTGAGTTTCTTATTGGTGGAAAATGTTATCTACAGTGTCATCTTCCGAGTAGAAATCTTCTATTACATTTCTTTCTCTTTGTATAGGAATGAGCTCTCAGTAGACAAAACTAAAAAGAAGAAAAGAAGAGAACTGACTGAGGAACAGAAGCAAGAAATTAAAGATGCCTTTGAATTGTTTGATACAGACAAAGACAGAGCAATTAATTACCATGAATTAAAGGTAGAAGTTTTCTTTAAGCAATTTTATAGCAGATACCTGTTCCTTAGTGAGTTCTTAAGATGTTGGCTGTATCTTTAAAAATTTCCTTCAAGATGTCTTGCTGAATTAAAGGAGCGAGGGGGAAAGAAAAAAAACAAAACAGGAAATACTCCACTGGTGTAAGAATACACTTTTCTTCCCACTTTATATACTTAATGCAGTAACAGAATTGCTATAGCATTCTAAATAACCCTGGTATAATTGCCCACCAGGGATAAGCTTGGACAGATGACCAAGTGGGAGAAGCTTTTGAAAAACTGTTTGATAATTTTAAAGGTACTGTCTAACCTAAAGCTTGATGTTGATATCGGGTATGCAGGTAAAAGATGTAAAGCAAATTAGTAAAACTATTGACTACAAGCCAGAGCTTACCTGTATTTTTCAACAGGACACCTATGATTTGTAGGGATAAGGTGTGCTCTTAGCTCTGTGTGTGGGAAGCTCAGTAGGTGCCTGTCCCAAAGAAGGATGCTCCTAATGATAGCTATTAGCAGAGGGAGTTCAGGATGTCTTTCTGAGTAAGGTCTCCCACCTGAAAGTCCACAGAGCAGTAGATGAGGTTCACTAAACTCACTTTAAATATTTTATGCATTTTTATTCTAATTATGGCATTGAGAACAAAAAGGGGCTTCGGAGAGGCCAGTGTTTCAGTCACGTATAGGGTGAGATTTTTTTTTGAAAAAATGCATTATCCAGTGTATTGGCTCTACATCCTGGCTCTACCAAGTAACTTGAGGAAGGAAAAAAAGTCTTACTTTTACTTAATTTGCTGTTACAGGAGTGTGTTAGGTAGAACAATTCCCTTATCTTTATTTCAGAGTTCAGGTATTTTATCTTTGCTGGAAGCCAGTGTGACTAGGGTTGTGCTGGGGACTGTTTTGGCACTGTTAATATGCTTTTTCTGGTTATGGTATGTATTGAATTCCCAGCTGTCATGATTACTTGAAAAGCTCTTTCTTAGCTGTCTAATTGAATATTGTCATTCTGAAGCTAATACTGTGAAAGAGCAGAAATACATAAGAAGAAAAACTGTGTATCTCCTTCTCTACAAAATCAGCATATAGCATCAATTTTTGAATAACTACTTCCATGGTTTTGCATGTGTGGTTAGCTTGTATTCATCAGTTTGGAGGAAGTCAGGGTAGTGTGTGGTGAGAAATAGCCATCTAAGGTGAAATGTGAAACTAAATGTCGACTCCTAAGCTAATGGAAAAGTAAAATATAGGTTGCCATCTGTGGCCCACTGGAAAAGCAATTAAAAGTCTTTCAGGACTTGTAAATCTGTGAACATACACGCACTTTGCCTGAAAAATGAAGAATAATGTGCAGAATTATTTTCACATTTGTCTTAAAAAGATAAGATTTTGAAATGGTTTTGGAAATGAGGAATAAATTTACTTGTCCTGAGACGCATTTGGTCCAGTCCAGGTAAAATCCCTGAAAATGCAGAGGTTTTTTTTTTCACTGTAACTAGATGTTCCATTTCCTAATAGTAAATCAAATCTAGATGGTTTTAATATCCCAAGCTCTTTTCTTTTATTTATTTTATTTATTATTTTTACTAAACCACTAATGCTCTTTTTCTCTTGGTCAAGAAGGGAATTACTGAAATTAAAAAGAAAATCTGTTAAATCTTTATTTTGAGCCTTATCTATGGTTGCGCTTCCATTTTATTCCAAAAGGTGGCAATGAGAGCCTTGGGTTTTGATGTGAAAAAAGCTGATGTCCTGAAAATACTTAAAGATTATGATCGAGAATCAACAGGCAAGATCACCTTTGAAGATTTTAATGAAGTTGGTATGTGTTTGATTGTGTTTCTACCTCTAGAGATATTAGACTATAGTAGGGAGTACAAATTTCAAAGCTGTACTTTGTAGATTTCTTCAATTATTTATTACTATTAAGAAATAGAAGTGGGGGATGTCATTTCATATTTTTCTTAATATAGGTCAGTAGTGAAGGAAGATAAATATTTGTTTTATGGATGCTTAATTTGATACCTAGAGATGCATGATTGCTACAGTATAAAAGGAAGTAGGGTATACACAATCTTAATCTCTTTCAAGTTTACACAGAGGAAAAAATGCTAGTTTAAAGTGCAGATGTTCTTGTCTTGTTCATGGATCTTTGTAAGATTCTTCTTCCTGCTGTGGAAAAGGCATTTGGCATTGAATTTCATGGGAAGGAGTGCATACACAGACAAGCACTTAATATATATATTAATTATATATATTTATCTTATTTATATATATATAATCTTATATTAATATATAAGAAAAGATTAGAGAAACTGAAGCAGATTTTAAATATTGTACTTCAAGGATTTTCAACTGTTGATAAAACCAGTAGAATTAGTTGTTTCTTTCATCTGAAATTTGTGTATTGTGCAATTTTGTGTACTTTGAGTTTGCAGTGATCTGCAGAATTTTTAGACTTGATGTTTCTTTGAAGATTTTAGGGGATTTTTGTTATACATAATTTATGCTTTTGCATACAATTTATGTGTACCCAAAAGTAATCTGTGTGGGTTTACATCTCTAGTTTATTATGTCCATGACAGTTCATTATGTTCATGATAGGTCCATTTCTTCAAGGTATTTGTTTTCTGTAGATTTTATGAAATAAAACACCCAAACCCCAGTATTTACTCTTGGCTACAAATAGCAATCTTCTTAATGTAGCAAAACAATTATTGTTTGAAATGTGGCCACATTTATTTGTTTAACAGTTTAATACTGGACAAATGTCTTGTTAATGACAGGTAATATTTTTGTAGTTATATTCCAGGTTAGGGAACATTGTTTCTGGTTCTTTTCTGATTTATAAATCCTATGTGGAAGTATTAAAAAGAAAGTGAGTGTATTGATTTGATAGTAGTAGTACTCCTAATATTACATCATTATGCTGTAATATTATATAAAATGCATATATTGTAATTACCATGCAATTACTTTTTTAAATTCCTGATACTCAGTCCTGTTCATTGCTTCCTTGTTCTGTCCTGGCTGTCAATATGGGCAGTCACTAAGTGCTGCAGGAAGCCAGGAAAATTCTTGTAGAAAGCACAGTATATACTTGGAAGGGGATCAAACCTGTTGGAAAACTTGAGTTGGAGTAGAGTACTGCTGTGGTGCAATATGAACTTGACAAAGAATTAAACAGGATATCACTTCTAACAGAAAGATTGGGGAGTTAGATAAAATAAGTTGTTGAGACATTAATTGTGAAGAGCTGCTGAATATAGCTAAGCAATTCTTGAGCCATCAATTTCTCTTAATGTTCAACTGAAATACATAAAGATGCAGTTATATTTTGTCTTCTATAGTTTTGTATTTAGAGACATTTTATTATTTCTCAGTTGTCTTTTTGCCACAAAAGGTAACATTTTTCAAATGATGTAATACTGTCATGCAGCACTATTTTAAAAGAAAATATTTAAATTTGGGGTAAATCTGCAGATATATAAACTTCATTGCTGTAGTTGGCTTATAGGAGCATGAAAAAATTCTTTCAAGTTTGCTAAGCCAGAGCAGACATTCCATCTGCAGTTCATAGCAGATGGTAAGTGGTTCTTTATGTGCAAGCAATGTTGATGTGATTTTAATGGCTTGATAATACAAGACTAGCCCTGTAATACAAGACTAGCCAGTACAAAGATATGGAGATACATTATTGTTGGTTGGTCTGAAGTAATTACTAGAAAAATATTTCATGAGGCAAGTTTGTCTTTCCTGTTGCAGAAACTGACAAGTGGTTGTCTTGAAAAGAATAAAGGCTGAAGAATCCTTTCGGAATAAACATCTTGCAATTCATAGCAGCATCCTTTTTATAACCCAACCCCTATGTATAGGCTTTTTTTGGTTTTGGATTTGGGGGGGGTGGGATGTGTTTGGTTCATTGGTTATGGGGGCTTTTTGTGTTAGTGTGGTTTTATATTTAAAAGAGAGGTTCCATGTGGATGTTTTCCTTCACTTACTGTTTCAGTGTTCTCCCCAACTCAAAATTCTATCCTGATGAAAGCATATAAAGTAAAAGAATTTCACATCTTCATCTAAAAAAGCTGATGGTGTTTTTTCTGAAAATTTGGAATTTTGAAACAGAGGCATCCTGTGCATACTTTTAATTCCTATTCGAAAATGTGTAGAAAGTGTGACTGTGTCTAAACTGCCATGCAGCTTTCCACTGTGACAGTTACGTCCCAAAGAGCAGCTCAGCTTGTGAAAACAGAGGTGAGAAAGAGAGGTCAGATAACAGCCAAACAAATATGCATGTTGAATTGTATACAAATGTAAGAGCAGGTGAAATCAGACATATGTGTCCTTCATATTGTCTTAGTTCGCAAAGGTCGTTTTGCATTTACCTTTCAGAATTTTTTAGTCTAACTTAATTATCCTTCTTGCAGTGACAGATTGGATATTGGACAGAGACCCACAAGAAGAAATACTCAAGGCATTCAAATTGTTTGACGATGATGACTCTGGTAAAATAAGTCTGAGAAACCTGCGCCGGGTTGCTAGAGAGTTGGGTGAAAATATGTCTGATGAAGAACTACGGGCTATGATTGAAGAATTTGATAAGGATGGAGATGGAGAAAGTACGTGTTGGCAAATAAAACACCATATAATCTTGTTCTTAATTTTATTCCCTTTTTAGGCGTTGTTTTGTTATGAAAATGTCCTCTTAAATTTCCTTCTAGATTACTTTAATCTCAAACATAATTTAGCTTACAAATAATGCAGACTGTTGCTTTTGACAGCTACTAGTCCTGGAGTCTAAGAATCAAGTTGATTCACCACCAACTCTTACTCAACCAATATCTATTAAAAGCTGGCTGAAAGTGTAGTTGAAGGTGGAGTAATTGAACTGATATGTGAGAGATTCTGTGTACCTACATTACATTTTTATTTCCTTATAAATTAGTAGAAGTATTAAAGTGCTGAGAGAAAGTCTTTTGATCACTTACTTAATATATCTGAAGTGGCAATGTGTCGTGATTTCAGCATTGGATATGGAGCATTAAGCTAATAAATCATGCTGGAAGTACCCTGGGTAGGGTCAGCTTGGATGGGTCTTTAACATACTTCTGAGCCTTGGAGTGCTGAAAAGTATAGTGTGAAAAATGGCTCTGGAATTGACAAGGCCCATACAGAGTAGGCTGCAGAAGGGATTTAGTGGGTAGATAAAGAATGAGTTAGCAAATCCAGTTTGATAAGATGCTTATTAAATCACTGTGAACATTGAAACTTAAAGAGTTTTTGATTAACTTCAAAACATCCTTATTTTTACATCAGAAACCTTAATACCTGGATTTTGAGGACCGCTCATTTGAGACCTTGTACCTAAAGACTGTATCAGTCCATTGAATATCCTTCTTTCAGGGTGGTGACTTATATCTGAGATTTCACTAGCAGTTCATAAGTTTTCCTGTAAAAATAATATTTACTCTTACGAGCATCTGTTGGACTCAAAACTTGGATGTACTTGTGGAAAAAATTGTGTTGTCAGCCTTTAGACAGATAGTCTTCTATGGTGTTTGACATAAGTGGTATTTTTCAGAAGTTGTAGCTGCAGAGGTGAGAGTAGAATTCTTTGTGCGAATATGTTTTGTCATGTGTTGATATCCTGGGGCTGCCAAATGAGATGTCAGAATCATGGATCAATGTTCTTTTGTCACATTGCTGCTTGGGTACTACAAATGGAATGTAGACCATTAACCTCCTTTCAGGAGGGTTATTGAGTCATAATTATTTTGTGTCAGTGCTACGTTTTTTTAAATTAAATTGATGAGCTAAGAGTAAGTGGCTCAGTTTCCTCTTATTCAATCATCCATTCATTGTCTTTGTTAGAGCAATTAAGTAGAAGATTGAATATGGAAGATTAACAGCATAATGTTTATGTATGGTACTGTTTATCCTTAAAGTTCTGTGTGGTTTTGTGATTCTTTAAAGAAAACTGAGGCTGTTCATAGCTTTTTAAGATTCATTCTAAGAAGGTAAATTATCCTGTAAATCACCATTCCATTTGTCTTCAAGCACCTGGGACACATGGCAAAATGTTGCTGTCATCTAATTCTCCTTACTTTCCTGCCCTCAAAAAAAAAAAATCTGCAGCGGTTCATTGTTAGCATTTCTAATTGATATGTCAAATACAGAAATAATACCATTTTTGGTTTAACATCTTTATTACATTTGAGAGATTGTTTTGCTCACAGTGAAATAAGGTATCTTGTGTGGTACTCAGGTTACATGAACCCTTATGTTCTCAGCGAAACCACTGAGCTCTACTGGTAGGCTGTATATAGACTTCTGTAAAAGAAAGTATGTTTTTATCTGCCTTAAAAATGTAAACAATCTTATTTTGGTATTCCTGGGTTTGGAAATTACTTCTGGTTTTGAGCACAACTAACTTCAGAAACTCCATGGTGTCAGCATGCAATTTTGATCATCTCGTGTGGATGCACCTGTAGGAAACACTATCCAGTCTCATGTATCGGATTTTGGCACAGAATTAAGAAAAATACCCAAACCCACCGCTGAAAAAATGTGTGCTCTTAACTCTCAAGATTCTAAGTCAACGTTTTCTTTATTTTAGCTGTGATTCTAGTTTGTTCTTTTATGATCACTTATATTATGGAGGTGAGGGAAATTTGTTGCCATGAAAAACTGTGCTTCCCCTTTCATGGTGCTTAACTTGTGAACAGATCCTCCTCTGAAGAGGATTAACTGAGATTACTTGGGTTACTGAGAATCGTAACTACATTGCTTTTTGAAGCTTCTTTGAATGTTCCAAAATTTGTTTGTCATTATAGTGTTGTATTTCCACTTTGCAGCATAGTTTCAAGGATGTTGTAAACCAGAGAATATTTTGGAGACAGTGTTTGAATTCGTTCTGTTACTGTGTTGTTACTGTGAAAAAGCTGTGGAGATGCTTTTTAAAGTCATACAGTCACAGTGGTTTTGTGTCTTAGACTAGATGTAGCTATGTGATGGACCGGTACTTCAGAGCATAGGGCCCTAAGGCTAAATCTGCTTGTTTCATATTTTTTTACATGCATCACAGCAGGGCATATTTAGGCTTTTTGATTTTTTTATTCTTTAACATAGTTGAATTTAATTTTCTTCCAGCTGTAAATGTAGTTCTTTCTTAGCAGTGCTTTGTTTAGGAATAGCTTGGGCATGTTGGCTGGGATGGATAATTATCAGGGAGAATACTTCATATGTGTCTTGTCTTTTCCATACCACTGGCTTACTCTAATCATTCCCTACTACAGTAATTAGTTGCAGACTGAACATGTTCACTGGTTAACTCTTTTACAGTGGCTGTGTTTTAACATATGAGTAAGGTCAGTACCTGAGGTATAAGTGCAGCAAAATAACTAATGAATGCTAATTAATTTATTATTATGACTTAAATTCTTGAAGTGTGTTTGTGTAAAATTTCTGTTCATTATAAATGAAGAATGAAGTTCAGATAGGGAAAGGCTCATCAAAAGTCCATTTTAATTCTAGCTAATTTATGGAATAATTGCTAAATGATCTTAAAATTTGTTTTGTGTTTGACAAGTATTACAGATTGGGGAGACAGGAATAGCATTGTTTGATCTATGATGGTGGTTTGGATGTAAATGTTTTGAATTATGATTTTAAGAATAAAACTTAATTCAATCATAACTAGGTGAGGTATTGTTGCTTGAGTATTCACTTAATAAAATTCAGATACTATTCTTAATATTTTTATAGACCTTCAAAGTAATGTTACTTTGCACAGCCTATCTCTTTTACATCTGTTTCTCAGATTTTTTTTCTATCATGTTTCACTTTTAGAATATTTTTACTTTCATAATTAGAAATAATATAAGTGATTATAAGTTAGTTGGATTCTGGCTTAAGTATTCCACCTAACAAAGCTTGCATTCTGACTTCATGTTACCTGAAAAAACCTGTGCAAAACTCCTGTTTTAGAAGCAAACTTGTAAACACTTAACAGTAATGGATCAGATGCAACAAATACTGACAGAGAAGCCTTTAAGTAAAGTACAGATATCCATTATTTTATGGTTTATTGTTGTTTGCTGTTTGTCTAATGATGTGTTTTTTCCTTCTTTTTTTTTTTTTCTTCTTTTACAGTCAATCAAGAAGAATTTATTGCTATTATGACCGGAGATATTTAGTATTAGAAGAAAAGAAATTAACACAGCACAAAAGGGAGGAGTTGTTGGCCGCTTCTATTACAGTGTTTTGTCGTTTCATTTATTTCAGTAGCTGGAGTGATGCAGAAAGTTACTTGTCACTGGACCAAAATAAAAACGGGTTACATGCACTGATAATTCAGTACTTTGTATCATTAAATATTATCGCTAGAATAATTGACATACTATTTTAGAACAAGTAAGTAATGCTGCATTTCAGAATGTTTGAGTAACTGTTTGTAAAATAGCCTTGTCTCAGATTTCTAAATTGTATCATATTATAAGAACCTTTAGAGGTTCTTGATTTTGTGTTAGCATTAGCTGTGGCCTTAGTTTTGATACATAAGGTTTGAAAAACTTCCATTTAAATAAAACGTTCTTTACTACTACTTGAAAGTATTATTTTTGTTGTTCAGTCTGAGCTGAACTAGAAGGGACAATGTTTCAGAGAAGATGTTTTTTTTCTTTTTTCATTTATAAGCTTCTGCTCTTTTAGGTGAATTGTAACATTAAATGAGCAAGCATATGCATTCTCAAAGATGCCATTTGTTAACTCTCTGTTACCCCTGTATGATAACAAATGTCAGGAAACTATGCATAATGATAAACTGATTTCAAAACATGCTTAAATCACTCAGATGTCAGCCAGCAGCTCTCTCGCCTGTATCCACAGTTCTGATAGTTTGGAGACAATTACAATGGCAAACTTCCTGCAAGCCAAGTAGTATGCTTTAGAATCTAATAGCAAAAACACCCTACGTGAAATATAAGACATATTTAAAAAATGCAGTATGAAACCTGCAACAAACCCCACAACTTCTAACAAGTATTTTGCGGTCTTAGAAGATTTGTTTAGGAGGTGAATATTAAGGGGAAAAGATGCAGTGTTAGGGACTAAGGCTGTGAAGGGCTCTTAACAAGTACTTTCTAGGATCAGTAGGAGAATTGTCCAGTTCAGTAGCTTCTGACTTGGCTTTTAATTTCTTTTGTAAACTATTTCAGGGACACTTTTAGTTTCTGCAGGCAATCAAAGTGATAGAGAACTGGAAAGTTCTGTTAGTAGTCTTCAAAAACTTTTCCATCAAAATTCCTACCTCTGAATGTGCCAAGTATTCTAACATGCTGCAGTGGCCTTTATGGGAGCGGTACCGTCTCTGTAGATGGCTAGTACTTATTTCTTGATAGGTGACCACTTACTGTTTGTAACTCTTCCAGTAAGATGTACTTTGTGTTTTCTGAATTGAGGCCTTATTTCTAGCTTTTGCAATGTACTTGGTAAGCCTTACTTTGTTCTTGTAGACATGGCAGCATTTGTTAGGGGCCAGGTTATATTGGTATAAGGCTCTATAAACCCAGGCCAGTGACCAGGTTCCAAATAAATAAAAATACCGTGGAGAGAGGTTTTGTAAAGTTGCTCAGACTGTGGGAGTGACACAGAAGAAAGGAAAAAGAAACAATCAGAGTAGTGATACTGTCTCAATGTTTGGTTTTACTTTTTTTCTTAATTTCATCGTTCTGGAGATTTTTGCATTTCAAAACCATGCCTTTTCTGTGCTGCGGACTGATGATCTCACAGTTTTGTGTACTGGGGTTGTTGCAATTCCTGTTGACTTTTCTTGATATTCACCACCTGACAATAATTGTGACATATCAGAGACCAGAGCTTGGTAAGATCTAAGCTCTGAACTTGCAACTGTCTGCTTGGCCCCAGCATTGACACTACATGCAATTCTGTGTGTTTTTTGGGGCTCACACCAATCCTGGTCCTTTTTTTGCAGTTCTCTTGGTGTATCATAGGATGCAGATTCCTGGTTTTTTCATTTTATGCTTTGCATGAAATCATAAAGGAAGGGAGTGATTTGGTGGCACATTTTATCATCTCTGTTGTAGAATAGTGTCAGGGTTCAGCAGTCATCACAGTTCAGTATTACATCATATGTAAAAGGTATGCTGTTGAATGTGTGCCTTATTTCTAGACTTGCAAAAGTGGGTTAGTGTTAAATGAACAAGGTCTGACTTCACGTACCTGGGACAAATATTTCTCTCTCACCTTTGCTATGGAGGACAGTGATGCCTGATGGAGGTCTAAAAACGGCAGCTTAGGAAATGTTGTAATCCATTGCACTGAAATCACTGGAACCTCTTTTTAAGAGCTTATAGTAACGATTGTTTATAACTGTTCCAAATAGTCCATCAATACCCTAATTAATCCCATGCAGCTTTGAGGAAATCAAGAACTTTCAAATGAATAAAAATACCATGTTAGAATGCAGTGTACACCAAATACTACTCTACTGGCTTATTTTAGAGCTGTCTTTCACGTACTAGGTTTGTGACATCAAACATACTCGGTTCGTGTTTATTTGTGGGAGAGATTCCATGGCACAGTTAAGTCATCAACAGTCAGATAACATTAATGTTGCATGTGCTGCATCATGTGGAGGCTCTGCTTGACTTGAGAAACATCTTGAGTGTTTTGCTGGTGTGTTTGATTTTACCACATACAGCAGAGCTGTGCTTAACCATGCCCTTGGAGCTTGGCAAAGAGGAAAGAGGAAACCGCGACAACTTAGCTGGCAACAGAGCAGAGGCCAAAGAGGCAGTTTGTGAAAGGAGTGAAGAGCACAGAGGCACTGCGAAGGGACACAGCTGGCCCTGAACTCTTAAGCTAAGTCACAGGCCTGCGTGAAAGGAATAGCAGCCCAAAGGGGAGGGCATCTGCATCCATGTAGATCTCTTGCTTTCTGGGCTCCTCACAAGTTTGTAGTAGAGTTCATGGGTACAACTTCTCTTCTTGCACTGTGGCCGCAGCTCAGGAAGAAGTTTCTCTTGTGACTGGCATTGTTGGAGATTGTGTGGTAGTTAAGCCATGAAACAAGAGTGTGGAGAAATCCTTCAATTTTTAAATCCCTGTGCTAAGAAAGTTTTGCAGGCTATGTGCAGTTCTGGGATATTACAAAGTAAACTTTGTTAGCAGAGGTTTTTATCACAAATTACGCAAGAACAGAGGATAGGGACAGTTGCACTAAATCCATTTGCCCTATAGATTGCTTATAGTTGCTCATAAACCCTTGCATGGTTGGAAGTTTTTTGTGGGCTCATATCTGATGAGTGTGCTGCTCATGTAAGCAACCCTTTTATTTGTTTTGGTTGAACTGGGTCCTACTATTAAGCAGTAAATGGCTGTGACTACAACCTGTCTTGGTGCACAAGGAACCTAACTGAAGCAAGAGCTGCATTTTCTTTGACTTTTCCATTAAGCCAATAGGTTATAGGAGATACCAACTGGTGCTAGGAAAACTTTTGTAGAACTCATTTTCTGTAGCTACCAAGGAAGTGAGTCTGTAGGGATGCTTAGAATGTTCCCATTTTTGCGTAAAGAAAAACAGTTCTGCAGAGGGAAAAAGAAGCCAGTGTTTTTGGTGCTTCCCTAACGTACACCAAGGGAAATATCTGCACAAATCCATTCAGACATTCCTACTAAAATGTTACACATATTAGCAGAAAATCAGTAGAAACATCATATACTTGTAAAGAATCTGCAAGTGTCTTACTTTTATGATTGCACAAATGGTACATCTACTGTAAAACTGTTGCTAAGCAAACTGAACACATTGGCAATTACCAGCAGTCAGCAGTGATCGCTCTCAGAATACATAATAAGGGAGAAATTTCCATATGTAGGTCTTTTTGAAATCACATATGAGTGTATTGGTGGTGGAGGTTGTATTTTCCACTTTTTAGCCTTTACTATTTTGAAAACCACTTGTAAAAGAGTATTTAAAATAATTTCAAAGGAAGAAATAAATTTAAAGGAATAATTCCTATAAAATACTCCTCTCGAAGGGATAAAGAATGGGCCTAGCAGGAAGGGGCTACTTTTCTAAATAAGACTGTCTAGAATATTTAGCAGAAATAATGTAAATAACAGAGATATCCAGAAATAACATCTGGATAATTTTTTAAATTGCAAACTGAAATTACTAATTCTTTATTTTCATTATAATTTAATGAAATGAATTTCTGAAAGGGTCTTTTTTTGTTTGATTTTTTTTCTTTTTTTTTTTATTGTTTTGAGTTTTTTGTTTGGGGTTTTTTTGTTAGTTTTGGTTTTGAATCTTTTTCTTAAATGACCTTGAAGTTCGACTGATGACAAAGCCTACTTTATTGGTGTGAAAAAGATACGGACAATTTGTGTTAGCAAAAGCATGCAGTAATTTACATCAGGTTCTGTAGCCTCTTCCTTCTTTCCCAGGTGTTGGCAGGTGTTGTAAAATGATTAGAGGATCAGGGGCGTGGGTCATTGATAGAATTATGGGATCAATAAAAGAACTGTATAAGCAAAAGCCTGCAAGCAAAAGGCCTGCATGAGAAAAGCCCTCCATGAGAAGTGCCTGTGTGAGAAACAGGCCTGAGAACAAAAAGAGAGTTTTGAAGATGTGCAGCTGTGCAGATAAGATGTACTGACCATGAGAAGGGAGGGTGAACTCTGAATTCTTTAATCATAACATAACTGTAGAAGCTTGCCAATGTAGTCTAATTATGTAGAAGCAGAAATGTGCTGTGATAGGTTTAAGCCACTTAAGAGTTAACAAGCTGGTATACTATATAAGTGCCTCTGGATGGCTAATAAACGGAGCTTGCTTTTATCAACCATATTGGTTGTTCTGCAATGTCTTCCCCTGCCGCAGTCATCAGACATTTCCAACAGGCAGGCACTCTTCCCACTCGTCTGCTGGAGTCAGAGAGATTGCATCACAGTGACTGTCCCAACTGTAAGTGGAAATATAGGATAAGAAAGAAATATATTAGAGAACAGTTACCATTGAAAAAGGAGTTCTGAAAACTCGTAAAATAAATAGGTCTATTTTAACCCAGTTGTGATGGGGTTAAAAAAGCCAAAAAAACTTCCAATTTGTGTTCTTCTGGTTAGTGAAAGGCAGAGCTATTCAATAGAGGTCAAAAGTAGAGTAATGTGCTGTACCTGAAAAGGAAAGTAGTAAAATGTCTGTATGGTATTTTTGATTGCTATTTATATAAATAAAATAATCACATCCAAACAACCCAATTAAATGAAATCAGTAAAAAATGCTAGTTAATGTAGATCATACTGGACCACCCTTAAAAAGACATTAAAAAGGCAACAAGTCAGTTCTTCAGCCCCCATTGGAAGTTAGCTACTTCCCCAGTACTCCTAAAGAACAAATCATAATCCTACTATCCTAATGGAGACTTCTTCAGTTAATAAAATAGGTTCTGATGTCTGGAGCTGTGTGAGTGAAGTAATTATGCCTGTTTATAATGGCTGCCACATTTATTAAAAGGAGTTGCAGTGCTAACAGCATCTAATTAATTTCTCTGTGAAACACTGAGTTTCATGACTTGAAAAAGTGTTAGCAAGACTAATTTTTCTTTCTCGCAGTTTTTTTGACAAATTGTTTATGCCCTACCCAGAGCAATCTTCACAGAAAAAGTTATTTTTATTACTATTGTTTTAAAACCTAGGTGTTAAGGATGTTACTTTATTGCTTAATGGAACAGTTCAGTAGGAATATATATCGCTGTGGCTGCGCTTTATGTTTTTCAGAAGTTGCACAAAAGTTAACCGTATCTTTTCATGTTCACTTTCCTAAAAGCAGCGTCCTCCACTTAGTAATCAAATGTGATACTTAGCTGCGTTCAGAGAAACTTAAATGACAAAATTCGTCAATTAGGGTTTTACCCACTAGGGGGACCCATTGTTAAGACTAAAAAGTGGGCTCTGACGTTGTGAGTAAAAACGGCATGATCAGGTTTTGTCAGGTAGAATTTTTATACCTGAATCTTTTCTCTCTCTTGGTGCGCATGCACACCATAAAAATCTGTGGGCCTCTTCCACCCATACAACCGAAATTTGCCAACTGAGATGTAACTTCTATGCAGCACAGATAACTATTTTGCATGTAGAGAAGGCTTATGTTTCTGTGTTTTGTCACCTTGCAGATATATAAAAATAGACAAAAAATATTTGACTGCTTGTGGTGTGCAGAATTTGCTGAGAAAATATGTACTTATTCAAAGATAAGCTGGTAATTTTATTTGATTTTATTTCTGAATGCAGGGGGAAGATGTGTCCTTTTTTTGTTCTGACATCCAGATAGTACACTCATGTCCTAATTTTTTCCTGCCTCAAGCAGTCATCCTGCTTTACTTTGGACTTTGCAACTCCATGCCCTGCTCTTACAAAGGCTCCTTGCAATATCTTCTCATGCCTGCATTTCCCCCATGCTGGACTCAGCTTTGTTCCAACTGTGCTTTCCATCATGTTGTCCTGCCTCCCTCCTGGCTCTAAGATGGTCCAGTGAAGAGGATCTGTGGCTGCCCCTGTCCCTTAACTCATGATCCTGTGAACTCATGAACCCCTGTGCTATGCCACTCCGCAGCATCCCTTTCAGCTTCTGCAAGGACCTCGTGGCTTGTCTTGTCTCTGATCCTTCCCCCCTCATTTCACTAGCATCATCACAGCCCTTACCTTGCTTAGGTAGATTAGTGAGGAGCAGACTTATAAAAACCAGCAGTAAAATGGTATGGAAATTTCTACATACAGCATTTCTTGGTCAGTGGTCACTTCACCTAGTGGTGTTACACCTTTTCTCCTCCTCCTATGCCCATCTGGGTGGGAGGCAGAGGAGGAAGGGCATTTTCTTTTTATTGTTCTCTTGTCTTTTGTCAAGATGAATTTGGCACCCAAATTCTAAAAAGTTGAGGCAGCATGTTTCTTAGATGTGAAGTAAAAATCAATATAAGTTATTTCTGCCTGACTAAAGTTATTTTATTACTGTTTCTAATGCTATCACTAACTATTCTTTTTCTCAGAAAGGATGCAAAGCTTTATTTATCCTTGCTATTTCACGTATTTATAATTTTAAATTCTTTCCCAGTTGTGATGGGGATGCAATGCAGTAACATTTCTTTTGTTTTTTAACAGCGAGGATTTTGTATTTAAATATGCTCAAATGAGTGAAAATGTATTTTTGAATTAGTATTTACTGAAGTAAAATTTTCTTCTCTTGCATAAAAGACTGATAAGCAACTGTGCTGTGTGACCATTTAAAAATGTATTTCCAGCAAAGGGCCTTTTTGGTTCAGTTCAATGGCCCTTTTTGACACGTTGTGCAGAGCACTGAGATGAAATATTCAGGTCACATCTGAGTAACTAATGGATCTGCAGCTTGATTTCCACAGTGAAACACAGGTGCTGGGCATCTCAGTCACCAAGGTCTTGGCCCTTGAACCTCATGGACTTTCAAATTCCTCTGCTACCACTGGAAAATAAGTACCTGCACATCCTTTGGAAGTGACTTTCACTTCCTAAATCACATAGTTTCTTTTGCAATTATTACACTTACCATGTATTGGAATCTTGATATTCTACCTGTGTCAGACTTCCAGGTATTTTTATTTTACTATGTATTTATTATTCATGTGAGTTTAAAAAGAGGATAAAAACAATTAAACTGCAGAAAATTCAGTGTGGTTGTGATAAAGTTGAAGGATGAATCTGCACCCACTTCTCCCCTATTGATAATAATGTGGCATGCAGAGCTGTGTACAGGCAGCAACAGAGCTGAGCCTGATGTTGGCCTTTCTGTGCTAGTCTTTGTGAAACCAGCACACCTAATAATTCCAAATACAGGATAGAAGGCAGGCATTTCCCAGGCATTTCTCTCTACTTCAGGTAGATGAAATATGATACATATCAGAATCATGGGCAATTGCTAATATTTTGCAAATGGAGTGGAAATTAAATGCATATAAGTTCTCTAGTCCTGATGTGCTTGATCTATCCAGAGACCCGCCCCAGAGAGCTGCACTGGAGCGGTTGGAGATGGAACACAGTGAGGGAGGTTTTGTTCTGGGTGCTGTGGGCAGCATATGCCAGCAGAAAGGATGTTATCTTCTTGCTGCCGTTGTACAGTCTGGTATCTCAGTGCTCACCTAACTTTCTGTGGTGGATTAAATCAGATAAGGTGCAAACTTACACTTCTACATCTTTTGTTAAGGTAGCATTTCTTTTTTTTTTTCACAGAGACAAAAGGGATGTTGACATCTGAAATTGTGGAGTCTTTGCACCTACAAGGTATTTGTCTGTTGAAACCTTTCATTGTGCTAATTAAAGGCTCAGCCATATTAAACTGGTATCTATAGACTTGCTTCTTCTTAAGGTCTGTGGAAGGCAGTTGAGCTGTTGCATTTCCTGTTACAGTCCCACTGAGTACTGAAGAGGGCCTGGGGGCTCCCAATGCTTGTATCATGGTAGTTTTAGGGGCCTTCCATGGGAACCTTCTGCAGACATCTAACAGTGAGTTCATGGTGCTGCACTGAGAGCATCAGTCTGGTCTGGGTTAGAACACAGGCTTCAATGCAAAGAAATGTGTTAATTCAGATTCTGTTCTAGGAAAAAAGAAAGGACAATATATATAATCTAGTAGGAAATTACTGTTTTTAAGCTGCTATGAAGATCTGTGATCAATAAGAATATGAGATAGAATAAATGAGCTATTATGCCCCAATGATAATAATAGTTATGACCTTGTAATTTAGCACAGGCTCATAGCATTTAATTTCTTGTTGTGTCTGATTGCTAAATGACCACCTAAAAATGTGTAGTGGGTAGATATTTATATCAGATTTCATTTGTGATCATCAAAAGATTACTTTTTATTTTCTTTAGCAGATGTAAAAATCAAAATAACCTAAATGTGCTGCTAACCTAATTTGATTGCAGCTGGTAAACTGTGTGCTTTAAAAAAACCAGGAACTTGGTGGCTGCTTCTGAGTCTATTTTTCTCTTCAGCTTTGGAAAGAAGTATTTACATGAACGGGTAATGATACTAAAATTAATAAACTAAGGAGGGACTGAAAGAAACTTGTGTGTTCTAAAATTTATTAAAATGCATTCTCTTCATCTAGAAGTGAGTTGGTGCCAAAAGAGTGGTCTCAGACTCATGTGGAAGATTTGTTTCATTATTTATTTGTTTGTTTGTTTGTTTGCATAGCTTACAAATCTCTGTGTAAATAAACAATACACCCTAAACCCAAACTAGCAAGGTCAACAGCACTGTTTACTAAGGCCAGAGGGTACAATTAAAAAAACCCAAACCAACTAATGCAAGTAAGAATATAATTACTATTAACTCTTATTATTTTTTTTGTAAACTGTTCTTGGTGTCTGACAGATTCCTATTCTTGTTTCATATTCTGAGACACATAGTAATATGACTCCAGTATCCCTTTTAAATTGCCATAATGTTAAATGCAGTTGGAAATAACTACAAAGTTCAATAAACTGTAGAATTATGTGAAATTTGCTTTTTCCCCCATGAATACCTGTTTTTTCTGCTCATTAGAAACAAACTTTTTGAATTCTAATTGGCATCCTTCCTCAGAGCTTGATCTAGGAGTGCAAAATAGATTTGCGTATTTTGCTATAATTGCATTTTAAAATCCTAACTTAGAAAAGACAAACTAATATAGATGGTGGGAATTCAGTGAAAGGAATCCAGAAAATCTACCAGGATCTACTAATTTGCCATTTAATCTAAATACAAAATATGCACAGCAGTTGTACAACTGTATGTTTATATACAGATCTCCATTTTTGACTGAAAAGAGAGCTTTCTTAATATAGACTAAAGTGTGATTTTGCTTGAAAAAGTGAATTTGTAAACTCAGCGTAATGTTTATTGTCTTAATGATTTTTCAGATTCCAGACTTGTATGTACACTAGCACAGCAGCATGTTTATCCTATCTAAAAGCTCAGTCTGAGGTCAGCAAGTCTAGCTACGTTCAAAGGCCAAAATGAATGCATTAGTACATCAGTGGGAATGGTTGCATAATTCAACATCTTATCAAGTCACCACATCAATCCCAGGATTGTGGTGGTGAGGACTATAAAAATGCTGTTGCCTTGTCTCCAAGTCTCTCCACCCTATGTTGTGTTTTCCTGTCTTCCTCCCTTCTGTTTTCCACACAAAAGGGAGTTCACTGAAATGCCTAGTTTGTTCCCAAACTACTAAACATTGGAAGAAAGACTGGGAAAACAGCAAGACTTTCAAACGAATGAGGTACTTAACTCATCTTGTTGCTAACCTAAGGCTAGGCTCTGCTAAAGGAGTCATTCAACAGTAGCACATCCTTTTCCATGTAGCCTTCCAGTGCCACCAGCTCTGTTCATCCTGCAAGGCACTTTTTAGATGGATTTGCAGCATTGCAGTCCCATTCCTGGGGACATGTATGTCTGGGTAAATGGGAGGAATGTGTGTGCTTAATACCTGAGGCAACCCTGAAGTCTTTGCTGACAAGTGTCTTCACAAGACATGGAGAGCCCATCTGTGTCTCCTGATGCCACTCTTGAATGCAAGTTGTTAACTGTGTTTGGTAATGCTGTGGCTGTAATGCACAAGTACACAGAACTTTTGTTGTCTGTAAACATGGTACAAAAGAGCTTATTCAGCCCCTGTGAAGGGGACCGTGCCCTACAGTCCTGGCACCACATAACCCAAGGTAGCTCACCTGTGAATGGAGCAGGTTCTAGAGCACTCGCTCACTACCATTGGAGTCTTAGCTAGGATATAAATGTCAATTGCTTTTTTTTAAATGCATTTTGAAAGAATGACAAGATGCCGCTTCAGCATTCTGTAATGAGATCATTTGGTTTCATCTAACAGGAGTTAAGCATAACTCCGAGAATGTCCTGCTGAACATTTATACAAACTGCTTTTCCATCCTGCAAGGTTTTCTTGGATTAATAGCAGGATTTTTGTTTTGTTGTTCTTTGGGGTTTTTTTAGGGTTTTTTTTAATACCTTTCCTTCAGAATGCTGCAATATTTGCACAGAAATTAAGTTGTTGCTGAAAAACCAAACAGGCTGCCATCCCTTTTTCTTTTCTGGGCTGAAGTCCAATTTTACACAGCAGTTGCAGAGAAAAAGCAAACACATCACTAGATTCAGCAAGAAATATTGTAACAGTATGTAATCTCTGTCAAGATAAAATTGCCTTGTGATTTACATTACAATAAATCCTGACCTTTAAGTGCTGCAGGCTAAGCTAATCTGTGAAGTACTTTATTCTATCACTGAATCAGCATGTGAAGCTAAAGCAAAGTGACTGTGTTTGTCCCACTGTGGTGCCACTGAAGAGCACGTAGGAAAGCAGATTATAGTGCACGGTGCCATGTCCGTTGCAGCTGTGATGTAACTGAAACGTATACTGTGGATTAATAGAGTGACTTACTACTGCTGCAGGAAGTAAAAGTTAATATTTTTATGAATAAAGAGCATATAATATTTAAATTGACATAAATCAAGACATTTAGAATTAAGCTCGAAAATCTGGGCTGATTTTCTAACAATAATTCTCAGATCATTTCCTCATCTCTTGCTGCCCTCATTAATTTTATTTTCAGTTTTTTTAAGGATAACAACTTGTATGTCAGCACAGATATTGCAACCTTAATTCAAATTTTTTGGCTTTTGTGTCTCAACGTGTTGTTTGAGTATAATCTTTAGTAGATGTGTCACCTCTGGCACTTCAGTTAGTCTTCTCTTGTTCTTTTTTTGCAGGAAAAAAAAAAAACCCAGATTGAATATTTCAGATTCTTTAATTTACCCAATGGTCACTACCAGACAACAAATAATATTCACCAGATTGTGTAAGCAGGTAATCAAGTAGTTAATAAAACAGGAATTCTTGATACATTATCCCATAACAAAGCACTTAAGTTTATTGTGTCATGGATTGCTTGGAGCACTTTAATGGAGTCTACAGCTTCCTCATGAGGGGAAGAGGAGGGGCAGACACTGATCTCTTCTCTGTGGTGCCCAGTGACAGGACTCGAGGGAATGGTGTGAAGTTGTGTCATGGGAGGTTCAGGTCATGGGAGGATATTATAAAAAGGTTCTTCAGCCAGAGGGCACTGGAACAGCTTCCCAGGGAAGTGGTCACAGCACCAAGCCTGACAGAGTTCAAGTGTTTGGACGATGCTCTCAGGTGTGTGGTGTGACTCTTGGGGTGGTGCTGTGCAGGCCTAGGGGTTAGACTTGATGATGACCCTGTGGGTCCTTTCCAACTCAGGAAACTCTGTGATTCTGTGAAATGTTGGTAGGAACCTGAAACCATGGAAAAAGTTTATCTGGTCTTTCTCCAGTCTTTGGGTCCCATCACAAATTTCTATTTAAATTTTATAATAAGTAGTTTTCTGAGGCCACTTACATTGTCTGATACATGTCAATATATGTCCCTTTTCTCATAGCTTTCAGTTGTCTGTGTACCATTCATTACACCTTCTGAACAGGATGTATGTGTATATATTACATGATATATATAGTGAATTGTTATGTATACATATCATAAATATTTTTTACATGTATATACACATATATTTGTATATCTTTTTTGTTGGTTATATATATATATATCTATTTGTATATGTATATTCATATATAAGTAAAAGATCCATTGGGATTACTCAAACCTGCCTGTGTTAATCCAAACCTGGATCTGATAATTTAGGTCAAATCAGGAGGAAAGAGAGGAGGCAAATAGGAAACATGCTGAAGATAAAGATGGACACTGACATGCAATATTACAAAGAGGGATAAGCACTTAAAAGCTGGAAGGACAAGTTAAAAGTGTTGTCATGAGACAAGGAGCTGCAGAAGCTAAATATTCTAAACTGTAATCAATGGGAAGCTGTTTGGCAATGTAAGATTTGCAGTTTTGCACTTGCTGTGGTTCTGAATAGAGGTCCTTGAAGATATTCTGATTATTTTTCCTTAAGACAAGTGTAGAAGGTGTCTAAGTCAGTGCTTTTGCAACAAAACCATTTTCTGTAAATACTTGCTTTTCAGTTTCATTTTAATTAGGTCATATTTTTGACAGAAAGTTTTGAAATTGCTAGACTGAATCAATTTGACAATTTTTTTGAATTAAAATATCTCAGTTTAGCAGTGTAAACTATTTCTTTGGAAGCTTAAGGTATCTACAGCTCAAAAGCAGCTAATAACAAAATCGAAGTTTTATAAGTTTTGGAAAGGGGAGAATTTGAGAAATTTCTCAGATTTCAACTGTTGGTTTGTTCATATTGTTCCTTTGCTCTTGCCTTTGATGGTTTGAACTGATATTTCACAGGTTTGACTGCCATGTTGTTAGGGATACATCTACCTCCGGTGACCTTGAGCCTGCCTGTGGCAGTGGGGTTGAAATAAGATCTTTAAGGTCCCTTCCAACCCAAATCATTCTATGTTTCTATGATTCTCTAGCTGTTCCTGTTCCTGATAACATCCACCTCTGAGACAGCAGCAGTGATGCCCAGATTATATTTATACTGAAGGACATGTCAAAGAGTGGCACTGGACTCTAACAGATGCCATAGGAATATTGTTTATTCCAAACAGTTCAGATATACATATACTGTTATATTGTTCTGGATGTTCCTCACCAGAAAAAAAAAAAAAAAAAAAAAAAATTAACAGCTTGATGCAGTGAAGAAAGAAGTGCAGATATTTTAACCAGATGCTAACTGTCATTGCTTCTTAAAGCCTTTATCTGGTGAGACTCTTTGTCCTGTAAGTGCCTTCATGGGAAAGCTATCTCACCTGGGACCAGGTCAGGATATGTGTTAGCAGTCAGTTAGGCCAGCCAAGGAGTCATCTGACCACAAAACTGGAATAAGAAAGGATGCGATATAGTGTTGTTTCATGCTTCCAGTTGGTAGGGAGCTCCAGGCATCAGAAATGCAAAAGCTTAGGGAAAACCCTGTTTTCTTTGGGTCTTAACTCATCTAGGGCTCTTCCATTGGAAAGAAAAAAAAAGATAAAAGGTCTTGTGATGAGCAGTTCTACTGGGTTTGCTTATTCCCCTCCCTTCCCTGTTCTGTGCTCATTCACTACTCTTCCATGGTCAGTGCATCCAGTACCTCCAGGTGAAGGCTCCTCCTTCTAGGTTTGGCACCCATTTTCCGAATGAGTTTATTTAGCAGTCTTCTCTTAACCCTGGTTGCCTAAACAAAATGCATATCATCACATGAAATGGGCTTGCAAAATAGTTTTCTCAAAATAATATATTTCAAAGGCTATCTGGAGAAATGCTCATGCCTGTCCAGTGGACAGGCATGAGGATTTACATGAAGATTTTACAGAAGCTTGTCCGGAGATGTTCCTGGTGCTTCTGTTCAATGAGACCTTAAATATTTAATCAGGTCTTAAAATGCAGGAGTCTATCCATTTACTTGAAGTTGGAGTGGGGGGTTTCCCCTTCCTTTTAATTTGTAGTTTTTGCTCTCAATTCCACAGCAGATCTACTTTTTGAAAGATCCCGGATTTTTTAAAAAACACTTGTTTTCCAGCAAACAAAATGCCAGAATGTCAAATGCAAAGTGTTTCTCCACATTATTTTAGATTCCTTGGTCACCTTCAAGAGCTAGCTAATGACAGCATGCTGCAGACAGCTGGCCTCCTAAATTACACCATTGACTTCCTGTCTGTTCATGTGGGTATCATTCTTGGACACAACCCCCCAACTGAGTCATTTCTCACAAAAAGAAAAAAGAGTGTAGCTTTGTGAGACAGAGGAACCTTAAGTCCCTTTAAGAAGAAAGCAGTTAATCTCAGCAATGTGTTCACAAGGTTCAGAAATCTATCACTGGAAGGAAAAAGTTTTTTTTAGAGTTTTTTTCTTTTTTTTTTCCTCCCTCTCCAAGTTGCAAATAGGTTTTTGGGTTTTTTTTCCAGGGAACAAAGGCCTGTCCATGCAGTCATAAATTTACTCATATCAGTGGTGGTTTGGGAGGGTTTAACACAGAAGGCTTTATTTTATGCTGGCTGTGGCTGTCCCCATGTGTGGTTTAGTGAAGTTGTATCAAAGGCCAGCACTGCAAATGTCAGTGGGTTTGTGATTTTCACCCACAAGGCCACGCTGTGCTGCTTCTGTCACAGGCAGAGTGTCATTGGCTTCAAAGGTGGGCTTTGAGTGCCCTACAGACAATGAGGAGAAACTACCTCTTTGAGAGTAAACATAATCAAAATAAAATCTCTGGCACATAAGATGGGGACATGATCAGTAGGGAAGTGCCAGTTTCTCTACTGAAATTTTCTGCTGTGTTAGTGCCCATAGAGCCACACTAATGATGTCTACACATAGCGTAAATGTTCCCAAAGCACAGAATTTTCTACCTAGCCATTGCTGTGTTTGATGATGTTGAAAGTACAGGTCATTCCTGAAATTATTCTTTCCATCTACTCCCTGTGAAGGAATGTGCTTTGCGTGGTGTGTGGTGGTCCTTCCTCCCTTCCCAACTTTCCAGGCTTGGCCCCAGGCTCTGCACCCCAGGAGTGTCACCCTTGTCTACAGCAGACCAACAACCATGTGGTGGCATTTTGGGTGGATGGTTTTTGGGTTTTGTAGGCACTAGAGGAGTTGTATCCTTGTGCATTTCAGTCTGTTGGGCACACTTGGCTCCTTCCCCACCTCCTGCTCCAGGAGGGACAAGTTGTCACCATGCTGCTGTCAGGAGATGCGCCAAACCTTACCTCCATGGGATTGTGTTCCCTATGAACCTCTGAAATGCTTTCCCTGTCCCTTTCCTACATCTTAAAATGTAAGTGAGCATCTGGAATAAATGTAAAGTCTTCTCATCTATTTTTTCCTGCCCTTTGTTTTTTGACTGAAAGTCGCTGCAGCAGTAATAAATCTGAGATCACAGAAAGAGTCCACTGCTGAAAAGAATTAATCTCGATGTGGTTTAAGCCTTCATGAGTCTGTTTTGTATGGGCCTCCTCATTGATATTTGGGGATTATTAAAGATGTACCACCAATTTTAGGAAGGGAAAAAAAAAAGAGAAACCCAACCATATGAACACTCAGAAAATAAATGATGGAGGTCTGTTCATTTTAGAAATAGTATTAATATTCCTGAAATTATTATAATAACTTGAAATAAACATGCATACACAACAGCAATTTATATATAATTGTATCTCCTATTTTATTTAGATTTATAAAATATTAACTGTAAGAAGTCCAATAATGGCAAGAACTGTGGAAAAATATTTTTCATTAGGAAAAGATGTACTGGAAATTTATTCTGTTGCTGAGTTGTGTAAACGTATTCAATGACCATTCAGTGTAAAACAAAGCAAATACTCAGGTTGTGAAAAGCTGTTTTCTCTCTCTGCAGCTTCCTGAATATTGCCGTCACTGGCTTTTTGGATTGGTTTCTGTGGCCTGCAGCTATGCACAGCAGAAGAAATTGCAGGCATCTTTTAAGCTGAGAGAGTATTTTTAGATGTTTTGTGGGCTGTGTATCAATTATTTTATAACACAGAGTTAGCAAGGAATGTATGAAATATATTTAGTGCCTTTTGAGAATATTTTAGGGGCATTGATTCTGACACATGGAATATAATTTACAGAGATGTAAGTTACATCATTATAAAATTATATATTGAGTAAACACCACCACAAAAAAATAAGCCAACAAAAAACCCTGTGAACAAAATTGTTTGAATCCTACGCTGAGGTATCCACCCTTGAAAAGAGTGGAAGCTTTCACTAAACAGCCTTTGCTTTCCTTTCAAAGGAAGCTTTTGGAGGATTACACAACCTGTGATTTTTCTATAAATTATTGTTGTATTAGTGGCTATGTTAATGCTGGTTGCATTACTAGCTGACTGTTCCTCTAGCCTTAAAATATCTTTCAGACATGTACCAGTTTCCTTGGCTTGCCCTGTCTCTTGGCTTCCAAAAAAGGAGGTAGGAGAAAGACCCTGCTTTTTTTTTTTTCTCACTTTCTTTTTCCTTACAGAAAAAGGTGAAATGTTTTGGAATTATGATGTTTAAATATAAATATAAATATAAATACATTAATTTTTATTTTAAAAAAATCAAAACAGAATTAAATTGTATTTCTTAATATGAATAACTGAGATATTAAACCCAGGTGCTGATGTTTTCTTAAATGTCATTGCAGTCAATAGGTTGAGTGGAGGGAATTGCCAGGTTTCCTTCTGTTTTGTTGGTGACTGGGTACATTGGTTGCATAGGGGAAGCCATGGCTTTATATTGGAAGCATTAACAAAAAAATTTAAATGTTCTCCCTACTCACAAAGAAAAACTGGGCAAACTGAGAACGGAAAAACCTTCCCCAAATTATACCAGCCTTGACAGAGCTGCCAGCTTGGGAAGCACAGGTGAGCTCTGTGAGGACTTAAAGAATGCAGCTGCATATCTCAAAACACTGTTAAAGAAAGAATTTCCCATTGGATAAGCCACCACAACAGGAACTTGAGATTAGCACAGATGGCAAAACAGGAATTGAATTCCAGGTCTAACGAAGGTGAAGATTTGAAATTAGCACACTGGACAAAATTTTACTGTACAGACTGTGGGAACTTAAAATAAGACCTATCATGAC
This sequence comes from Corvus hawaiiensis, assembly GCF_020740725.1. Lineage (NCBI taxonomy): Eukaryota > Metazoa > Chordata > Aves > Passeriformes > Corvidae > Corvus > Corvus hawaiiensis. The sequence goes on from NC_063255.1 coordinate 57,717,421, forward strand.
AAAAATTCACATGGTGGCAAACTGTGAGAAAGGAAACAGCTGTTTACACATGTGCCAGCCCAAGCTGTGGGAATGGCATTTGCACCCCATGGATACCCAGGACTTGGGCTGTATAAAAGTGGTTCCTCCAGAATAACTACTCCAGGACTTGCACCACCAAAGATTAAGGAGGGTGAAGAAGGACCAGTGGGATGCTGCAGGAATCCGCGTGTGGTGATATCTAAGTTACCTCTCTCTCACTCTCCTTCTGTGTCCCCACTTTTCTCCTATTTCTTTCTATATTATTGACTTCTGTATGTGTTCTTGTTTGCAACCTAATGCAGGCAGAGGCATCTCTTATAATAGCATCATAACAAACCCTACAAAATATCCAGGAGGTGGTTTCCACAGTGATCTCTACTGCAGGCTCAGTCCTATTCTATTCAGTGGCATTCAGTATTAAATTTGAACACCTGATAGGCAACAGAAACTAAGCTATGGACCCAACAGAATACCCTGAATATGGGTTCTTATATAGAGGTAACTCAGCCATATAACTTTTTTCTCAAAAAATGAAAAATAAATATAATATTGAGTGTATTATCATTATTTAATTTTGAAACCAGTCTGAAAAAGCCACCAAGTTGGTGTTTTTCCCCTTTTAAATAACTGTGAAGGCCAGTGAGTTTCCCAGGGAGGAGCCCTTCTTTGCCCACTACCTTTTTGTGTGATTTTCACCAGGCCATGATGATACACCCAAAAGGATTTCCTGGATTTCTGAAGCTTGCTTATACATTATCCTTTCTTGGCAAGAGCTGTAGTGGGGAGGCTCAATGGTGTTGGAAAGCATCATTTCTACCTATAGAAACTGCACCCAAATTTACACCTGTGCTTGCAGATTTGTTGCCTGAGTGTACAGGTGCCTATTTGCAGAGCCCATTGACCCTTTCAATGCACTTATGCAAACCCTGGCCAGATACTCATTTTGCAGTCAGCACTTAGACAATGAAGGTCTAGTAAAAAGGAACGTCTCTGAACTGAAAATTTTCCACCCAGACCTCAGGAGGTTTCTAGTAGTGACTGCTTCTGGTTGGAAACAACTATTCTTAGATACTTCTAAAATTTCTGCTTTCAAAATGAGCCATAACATTTCACCTGCAGAATGTTATTTCTACTAACCAGAGCAACTGACCCATCCCTTTTGATGACCACTGGAGAAGCTGAAAATATCTACTAAAAAGTGACTTTCTTATCCTAAAATGTTGCATCTCCCTTGTTAACACCACAGCTAAAAGCAGTCAGGTCTGCCCTCAAGGCAGAGGTTGGTTAAACTTTGCCAGACTCTTGTGTTGCTGCCAAGCAATCTCAACACAGTCCTGTGTTCTGGGCTGAACCTACAGGGATCTCTATACAGCTAAGAACTGTGTGGGGATTGAGCTCTATAAATCCTGAGGCCAAAACCAACCTGAGAAACGTTTTGCAAGAATATATTTAATTTTGTGAGGGCTCAGACACCATAATTAGATCATACTGTAGAGATATACAAATCACAAGAAGCTGTCTGGTCCTCTCCTTGTCCTTCTACATAAAAAAACCAATAATGTCCTCTGCTTGCATATCCCAAGGCTAGACTTCTCTGATTAATATAGTGAAACTGCACAGCATTTCTCACTGGCTTCTGTACAGGGCCACTCTTCAGGGAATATTGTGTAATTTGATGGATTCTTCCATAATCTGTGCAGATTATCATAAACAGCAGCCAAAGGCTTTGCTCTTTTTAAAAAATTTTTTATTTAATGATAAGAAATTCAAATTACTTGTTTTCAAATGAACCTGACGGCATGTTAAACTCCGAGACATGTTTCCTACTACTTTAACATAGAGAAGCATTAATACATAATTTGTTTTCCAGTGGCCTAGGAGTAATTGCTGCAGGATCACTAGCAAGGGAATAAAAATGCACAGCAATTAATGTAGATTCCTACTTACTATTACCCCATTTGGCACGCAGATTCAGCTGGTGCTGTGCAGAAGACATGGCAGAAATATACACAAGCATCAGATGAATTTGCCTAAAAGTAGCTTATGCAATCGAGGAGTGTAGGGCACTGAATAAAGTGTGCATAAAGCCCAGTATTAGGCAAAAACATTTGCTCTAGTCTATGCCAGTCCAGCAGGACAGTTGACCTGACCTTAGAGACGGTAAAACTTGCATTTAAATGCTTAACTCCCAGTTCTTGAATAATTTAATTTTTCATATTTTGTCTTCACACTGCTTGAGGATGCTCCAGAGTGAAGACAAAGAGGAGTGAGGAGCCTGGCCTGCAGGATTTAAGCAGACAAGAGATGTGCAGCTGCTGGAAAGAGAGCATTAGCACAGACTAACTGGCAGCTTGCAGAGAGGACAAAGCTCTCTGGGGAGACTTTAGAGCATCTTCCAGTGCCTAAAGGGGCTACAGGGGAGCAGTTCTTGTTGTTCAGGTGGTGAGGCACAGCTTGTCCAGAGAAACTGTGGTTGCTCCATTTCTAGAAATGTTCAGGGCCAGTCTGGATGGGGCTTTGAGCAATCTGAAGTGGAAGATGTCCCTGTCTGTGGCAGTAGGGTTGGAATTAGATGACCTTTCAGGTCCCTTCCAACCCAAACCATTTTATTATTCTATATTGTCATAGATTAGCAAGCATAGTCCCGGAAGGGATGTCCTTGCATAGGGGTGCTTACAGCTTCCTCTGGGACCTGAAAGAACCTATCAGCTGGCCAGTTTGAATATGGACAATTCTTTAAGCCACTTAAAGTTGTGACCGCCTCTGTGATCCACACTTGAGAATAGACAAACTCCTCCCCAAGCTCTCTCTCGTTTCCGGCGCTGGCACAGGTGGCTGCGGGGCCCGAGCGGGGCCTGGCCGGGCCGGGCCACGGCCATCCTGGAGCCATGGGCCTGTTCCAGCCGTGGACCCTCCCCCCCCCACCACTGCTTTGCCGTGGGCAGCCGGAGCGGCTTGGCTCTCCCCCCTCTCCACTTCGATAAGGCGAATTCCAGCTGCAAGGCTGAGGTGAGATTAACCCTTTTATTGCTGTGAAGAGCTGGACACCTGAGGGAAGAGAGAGAGGAGATGCTTAAAGCTGAAATTCTGTTGTGAAGCTATGATATATCAGAGTATCCCGTTGTAATTTCATGAAGATATGGGGGGTGGTGTGTTCAACTCGTGAGCAAAAGCACCTGCACTGAGATAGGCAGATGCTGACGCAGCTGTAATTTCATGAGAGGTTTGGACAGGGAGAGATGGACCAGATGAGGACTTTTGCTCCAAATGGGAAAGGAAAAAACCTCAGTTCCTAGAGATGCTCCCAGAGATAGTCCTAAAGATGAAGATGAGGAAGACCCTTTGCTCCCAGGGAAGGAGAAGGGCCTCTGTTTTTGTTTCTGAACGGCTCAACCTTAAAATTGTACCCCAAAAAACTTCAAGAGTGGACCCTCGAAAGCAGTTGCGGGAAAAGCTGCAAGCCGGGGGAAGGGACTCACACGCAGGCAGAGAGACTCCTCTTCCTAAATGGACTGAACAATATTTGGAAGTGGGCGGCTGTCTCGTTGTGATAATGTTTTCATAGCATGAGCAAGAAGAGACTTCTCTTTCTAAATGGACTGAACAAGGTTATTATGGAAGTGGTAAACAGACTGAACATCTCAAGGGTTGTCTTTTTCACATTGTCAGTGGGAGAAGGGAGGAAGGTGGGGGGAGGAGGAGAGTTCTGAAGGTGGTATAATTTTTTTTCCTTCTTTTAGGTCTGTTAATAAACTTCTTTATATTTCTTTCAAGTTTGGTGCCTGCTTTGCATTTCTCCTAATTCTTATCTCACAGAAGATAAACAGTAATGAGTATTTTGAACCAAACCACTACACTAAATTGGTGTTTCTGCCCAGTTACGAACCGAACCCGCAACATATATGCATCTGTCCTATAAACCTGACCTTAACTACAGGACGTTTTGAAATAGATTTAGTTATCTACACTTGGAGCTTTCAAGTAATCTACCTCTAATGGAATATCATACAAGCAACAGTAATAGGGACACATGCCTCCAAACCCTCTTGGTAAGTTTGAGTTTGCTTCCTTGGAAAAGTTAACGCTATTTATTATTATTTTTGCTGAGTTCTCAGCTAACCTGGCATTATTTCTGTATGTGGAATCAGCTTTTCTTCTTTACAGCAGAAATCTGGGCTGTGTTATGAGGCCAAGAGCAGAGAAATTTGGACCACACTTTCCTTTTCTTTCTAGCTTCATGTTTTTTAGGACTTAACGGAGTAGCTAGAGAGGCGAGAGAATGTGAACTTACTAGTTAGCTACAGGAAAAGTGTCTCTATCAACCCTCACAGATTCACTCCAGGTTAAGAACAAGTGTTTAAGGAGAAAATGAAAATAAATATAGGAATTCAGGAACCTAGAGGATTTGTCCCTTTCTGAATGATTTGATCAACGTATTTTCTTTTGGTGGAAACCTAAAATGGTGAAAATTGAATGGTGACCTTAATTGAAAATTCAGGGTTTAGGAGATCATCCAGTGTTTGGTCTTCCTTCTGTGTCTACCAGTCAAACTGAAGAGTTGTCCTCTTTCTACCTCTGGTGTACTTTTGATATACATTTCCATCAACATCATATTGCAGTGTTGGTGGAAATGTATAGGCTTTGGTTGGCTTTAAAATCCATCTTCAGAAGAAGCATTTCTGAACACAAAAACTTTTACACAAAGGTAGATTTGTGACTTGGAGCAACCAGGAGATAACAAGAGATTTGTCATGCACTGAGTATGGTAGCTTATTTAGCTGTTTAGTGTCATGGTTGGATTCATTGATCTCGAGTTAGATACATCACAGATAAAATGACAACTATACAACAATGCTGAAAAAGATAAATATCATTTGTTATCACAAAGATCTATGTGAGAGTTAGTTCCACAAATATTCACTTATAAGGATACAATCACTGTCATAAAAGACTTAGTTGAGACATGACAATATTTAATGTTGAGATAGAATGGGTACGGCTGTCCCGACAGTGCTTTGTTGGGGATACATATGGAAAAATTTTTCTATCTATTTCATGTGACACATTAGCTATGCTGAATTAAAATACTATTCCAATCTTACATGTATTGAAATGGTGAGAAGGGAACACTGCTTTTGCCTTGGTTATTATTTTTGTCATTAAGAGATAAGGATCAGTAGCTGAAGTTAAACAGTATATCTGTGAGAAGAGATAGATTTATTTGTCAGCACATAAATCTAACATTCAAATTCTTTCTGAAGTTTGGGTTTCTGAGTAGTAGCAGCATCAAACAGAGACTTCAGGGTGAGGAGCTCCTCCCAGTGTGGTGAACAGCTGGATTACATGGTTCCACCTCAAGCAATGTCAGCTGTTAGGACATCTTCCTTAGAAATTGCAGGGTTCCAGGTGTGACATCAGGTAAGGTGGCAGCAGTGGTGCTGTGCCCATGCCCATGCCCAGCTGTGCTTCCCCAGCTTGTGGTGCCACAGGGTGAAACCTCTCAGTGCACAGTACACTCCGCAGCTGAGCACAGGAGCTCAGACACCTCTTGGAGCAGATTTCCCAGCAAACACAAGTGCTCCAGTCTGCCCACAGCCAGCAGAGACCCTCTGCGGCATCTGCTGCTGTTCTGATGTCGTCATGCTCTGCACAGCTCTCATGGCTCTCCTATCTCAAGCCAGGGAGTTAAATTCAGCAACGAAGTGGGCAAGCACTTCCTTTTCTCTAACAGTCTCAATATTGAGATTACTGGGACTTGATTTCCATGCTGCATTCAATGGCACAATACTTGTAGCCTGTCCTTTGCAGCTTTGCCTCATTATTCCACATATCCCAATTAACCCCAGCTGAGGCAGGTTCATTTCAGGTCTGGACCAAATATTGCACCACCTGTTGAAATCACAGCCAGCTTCTTGGCTCCTGGGCTGGAAATTATAGGATAAGAGGCACTTTCCTCTCTGAAAATGTCAGTACAAATGAGCAGACCATGTGTTGTATGTTGCTTATCATGTAGGACATGCATGGCTGGGGGCTCTGCTTGTGTGACTTTGGAAGCAAACATGGAAAAAAAACCAGTGGAAAAAGGCAAAGTTACTACTTCCCTGACTGAAAGATGGAAAAAACACAGTTTCACCAGTGCCAAAATCATCTGGATATATTGAGAAAACAGAAAGAAAACAGTAATGTCTTTTCTCTGTGGTTGCCACCAGAAGGTGTGCAATAAAAAGTGTTGCATTGTTCTAACATGACTTGGTTTGGAAGTACTTCATCTGGTAAGAACTTTTCTTAAAGCAAGACAGCAGCTACTACAGATCTACGAGGATAAGGCCAAGAATTTGTAATGTCTGATGTTGCTGAGCCAATTTACCATTTTTAGGGACCTCCCTACTATCTACTATTTAGAACAAAATGCTGTGAGAAAAAAAGGGAATAAGTGAGACAAGCAGACAGAAAAAGAAAAAAAGAATTTGTCAGACTACTAAGTGCACAAATAAGAGTACTGATACTGCAGATATGATAGACATGAAAGAAGTTACCGAAAGTGCAATTTTGTAAAAATTAAAAGCTTGCTTTATGTGGAAAATAACGGAAGATCTGCCTCACATGTTAAAAAAAACCCTAAACAAAAACCAAAAATTGAATGCATCCCATCCTTTTCCAAGGGTTTGAAGTACCAGTAAAGGGAGAAGAGCTTACAGGTACTGAGAAATTGTGTCCAGGACGAATGGGCTCTATCACCTTAGGAACTTTTGTTTAACTCATTTGTATATGAACTGAATGTATGGTTAAAAACACACTGCGGAATATTGTGAGATTTTTCTAAACAATAGAAAATAAAAAAGAGAATACATTTTTTGTAATGAGGTTAGTGATATGGCTTCACGGCCATACATGCTTTGCAAGGAGTACATCCAATTGGAGGAGAGGTTAAAGATGCCCAGGAGAATAGAGAATATTTCAGTGGTATAGAAAGCACAGCTGAAAAATCATGTGATGAATCATGAGCACAATTTCCTTTCACCTGTGTTAGAAAAGAGAAGGGAACAGTTCTCATGACCTACTGGGGGACATTTTTGAAGAAATAGATGCCAAATATTCTTCAGTGACTGGTGTATCATCACAATTATGATTTGTGTCTCAGAGGGAAAAGAGCTCATGTTCCTTAAATTGGTTTTCAAGATGGGGTTTGTCAAGCATCTTGGTGCTGAGGTGGGTGCCAAAAAAAGCCCATTCCATTTCTGTGGTTAGAAACGGGGATCCAGAGCTTTGGCTGCTCTAGAGCTCTTCACTGCCTCCCACCCACCCCACTCCAGTCATGCACTTGAGTGACAGGCTGGTTTATCTGGATTATTGCCACCAACCCCTTCTTCATGGCTGGAAAAGGTGGATAATGCAAATATGGTGATTTGAAGGGTCTCCCAAAGCACAGCAGTCAGGTGTTACACAGGCTGCTTCAGATGGTTTTCATGGCTGGCTCAGGGGGCATGAAATTTGGTGGTGCTGAGAACTGCCTTTGCTACTGTGCTGACTCTGGAAGCAGTGTGCTTGTATTTAATTTAATTAAAATTAGAGGATCACCTGTGGAACCAATCCGTCAATTCTGTGGCCATAGCACAATAAATCTAACCAGGGTAATCCACTGATTTACCACATTAGTAGAGTTCTGGAATGATGGTCTCTGGTCTCTGTTGGTTCCCTGCAACAGAGACCAGAGACCAAATCAACCTCCTTCTGCACATCACATCTGTCCTATGTGATGCCACACTGCGCATCTGTCACAGCCAACACCCCATCTTCTTCCCACCTTGTCCCCATTCTTCTCCCATCCTCATTCCCATCCCATTCCCTCTCCTCCCCACTCTCATCTTCCACTGGGCTACCAGTCTCCTGCCTCTGCATTCTCTGTTTCTCCTAAAATTTTTCTCTCCTTCTTGAACAACCATACTCTCCAAAGCACATTTATTTCTCTTGCTCCGAGGGAGAAGGATAGATGCACAAGTTGTTCCTGATGGTCTCAGGTAAACAAGGCAGATGATCCAGTGTTTGCCATACTGTATGGGTTTTGTCAGGAAGCTGGTAGAAAAGTGACAAGGTTGGATATTTCTGCAAACAAAATAGTTTCTGGTTTTAGCCTTTCAGATATTTATCTATGGGTGGTTAGAAAACAAGACAACCAAAAACTCATAATTCTCCCCATTTTTGCCTGCAAAGTGCCGTATTGCCTGATATCAACAATCCTCAATGGTGTTTTTTACATAATTATAATTAACATTTACCAGCTAAAAGTAATTGGTTATGCAAGATTATAGGTTTATATCTTATTTTCATTGCAGTCTTTAAAACATTTTTAATTATAAGAATACGATGTTATATCTACTTTATTGGAGATTCTGGAAACAGCAACCATTATTTTAAGGATTTTTTGTAGTGAGAAATAACAAAATAGATGGGAAAGCAAGTGTCTGTCCATCCCATCACTCTGAGATCAGCTGTGCTTTTTTTTTTCAATGTCTTGTTTAAAGAAACCTGTCTGAAACGGAATTAAGAAAAGATATCAAGGACAGGGTGGTAATGCTAAAGCCTTGCCCCATGGCCAGTATGTTTCATGGTGCATGGTCTTTCAGAACATATTTGCTAAGTATCTATCTCTACAACAGCCTTCCCATTTGTCCTTGAGCCAGTCACTAACAGTAGTGTTATTAAATGTGAAAGAATTCAAAATCACTTCAATTATTTAAAAAACTTAATCACTTGTCTCTCTCTGTGATTCATTTCCATGTTTTCTCCTATCTTTTATCTTGTGCATTTAAGGCTTGTCATGACAGGCACTGTCTCTTACTATATGTTTGCAGAATATGAAGGATAATGGGAGAGTGCCTGGGTGGAACTCATGACATATTGCTAAACAAGAAATAATGAATGAGTTTTAGTAATTATAGCAGATGGCTGAGTGCACCTAATTTTCATGTATTATCTGAAGAACTATATTTGTTGTTGAAAACATACCTCTAATTTTTAAGATGTTTTTCTGATATTTCACTTCCCAATACTATTTAGCTTGAAATCTTCTTCTGACATTTCATTTTCTCCATTTATTGAGCTCAAATCTATATTTCCACCATTCTCTCCATCTTTTGTCAAGGCTGTATTTACTCTCTGTCTTGCATTCTTACTGTAATCATGCATAAAGTCCTTGGGAAAGTTACGTTTTTCTTTTCCATGGATGAAACATGGACTGAATTTATGATGGCAGGGTGGTTCTTCTTGACCTGTTGTTTGGGTCTGCAGGAGCAAGAACAAACCCTGTAACAGACCTCGGGAGACTGTAACTCCAAGGCCATGGTCGCATCACGTGTTGTGTCAATGCTTCCTTCCCCTGTCTCTATCAGAAATCTAGGGGACTGACAGGGTGTGTAGCAGGCTGGGCACAAGTGCAACTTTGAAGAGGAGGCTAACTGTCTTTTTGGTTACTTCAGCTGGAGTACAGCCAGAAAATTAGGGATGTGAATATCTCACTCAGCTTGGCATTTCTTAGGCTGTACCTTGGAAAGCAGTCTAGGTCCCTTTGGTCTGAGAAAGTAAGACCACCAGACCCAGCAAAAAACACTACAATGATGAAAGCATTGGAGAAGTTAATGTGTGAAGACAGATGAGAGGAACTGAGTTTGCTCACTCTGAAGAGAAGGTGGCTCAGGGAGTTCTAATTGCAGCCTTCCAAGGCCTCAAAGGTGGTGATGGAGAAAAAGTACCTTCACTGCAAAAGGATGCATGGTGCCAAGACATGAGGCAGCAGGCATAAGTTGCCTGAAGTAGAATTCTTTCTGGATATTAAAAATATTCTTCACAGTGAGAATACTCAAACACTGGATATTTCACCCAGCAGAGTGCTGGAAGATGATCTGATACATTGACTTGACATGGCCCTGGATAACCAGTCTATTGTCTCACTTTCAGGGCAAGATTTGATCTGATGAACTGCAGAGATTTTTGCAACCTAGAGTTTTCTATGATTCTGCGATTTGATATTTTTTTTATTCTTCACATTGTAAATATATTCATACCCTGACTTCATGCCTAAATAGAGCTTGATGATTTTTCCAGTATACAGGCATTAAAGGCATATTTCTATATAATGCACTTTTATTGAAAGAAATATTGAATTAATATTTTTGGTTTTTCCAGAGAGAATGAATATGATAGCACCTATAAATTACTTGAGGAAGGTGTAAAGATAAATAGCCAGTATGCTGTTCTGATTCTTTTGTATTACCTCCCTGATTCAAGCTCTTCCCCTAAAGAAAGAGGTACATGTTCAACCTGGTCTGTGTCCCTTTATCTTTGAGGTAAACTCTCTAAGACAGAACAGTCTGAGCGCATTACTCTGCTTTGTGTCAGATATCACTACTGCAATGCAAAAATATGTCAAGATTGAATGTCATACCTTTGAGTGGCCTCATATGTTTTTGACATGGAATCCATTAAACCAACCCGAAAAATGAACATTTCTTCAAAGCCTTCAGAAGTGCTTAGTTTGTCTTAATACAGGTATATTCCAGGTATTTAGGTTATAGCACACCAGCATCATCAGCCATGACTAATAAATTCTTTACACTGAGAAAATCTTTGCTATGTACAGGCCTGCATAGCAAAGTCTTCCTGGAGTGAAGACATTTGAAAGACATTTTAATTCTATGGCACCATGCAGAGGGCATTAATCTTTCTTATGATTTCCTCTATTGTAACAAAGAAAAAGATTTTTAATGTGCAAACCTCGTTAAATCAATCATCCTTGGGAATTTAGAGACACAGTGTGATAAAGGCAACAACTTTCAATCCCTAAAAGCAATTTTTTCCATGTGTTTTGGATGTTGGGTTTTAGGAAACATAAGCATTTTAATGGATTTTTGGCCCTATTTGCAATATAAAATTTTAATATAATGGTGCCTTACTCCAGGTTAAATAACATAAAGTTCTCACCTATTACAATGGAATATCAGCCTGTGTTTGGTGCATTCAGTGAGTAGTAAGGATGACTTTGGAGAGGATGGTCTAAGCTATTGATTACCTAGGGCTGCAGCAATATAGTACAAAGTATGACAAGTATTGAAAGAAACCATTGGCTTTTAGACATTCTTTAATTTATTAAAATTTTTAAGCAAGTGGTTCAGCTATTGTATTTCTTAACTTCCTGGGATTTAGCAAGACCTCTTTATTCAATAACAAATTTATACAACATAAATCATTTGCAAACCTGGAATTTGCTTTTTTATTTGGAGAAAATAAAAGTGTAATACTACTTGAAAAAGCCAATGATTATGTCATTTTGCATCACAAAGAGATGGCTGACTATGACTAATCCTCAGGCATTTGTCAAGGCTAGGCTTCCCATGGGAGAAGATTTTTACTAAGTGCCATAGCCTTTAGAGCAAACTAGGACATTTGATGTATTTCCACATGGATAACAGCATTACATGACATCTAAGTAAACTTACATTATCTATTAATTGACAGCTTAGATCTGTCTGGCTCAAGGGAAACAGACAACTGTGTGAAAGTTGGGGTGAGGGTAGAGGACAAATGTCAAATGTCCCTGGGTCATATCTCACAAGACAACTAGAAGTCCAGCTTTGTTACTGAGTTTTAGGCTTATATCATGATCCTTTTCCATTCTCTCTTTTTGAGAAACATGTTTTTTGTAATAGAATAGACCATGCACACTCAAACAAGATGACCTTTTTTTTCCTTTAATTGTGTGGCTAGTACAATATTATTTCAGAAGATTTTAGGCGATGTTTAAGGTATTTGTATAATCAGGTCCCTTTACACTCTTTTTTGACTCCAAACATTTATGCACTCCACTATATAATAGAAAGGAGATTCAGGAAGCTTTGTATCTCTCTACTGTCTGTTTCTTTCCCTGAAGCAAAGCATCTCAGTTAAAATGAATGAAATTAAAAAAAAAAAAAGAAATAGAGACTAACAGGCAGTCCACATGCAATTTAAGATGCCTAAAATACTTAACTAGGCTTGGTGAACTACCAAGTAGGGATCTTCTTGAGAAAACCTGGCAGTCTTAGGCATTGCCTCCTTAAGGAATTAAAAGTTAAACTTTGTATAACCTTTACCTTCATTACCTTCTGCATTTGTTTATCAAACACTGTCTTAAATGAGTAGCTGATGTCAGAGCATGAAAGACAGTTTTACAGTCTTTGTGCAGACTTGAGGATGGCAAACAAAAAGAATAGGATGAGAAGGCAGATAAAAAAATTTAAAAACTAAAATTTGCCCCTTCTGACTTCACTCACTTGCATCTGATTAGGTTGTCTCTTTAATCTGTGATTGAAGGTAAAACTTCCCACTTCTGCTCTCCAAGGATGAGGAGCTCACACATTCTGGTATGGAAATAGCAGAGATTCTCAAATTTTGAGCTCAAGCAACCTGGACATCTCCATCCTGGCTACATGGCTACCATGCAGAGGCCATGCAGCCCCTGTGAAGGGTCCCCGGACTATTTAGATTAACTATCCTCCACACTGGATGAGCAAAGGCAGCATTCATGATCCTTCATCTCATGGGAGAAAGTACATCATCTCTTTGATCAGAAAGATTGGGCATTGTTCTGAAAAAAACATCTACTTGGATCTTTGCCACCATTATGCTGGAGACACCAGTTTGAATCTTTTTCCTTAGGTCCAAAAGCAAAGAAGATTTGGGATGAAGAATCCCTCTGTGAAGGCATTAAGCCTTTCTGCATCTGCAGGAATGAAAAATGTCAGTCCATGTGTATGGGAAGCCTCCGTGAAACAGCTGATGTGTTTAGAGTTCAAACCCAAACTATCCTTCCGACTTACCTCTTGTGGGCTCATGCCTTTGTGTCTTTACAAAAACAATATCTAGACCCAGCCTGAAGAGATGGTAATCTAGTTGCTCCTGGCACCTTCCACTGTCAGATTTGTCATTACTTATTAACGGAAAACCAATAAACATGACTAATTGTATTAAACTGAAGCTACTGTTCCTTCCTGTTATTTACTTTTATGATTTTTTGGATCAAAATCAATAACAAATTACACTCTTTCCAGCACTATTTCCCGTATTTCAGCTGGTAGCAGCAAAACTACAAAAATGGTTAGTATCCCAAATACTTTATCATTTCAGCCTGATTATGTTTTGTGGTTCAATTATTAAGTGCTGTCATGTTTAGACTGGCTCTGATGTGAGTTCTGTACAAGGTTTATTATTGGAGATATTGTAAATATAGCCTTCTTTCTCACATGGCTTCTTGCACTGTGTGTGTCTTACAGGCTGGAAATTACAGTATTGCAAATTGTCTAGGAGTTCATATTTATTAAACAAGACAATAACAAACCAAATATGCAGATTTTCTGACAATGCTGTCACACTGAAAATCACAGAGGAGATTCCTAACAGCAAAAAACCCCAGGTAAAGGATAATAGAAAATAATTAATATAATGAGAAGGCATAATGAAAACAAAGGCGATGGTGTAGTTATGAAAACAATGATGAGAAGGTTACTGTAAGACAGATGAAAACAAACTGTCACAAAACAAGAAAGGCTTTACAGAACCCCTGTTTAATGTTTTTGGATATACCTAATAAATAATGTATTTATTCCTTTTTGGAAAATGTGTCAGGTGCAAATTAAGTTTTCTGAATGCATTTTGTAGTCATTAAGGCTTGGAATTATTCTAAAATGAAAAATAATTCTAAAAGTGTGAGAAAGAAAGTATGTCTGTTGAAAGTGGTGGCGTATGCCTGATCATGGATGCAGATGGTCTGTGACCCCCAAAGGGCTAATGGGTTATCTGGACTGGCGTGGGCACACAACCCTTCCACAGCCACTCCTTGTCTGGAAACAAAAACCAACACCATTACTTGGTGGGAAAAAAAGGAGAAAAGGAGACAGCCCAGTAAATATTATTTATCCCCTAATACATGTACTCCAGAATATTTTGAGCTGCCCCTGCTGCAATTTCCTTGCTTCTCTGTACATCAGCTTTCCAGACTCAAGAAGTGGGCTCGGGTCACACGGACACACATCCTCCTTTTCATGATAGCTCACTCCTAGATTACAGGCCTTTAATGCACCTTCAGACTATAAAATACTGTCATACAGAAATAAAACAGTAAAAAGAGACAGGCTGCAAATTCACTATTCAGGCTTAGTAATTTGCAGAATCTTTTATTAAATCTTCCATTTTGCTGGAATTTACAGGCAATTCTAAACTTGAATTTCAGCACACATTAACTTGAAGAAGCTATTACATTAATAACTATGCATGACATGCAAGACGAACTATAATGTCTTACAGACATGTAGGCAAAACAGTGGATTTTTTAGGATCTGAGAAAGTACAAGTTGTAAACACAGTGCAGTAAAAATGCCTTCTTTTCTGTTTCTCACTGGCTGATTTTCAATTTATTTCCTTCCCACACTCTCCTAGTGCTTGGTGTATCCCTCCTTAAGCCAGCAATCCTAAAATGCACGAGGTCTGGACATTTCACTCAGACAGTCTCATGCAGCTGCACAAATGAGGAGAAATATGGAAGGCTGATGAGAAAACAAATCTGCTATATGCTGCCATGCACTACAGCATCAAGAGTTTGTTCAAGACTTATCACTCTAGGGAAAACAATAAGTAAATCTCACAAGAAGTACTATTGGTGTAACAATTAAGATGAACTTTTGTGGTTTTTTCTAAAGAGAAATGTTGGTTTGGGGAACACATTCTTTTTTCCCCTTTAAATCATAATCCTTAATCACGTTAACCTTGCAGACAGCCTGCATAAGCTACACAATTTATTTTAATATTCAGTATTGATTTTCTCATTTGTCTTTTTCCCATGGAGTAAAACTGATGTAGATCTTTCCCCATCTACTGCCATATTGTCTTATTCATTATAGAAATACGAAAGACTATTTTGAAAACACTGCTCCATATTTATCTGTAACCTTCCTGGGTTGTGCTCTCATGTACGCATATATTATTCCTTGTTGCACTTAGGGACATGCTTAGTGATGGACCTGGCAGTGGTGGGTTAATGGTTGGACTTGGTGACCTTAGAGGTTGCTTCCAACTGAAAGGGTTCTATACCTCTGTAAGGAAGCCCCCAGTAAAAGGTTTAGGTGAGCTTGACATGGAATGAGTCATGGTAGGGAAGATGTGCACATACTCTCCTTCCTTCTGAAAAGTGCCATAGCTTACTTGCACAAAGGAGTTTAGGCAAAAAGTGTGAAAATCCGGCATTTAAGCTGCACCATATATTGTTCCCTCTCTGACTTCAGAGGTCTGGACGGATACAGAGATTACATCCAGCTAGCTATCCAGTGGTTATTGGCCTAGCCTGAGAAGGCTCAACTCAGCTACCACAGAAGTACCATAAGATTTAACCCCTTGAAGAGATTTTAGGCACATATTAAAAAAAAAGAACAAGGCTGTTTCCCATATTACCCATTTGAGGTGGTTTGCTTTTCAGCACACAATAGTTACCAAGACTGGTACAATTGGCCACGCCTGCCCTGTCGTGCAAGAACATTTTAGTAGGACCCTCAAGTCCCCTCAACTCCATCAAGGTTTGCATTATGAACATTGATTATCCGAGCTTATGTCTTACTACTTCACTTGAGACAGTTTACACCTGTCAGCTGTAATTTCCTGGCTTTCTGCTGTTTGTTGATTTAAAATACTCCTCAACGAGTGACTTCAAATACGAAAGTTCTGAAAACCATGGTGGAGTCATAATGAAGGTTGCAGTTTCTCCCTTGACATAGCCCTGCCAATCCAGAAACTAACAAGGACTGTAAGTGGTTTGCACATGAGTTCAACTATGCCACTAGTTTGCAAGGACTAGAAAAAAAATCCTTCTTTTTGCTGTCTCTTCAATCTGGGTGATAAGGAAAGGTTTAGGTAAAATTTGGCAGCCATCAAGTGGTTACCTGGGCTTTTTTTTTAGGTTTAAATGTGGAGCAGCATGAAGGTAATGTGATGTACCTGATGCACCTGGAGCGACACCACACATATGCCTTCCCTTCAGCTACAAAAATTCTTTTGTCAGGTTAGACTTGCAATCAAATAAAAAGTGCACATGTGGCTGCACTTCTGTGTATCAGCATCATAAAAGCTCCAATCCAGCAATGCTGGTCAAGATTAAAGCAGTCCAAAGCACCACAACCTGTTTGACATGCTATGACACATAGGGATCATGCTGTACTCCTTATTCCTTAATGCTTCCATTTTAAATTGTATTCTCTTCAACTTAGTGGGAAAAATGTGGTCAATATGGAACATCAAAAGGCCACTGATCCCCCCAGGGGTGAAAAGAAAAAGAAAAAAAATTGAAAATAACCTTTTTTTTTTTCTCAGAAACTTTCAAGAAAAACAAAAGCTGCAGCGCTATTTTACAAAACACACTTAAACAACCTAACACTGAATTATTCATGCCTGTTCTGAAATACAAGCTTTATAACCCAGAATTAATTGCCCAGTGAGTGTATCTCTTCTCATTGTAAATACTTTGTCAATTGAAATACAAACATGTTCTGCACAAAAAAAAGAGATGTTAACATAAACAGTGTCATAAGCTTAAGAATATTATCACCTTCCTTTTCCTAACGACTTTGGACCAAGTTTTACTTTTGAAGCTGACAGACTCACTGGATTTTCACTGGTTTGAAAACTCTGACCAGAGTTTTTCCAATGATCAGATTTTTTTGAGGAGGGAGTTCACTGCTTCTGCCAGCATGCAGACATAATCTAAATTTCCATTTGTCTTATCAAACTCCGTCTGCTAGGATTCTTCTTCTTCAGTTAATAATAATTTTGCAGGATTTTAAAATCAGACTTCCCTGTTGGAGTCCTGTTTCTACCCAGACAGCCACCTGACCATCTGTGAGGTACCTTAGAATATGTTCCTGAAATCAGTGTCACCTCTGAAAATGCAGAATCCAGAGCAGCTTGCCTCTTGAGTGGTGTGATGTAAGAGAACCACAAAAAACCCAAAGTGAAAAAGAGATTGTGGCTTTTCAGAAACAAAAGTAAAGCCCTGCCTTTTGCAGTATTGAAATCAATTTCTCGTAATGAAGCTTTTTTGTGACTGTCTTCTTGATTAGGTACAAAATGCTTTCTGTATTAATGCCTAAATATCAAGTGCACTTGGAAACCTGTGCAGTTGGTTGCAGAGAGTATGTGCTATATTTCAAACTAAAGCCTATTGTCCAATGCTGCCTGCGAATGAAGAAAAGTTATTTCTCATAAGAAATAGCACCTGTGCCCTTTTTCCTTTAACTGGGCTTTTGGGAATTACTCACAAGATAAAGTTTCATCTCTCCACAGAGTTCAGGGTGCCATTTAGATGGTGGACTCAACACTCAGCACATTTGTGGGTGGTGGGAGGAGAAGGGTGGCTAATTAATTTCCAGGCTCCTCTGATGGACATCATTTAAACTTTAGGGTCCTGCTGGCACCAACAATCAGATCAGGAAATCATCCACGGCACCACACAGTGGGCTCTGATCATGTCCTGGGCAGAGGGGAGGGAATAAAATGACTGAGAAACAGAGGCATCTAAGAGCCACTGAAGTATTTCTTTGCTAGAGAGGAACCTTTAACTGTCCCATCAGCTCTGGTCAAGACAGTGACTCTGTATGTGGTATGTTTGGTAGGCATGTGTTAAGGCTCTGTTCTGTTGCTTAACACTGGAATTTCAGTTGCAAAGCAGGAAGGAAAGTTGCTGGGGGGTGGCTGCTGCACTCCCCCACCCTAAGGGACCATGAAGACATGGCTCTGCTTGTTCTTGCCTCTTTCCTCTTATCAATCCCCCAGAGTAGACTGTGGCTGAATGTTTGCCCTTCTGTGTCTAAAATAATTGTAGGTTCAGTCTTGAGTGTTGCTCCAGATTTTTAGCATTTCCCATGGCTGAAACCTATGGTTCCAAATGAATCCCAACATCTGCACACCCAGACACATCCTTTGCTGGCATCACACCTTGCCATTTCCTCTGCCCTCTCATTCTTAAAATCCCTTCTCGTGCTTCCAATAGCTCAGATCCAAGTCATGTCAGGTTTGGGCAAGGTTAATGAAGACGTTAGGGTGTGATGCTAGGGTATGAAGCTTCAACTGACTGTAATGGGAGGCTCATGCAGTTTTTATGATCTCACCCTGGGTATCTACCTGGAAAGCCTTTGGAGAGGGTGGAAGCTGAGGTCAGACAAGCATCCTAATCCATTTGTGGGACTTGGGAACTATACCTTTAAGCCAGTTTATAGTGATTTGTAGTCTTAGTTTGGTGATGTATTAGTTCTTTTCTTCCTTATGTGGATAGGGCAAAGCACTTTCCACATGCTCTTAACTCACTGACAGCTCAGGTCAAGCATCCTGATTATCAACCTGGCAAGCATCATGATTATCAAAACACCAAGAGGCTCAGAGGAATGTGATCCTCCTCACAGGGATGGGAAAGACATGACGTTTTCTGGCTTTTTTTTTGGTTTTGCTTTTTTTTTCTTTTTGAGCTGTGACATACCATAGCCTACATGGGAGGTGGCATGGCACAGATGAGACATTACAGAGACATTCAAATATTCAAGAGCAGCTAGTGGGTTGGACATGCAACTGTCAGCTAATTCCCGTGTCTCCAAAAATCAGGTTGCTTCAAAATTTTTCAGAGGTTGTACAGATAAACTCTAGTGCTTTTGAAAATACAAGCTATTTTTTACCAGTTAAGTATTGTGGCTCCTGTCCTTTAAAACTAGGGGTTTTATTCCTCAGAAAAAGTACTAGCGATTACCTTAAAGTATACTTTTTTCTGGTAAAAGAAACCCATATTTGATGTGACAGCCAGGTGGACAGAAAAACATGTAAACTCAGGGCCAGAAAAAGATATATTTAGAGGTTCAAGAGGAAGCAAAAATATGCAGTAGAGTTCACAGTGTTCATTGAGGTCAGAAAGATATAGCAGTGTGTCAGAGCTGTACACACATGGCGTAGTAAAGGCACTGAGGACAAACACCACTGGAGTGTATTTCAGTTGTCAGACGCTATAATTGCAAGCTTGATCTCAGCGTTATGAAAGAGGGGTTGTTCCCCATATAAAAATGTAAATGTTTTCTTCCTCTGTTTTTTACAGATAAACAAAGCCAAAGCTTAGGATGCGTTACTCCCAATTAAGACTTTTCATACACTACCTGTCTAGGTCATCCTATGTGTAAAGGCTATGGTTGTGCATAAGGAATGACAGAGGAAGCCGTCATGCTCACACATAATAATATAGCATTATTTTATTTCTGCTGTCATGTCTCTTCTAAACCTCGTAGAACACAACCAGTGGCTAACGTAGCAGACAAGACAGGGGAATAACAAAGAAGCCCTGAAAGAACCGAATTTTCTTTTTTCTCAGTGGCAATGTCATTCACCCAGAAGGGGGAGATCTCAGCCCGCATGCTGCAGCAGTCAGCACCTAACCGGTATTTCAGCTCCAGCTCAGAATTTGTCTGACAGGGACATTTCAACACAAACCATGCAATTTGGTGCTGGAGCACACTGGACCTCATCTGCTTAAAAAGATGCACAGATATAGTCATCACACTTCATAATTTAATAAACTGCTAAAAAATTGCACACGTTTTCATTTTAGCAACTTAGGTCCCGCAACTAAACTCACAATGCTACAAAGACATTTGAATTTTTCACTAATATGTCATGAGCACTGCACCCATTGCAAATTAATGAGTCTCTGAATAGCACTGTGCATTTGTCATTTGAATTTATGCTAATGCACTGAGATCTCCTGATGATGTTGATAGTCCACAGCAGCTGCTCAAACTATAGAATATACATGCATATTCCTTCACATTTTATTCATCTTTCCTCGGATTTTTAGGATCTATCATTTGGAATGCAGTCCTGCAGCTGGTTATCGATAGGGCTGCTAATTCTCTTTGACTTTACACTACAGGCTTGACCTTCAACCCTGAGCAGAAGTAATGGACCAGTGTTGAGAGAATTATGTATATCACACAGCAGCAACCTCAGACCAGTGGGTCAAAAGCAGTTCATTGAGAACCAATGGTATTTACAAAGAGTGTTGGCATGGTAACTGATAACTGTTTTCCCCCGCCCCACAATGAATGACACCAAGTATAATTCATTTCAATAAGTCAGTCTGAGGCTCATACAAATTATATGTCATTGTAGATGGTATCTGTTCTTTTCTGCATGTAGAGAGGAGTAAAGGCCTGTCATGCACCCTTCCCACCCAGAAGAGAGTATTCGACAGCCATTGTATGGTAGTGACTGCAAAATGCTGGCCAAAGGCAAGACAGCAACCTTTCCATCCAGAGTTCAGGCAGTGCCATCACATACTGAAGAACAGTGTCAGACTGAATCCATCTGGGGTCCTGACAAAGAAACAAAGAATTAACTACCAGGGAAACTAGTAATAAAAGTTTCAAAACATTTATCTGTGAGCTGTTGTATATGGGAAGTTTGAATATTCCAGAGTAGACTGCAGTCTTTACCAACTTTAGCTTTACACATGACAATTATAGTGCTGCTAATATACCCAGGAAACAATTATTTGAGCTGCCTAATCATTTTCAAATGACTCAGAAAAAATCAAGCATAAAAATGAAATAAGTAGCACAGATACAGAAAGTACAGCTTGTTAAGAGTCACTCCATTTTTTTCTTCTCTTCCAGGTTTCAAGGGGCCAAGGAAGCTTACTAGTTTAATTTTGAAACATCTGGGAACAGTGATGCTGTACAATATACTGTGGCCTTTTGTTTGCAGCAGGTTCTTTTAGAGGGAACAAAGCTGTGTCACATGAGGGAACTTGACTGAATTATCTGATAAATGTCAAAATTAGACAGATGCATTCTGCCATCTCTTAAATACTGTCATGAAAGGTTTTAAAAAAATTAACCAGTTCATCTCTATTATCTAAGAGAAGCCCTGGAGCTGAACAATGGCATATACAAAGGGAAAAGAGAGCAGACTGACTCCACAGTCTTAAAGCAGCTCTGAGCAGAACACTCATGAGCACTACTTAATATATATGTGTGTATATATGTGTGTGTGTGTGTGTGTGTGTGTGTGTGTGTGTATGTCTAACATTCTAGCACCATTCCCAGGGTTAAAGGACTGCTTCAGAGAAATGTGTTTCAGTAAAAAGCAGCAAATAGTTACTTTCCTATAGCACTGTAGTTTTCCCATCAAGAAGGGTAAAGACATTTTCACTGTTCTCAAAAAACTTTGAAATGTAAACTTGTTCGATTGATGGCTCCTTCTGGTCCTGGCAGCCTTTTTGATAGCTGGTGCTCTTTCTGGAATACTTGTTAAAAATGTCTCTGTAGCAAAGATGTTGTTTTTTTGGTTGGTTTTTTTTTTTCCCCATGTAATTTTTTTTTAAAGTCACTGCATGGAAGAGCAGAGATAGGCTCTTGTCTTCGATAAAGCAGACTGACAGGTGAACACCTACTCTTACTGCCCTTTTACACGATAATTTTCAAGCAGTTTAGACTGCTTGAAAGCAGGTTTTTTAGTTCTAAATCTTCAATCCTTTTTGAGCACTATTGCTGCTCAGGAAAAGTGGCCATGGCACTGCAGACTGTGGCAGAGGCTGTGAGTGTGTCAGGGTTGGAGCACTTAGATGCACCACTGTCATTTAAGACCAGTGCATTCTACAGCTATTAATTCCTCCATGCATGGAGACTGACCAAAATTTGCGACTGGGTGTGACCCCAACCTGAAAGATAATGTCTCATGTTGTCCCCTCCACCAATGTCCATACCAGCCCAAATTCTGACCTTTATCAGCACAGAAGCCCCTATTGTGGTTTGGTGGGTGCCTGTCTGTTTGAGGCAGCCCAGCCTTCAGAACAGCTGTGCTTACATACCTGTTTGTCAAGCTCTCACGGCTCTCAGCTTTGGAAACATTTTGTTTTGTGCATGTAAATAGTTTCCTGGAGGTTGTCACATATGCTTGTTTCTCATCTCTCATGATACCTCCTCTGACCCTGCTAGCTCCATCAATGAAGTGTAATTGTAAAAAAAATCTTCCCGGTTGAAATAACAAGCAGTGTCAAGGGAGTTTTCTGGAGTAATACCTTGATGCTAACCACCACTCACAAATCCAGGGAGGATTAAATTTGCTCAGCTTTTTCCATTCCATTTTTTCTTTCATTGTTCTCAGTGTAGCTGTTAAGTAGCTATCATCATTACTGAAGATTATTCTGCTGTATAATGGCATGGATTGTTTACCACAACAAAACCTAAGAATCTGCAAGTGCCTTCCAGCATGTCTCATGGACTAAATCTTGTCCCTCATTCTTCCTGCAATAGTCTCACTAGATGCCCATTTTTATTACTTCAAAAGGTCTTATGCAAACTCAGATTGTAGACAGTGAATAATTCAGCCCACTGGCAAATAAAGACATGGCAGAGGAAGAGGTTAGCATGATCCACATAGGCCAGAATATCCTTATAGAGAGCAGCAGTTAATCCTGATAATATGCCATGTTAACCATGGCTGTTGGTATATAAAGTGCTCAGTAATCTCTCAAGGCTCAGAGGAGAAGCCACTCAAGGCTCAGAGAAGACTGTGTTTCTCAAAAGTGACAACAAGTTTTTTAGGCTTTTTTAGTCTTTTATGTTAAAATCCCTTGCAAGTGATTTTTTTCTCAGTGTACTTGTTAAATGAGAGAATATTTGATTTTACTTTGGTTCTATTTTAGGTGCAACAATCAGTTCTCTGAACATCTTTCTAATGTTTCAGATTTCTGTAAAAATAGCTTCTTCTTTTTCAAATGGCTGTCTCAAAAAAAAATTTGTGAGGGACCGAGGTAGTAATGCAGACGAAATTCATGAAGTTAGAAATCTACAGGGAAAAGGTAAATTTGAGTCAAAACCTGAGCATTCCAGACCTCATTGTGTCATTGGACATCTGAGGAATTTGGAGCTGGATTCTTAGATAATGTGGGTCAGTCTTGCCTTGTTGATATAAAGGGGTTGATATATAGGGAACATTGACCTATAGGGATCTCTGTGAGATTTCCTTATGGTTCCAGATAAAGATACTGCCCGCTGATCATTACCATCCCCAAAACCCCAGCCTGCCTTTGATCTCACACCTCAGCATCTACTACAGAAGGCTTGAAAGTATCGCAGAATTTAAGAATACAAATATCATTAGAAAACCTCACCTATTAATTATATTATTTCTTGTGTATGTTAGGAAAAAAAAAAGCATTCAAACCTCATCCCAGGTCACAGTTAAGAGTTGTTTCCATCTTTTTTCTCTTTATTCCAGGAATACCTGCTATCTTGCTAGCATAATGCAGGCAGATAGAGTTCAGGGCCAAGATAGGGATACCACTCAGCATCAGGAATGGGGAATGTGGTCTGCAGGATGATGCAGGTGAGAGAATTTCATCCTTGCTCTCTTCATCTCTAACAGTTTTTAGCAAAACACCCTCCACTGAAGAACAGTCTGAGAGCTGTGTCAAGCACACAGAAGATCTTCGAAAGCGTATATTCATTCCTTTTAGTAGTTGTTGGGAGTTGGCAGTTGAAACTGGTAGTGTGTGCGGTACCTTCTCTACAGAATGCCAGGCACATCCCAAAGGCACGGTGATGAATGCCTTCTGATGTCCCCAGTATTACAATGTATTTCTCTATCTTTTGAAAATTGAGAACATAGCCAGGGAATAGAATTTAAATATTCATATCGTCAAAGCAACCTGATCCCAAATTTGGCCCCTAGTCCTGAACACTAGAAGAATCTTCAGATGGCAAAATCTGGAGTCTAGATGGTCCCAAACAAAACCTGGTGCTCCAAACTTTAGACATATCTCTGTTCTAAATTGGATATTTTTCTTCAAAGCTATTTATTTAATTCTCTACCTGCAGCACGTCCAGATACTGCTTGTGTTTTTGAAAGCAGATTCTTACTCTTAAAATTCCAGATGTGGAATTAATATTTATTAACATATCAAATTGTGTAGGATTTTAACTCAGAGGGAAAAACGATGTTTTACAAGGGACTCAAAATTATGGTGTGTTGATCTTCTCTGGACGTACTCCTCAGCCGAGATCAACAGCTGCAGTGGAAGAGCAGCAGTACCCCATGTATCCCTTTTCTTCTCCTGGTCTCACGGTGCTGACATTACCCTGTGAATGGTACGCTTGATCAACAGTTCTAATGATTCAAAAGCTGCCTCTGGGGATTTGTCCCTTCTCTTTCTCAATCCCTACCTCACATGGTTCCCATGTGCTGTGTAGCAGCTCAGGAACTTGCCTGCTTAGCAGACATGAAATCTCAGCACCAGGAAGTCCACCCACCAGAGTAGTCAGTCTTTATAACTGTTTTTGCTTTATAAGGCAGAGGAATCACCATTTACCTTATACCTTTGTATTTACCTACAGATAAAGTGCTGTGATTCCATTCTGTACTGGAGGATAGGTATATGTGTGGGAATGAATGAAGAGTTCTTTTCTAGTACAAGTTCCACAGATTTCATGCTATTTTTTACCCCTATAACCAAAATCACAGGTTGAAAAGATTCTGCTTGTCTCAGAGGGACTCCCATGGTCAAACCGAAAAGGAAAAAAAAAGTAAAAAAAAAAGGTTAAAAAAAAAAAATCACACCATACTTCTTAGTAAGTTCTATTTTCTCTTTCAACTAGCCAACATAAAACCATTTTCTCCTGGCTTGTACAATCTTTTAAAGTACTAACAAGTGTTCTGTGGTTTCTAAGAGATTCTTTTTTTTCTTTCATAACTCCAGGGTTACCACCCTAGTAGGTGTGGAAAATCTTTGTTCATTTCATTATAAGACACTTTTGTGTACCGTCTAACTGGATTTGGCCAGCAAAGAAGAGCAGATATGTCACACGCTGAATGCTTTTTTTCTCGTCCCTAACATCCTAGGATATTGCAGACTTTCATGTTCTAATGGAGGTTTCTTTTACCAGTGACCAACATTTTCCTCTACTCTCTAATGCACCTACAAGTTTCTGACCTATTATAATTTCCCCACCTGCAGTGCAGTTTCTGCCAGTGTTCCTGCTGCGTACTGAGAAAATTAATATGTTGCTGAGAAAAATTGCCTTCATATTTAGAAAATCTGTATGACAGAGAATGTTAGCTTGTGTACACTAGCATCTTGAGTCTTCTCCATTATATCTGTGTGAGAACTACAGCGAAAATCAGGGGGAAAAGGGCAATTCATACAATGGATTTCACCACAGGCTTTTTTGCAAACTTTTGCCCACTGTCACCACGCAGCACCTTGAGCCTTCTAGTGGTAGATGTAGACAGGAAGCACTCCAGGTTCATGAAAATGAATTTAATCTTTGAAAACATTGCATATTCTATTTGTGTATGACAAAGGAAAAATTCCCAAGTGCATTTCAAACATACATTTACTCAGTAATGTATTCTTATTACCCAGTTCTGTATCTGGGCTATTTTCAGAAATTGAAAGCACTACTTCTCTTTCAAAGCTAGCCACTTCCTTTTTGACTGTCTTCCCACTCTGAACATAAAACAGGTGCATCAGTAATATTTGGCAAGTACATACCAAAAGAACTTCTATCTTTAATACCCAACATTTTATGTTGTTTGCCTTATCTCAGTCATCAACACTGATTCAAAGCAATTGAGTATCACAGCACTGACTACAGGCCAAGTTAGACAAGAGTTGGCAGAGGTTACAGCTGTGGGAGGACCTGCAGGAGGAGGTAATAGCTGCTTCTGTGAGCCAAGGAATGTTAGTTATTATACTTCCTTCATATTTCTCATTTGTTAAAACGGTTTTCTTTGTTCTTTTGTGAAAGGTGACTGGACTGATTAAGATTTCCAGATGCAAACAGACAACTCATCTCACATCCCTGGCAAGGAAAATAAAAAGGAACATACTTCACAGAGAAAAGATGAATACAAATGTATTTGGCAGGGTCATAAAAAGTTGAAAACAAGGTCTTGCACTGCAGAGGCTCAGGGATCATTAGCCTGATGGTATCTTCAGATGATGTAGTCCTCTACAGATTGTTTTTAAGTACCAAGGTACCCATGGTTTACATTGTATTAGAGAACAAAGGCAAGTAAGGTTAGAAAACACAGTCTTCCAAGTGTTATTTAGAAACGCCCCCCCCTTAGTTTCAGATGGGAGCACGATGAAGAAGGAACTGTCATGAGCTGAACTTTGGAGAAAATAGCAGCCCCTAGGCCCTTGGGGGTCTGGGGCAAAGGGTCACAGGTTGGTGACTTACAGTTTCATGTGCTGCAGGCAAAGCAGAATAATTTGTGAAATATAAAAGCCCAGAACTGGTGCCTCCTTCCCTTACCATGTCACAGACTGAATGCTGAACCCTGTAACAGCCATTCAATTTTCCTCTCTTTTTCACTCTTATGGTGTCTTTCCCTTCCCTGTCTTCCATCAGGAGAATAAATCACAACTGGTCTGGTATGCTGTAAGTATACTATACTAATAAAATAAAATTAATCTAATCTAATAAGTGTAACCAACGGCACTTACACTACCATTTATCCATGATATGCAAAACAAATCTGTTTTGAGATGTGTAAACTCTTAATTTTTTTTTTAAGAAACGCAAAACACTGAAAATAAGTAAGAGTTAGAGACAATCTTTGTCATCCCCATCATATACAGAAAACTTCAGAGTAATTCCACACTCATCCTCTCACTCCTGAACTAGACGTCCTGAAAACAGGGAGCTGGAAGAGACATAGCATTAAGTTAATATATTAGGAGACACCTATGCAGTTTAGGATATAGAACTGAAAATTGCGATTTGGTTGAGCATCTTTGCCATCATCTGGTGACTATCTAGAGGCAGATGCAAAATGGAGACATATTCATGGACTTACAGGTCACCTTTGGTGTCCTACTCCTATGTTGTAATCCCCATGAAGATGTCCACAGTGTTGCGCTCTGAATTAGACTGCCTCTGATGTTTCTTGTCATCCATAGATACCTACTTATAACAAAAGTTATTGTGCTTCGAAATGGTTTTTACATTGAAAAGAGAAGGCTACAACTTGAGAGATTTTTGGACACCTTGGTTTGCACAGTGTGCATTCAAACCATTCCATTCTCCAGAGTTTTCAGTTCAAGATGTTGAGGCCATCAACATGAATTCTGGTTTCAGTCTTGGGCCCCTTGTTACTATCTGGTTTAAACCCAGAAAAGCAAAGCAAGCTAAGTCTCTGTGCATAAACTGGAAAGAACTTAGAAGGTTCAAAACATTCCCCGAAACAAGATTAAAACCAAACGAGGTTAGATGTTGATGGCAAAATATGGATGTATTTTATTTAATAGTAAAAGAGGCAAAGAGAAGGGAAGAGAAAAGAAAGAAAGGAATGGAGAAAAGAAGTGTGCGTGGGGGGGCTGGGGGGACAGGGAGAGGTGACAGGGATTAGGTGGAAGCATATCACCCACCCGAGGGTCCCAATGACGTCTCGTTGCTCCCCTCCATCTGGTCTGCTGGTGGTGAGCGTCCCCTGTCACTGCCGTGGCCACGCTGCTACATGCTGCCACACGCCATGCCGCCACACACCACCACACCACACGCCGAAGAGTACAGAATCCCGTGGATTCATATACGCTGTGGCCCAAGTGGGAACGCCCACATGTCTCCCCTGCAGGGGCCAGCTTGACACTGTCCCTTGCAACACTGAGGGTCTGTTGTATCATCTCTGGTGCTCTGGTGCAGGGTCTGGGCACCCCTTTGAGGGGGGCCCCTGTGATGGGCCATGTCACCCCTTCTGCTGTGGATAAGCTTCCCCCCCCCCCGGTGAGGACCCCTCAGCTGGGCTCTGCACAGTGGAGGATGGGCAGTCACTGTGCCTCTGACCAGAGGCTTTTCCCAGATACCCAAAGCCTCTCCTCCCTCCACCCCTTGGTGCAAAGGTCTGTTTGAGCCTGGCAGCTGATGGCCCTGGGGCTGAGGTCTCCACCTTGGAGGTGTTAAGCCTGTGCTTTGTGAAATGTCCCCAGCCCTGAGCTGTTACTTTATCTTATCTTCATCAGCGAGCAGTGTAAGGCCTCAGTCAGGGCCCCATTCAGGGTGTGGGAGTCTTCTCTGAAGCTTTTGTAATACAGTTTTAAAACTCCTTCAAGAAAATGTTTAAGTCATAAACTATGATATTTCAGCCTCTGACACCCCTCATGACAAGAAAGACATTGAGGTGCTTGAGCAAGTCCAGAGAAGGGCAACAGAGGTGGGCAAGGGTCTGGAGAACAAACCTGGTGAGAAATAGCTGAGAGAGTTGTGTGTGTTCAGCCTGGAAAAAAAGAAGCTTGAGGGGCACCTTCTCACTCTCTACAACTACCTGAAAGGAGGCTGTAGCCAGATGGGAGTTGGTCTCTGCTCCCAAGTGACAAGTGAAATGTCAAGAAGAAAAAATCTCAAGTAGAGGCAGGAGAGATTTAGTTAGGATATTAGGAAAAATTTCCTCACCAAAACAGTGAGCAACTCCTGGCACAGGCTGCCCAGGGCCATGGTGGAGGTGCCATCCCCAGAAAGTCTTCCAAAAGCTGTACAGATGTAGTGCTTAAGAACATGGTTCAGTGATGGGCTTGAAAGTGCTGGGTTAATGTTTGGACTTGATGATCTTAGAGTTCTGTTCCAACCTAGATCATGCTATGATTCTATGACTTTGCTAAGGAGTTTGTCACAAACAGTTTTGTGGGTACAACTCCACTGCAGACTGCTAACACTTCATTACAAGCATCTCTGCCCTCCTTGTAATGCCATTTAAAGTCAGCCTGGAAAGGAGTGCCTGGCTATGACGTCTTGTCCTGCTTCCCACTGAATTTGCTTTAAGCGAGCTGGTAATGGCTATCACATAAATCCCATTTGCCAAGCACAAGGCAACAAGTTTGAGATAATTTTGAGGTTTGGTAAGAAGCTGTGGCCCCTTGCAGCCCATCCAAATCACAGACATCTCCCAAAACAGCTCTCTCAGGCTGCCCAGGGAAGTAGTGGAGACACCATCCCTGGAAAGATTTAAAAGGTGTGTAGATTTGGCATTTTGGGACACTGGTTAGTAGTGGTCTTGGCAGTGCTGGGTTAAGGGTTGGACTCAATGATCTTAAAGGTATTTTCCAACCTGAATAATCCTATGGTTCTATGATTCATGCTTTTCCAAGTAAATAGGTAATTCCTATTGCATTTAAGACCATGGATGCATTCAGTATTGTGGCCAATCCAAGCATATTGTTCTTCCCAGTGTATTTAATTCAGTTGTACCAATGACATTTCTGCTCCTCTAAGCGCATAAAGAGATTACTAATTATTATTCTTTTAAAGCATATAGGAAAATGATACTGTAGAAATGAAAGATTTAGAATTAAAGAATTACTCAGGACTGATTTCCACTCTCACAATTATTGATTTTTCCCCTTCATCTTTCCAGCAGTGGATTTTATTTTTTTTTTTTTTTAACTTAAAAATAGCTCCTGGAAAATCATTGTGGCAAGTCAAATGTTGAAACTGTCCTGTTACTTAGTTCCATATGGTTCTGTGGCTCACGTGCATGAACACACAGACGCAGGGATGGCTTCAGTAATATTAAGCCAACGGCAAGGAGCTGAGAAGGGTCCTTGCTTAAGAGTTCCACAGAAAGCAGTTTATTGCTACAACTTGTGAAGGTTTCCAGAGGCAAATGACTCTGAGCATGCAACAGCTCGAGCTTCAGTATAGGGGTGTGGCTAACACCAGGAGCCAACTGGGGAATCAGAACTGGGGTATATTACCATAACCGAACAAGGCTATGGTAATATAGGCTTCTTTCCCTCACCATAACTGTGAGACTGTCTTACCAAGAACTCTCTCTGTCTCTTGTACCACAGGTCAATCGGCCACCACACTGTCCCAGTGTTTCCAGCACTAAAGCTGTTTTGTACTTGACATAGTAACTTTTTTTTAAAGTGCACTGAATTAAAAAATCATGTGATAAGAGTAATTCTGTTTTATTATAAACTTAATAGCAATTTTTATTTGCAAATTACTCACAAGCAAATGGTTGAATATAAAATTGTAAAATGTAAAGCTCAAGAAATTAATATGTAAAAAAAAAAAAAGCCTGTCAAATATATTCATATTTTGTGGAAAGATTTAACAAACAATCTAAATATGCTGCCAGGGTGGTAATGATGGTATAATCAGATATCCTCCAGAAACCCAAAAGTATAGATGGGAGAGTGGTGTTACATGTGCCTGCTTCCCAGGGAAATTTTTGTGAGGAACTGGCACCTTAGGCATAAAAGTAAGCCAAAGGGGATACATAAATCAGCCAGCCTCTTCAGTTTCAGTAGTGATAGAGCTATTTATTGAACCTTTATGGTCAGAGACAAAAATAACTTCTAAGTAAGAACCGAAAGGCTCTCCAGAATGGGCATCTTGGAGAGGAAAGTGCCAGTAACTGAACAACTTTTCCATGGGAATTTTGTCAGCATGTGAGAGAGACACCCTCTGTCTTGCATTGTGTTACTGCCACATCCAGGAGATGACTAACACACAGATGCTGTTTTTACTCAATGTAGGTCAGCAGTAAATTAGGATGGCACAGGTATTATGCATTAGTGTACAGCACTCTTTCTCCTCCTAACGTTAATATTATTTAATTTTGCAACACTAATTGTGATATTAATTCAATCAAATTGCTGACTGCTTGCCTTTTCAGGCTTAGCTCTCTTTTTTGTCCATTTTGTCCACACACATGTTCAAATATGCTCTGCATAGAGGTAAGTGTCCACATCATGCTGGAAAACAGAACCATTATGTATCTTTATCTGATTCAGAAATCCATTTGTGAGAATTTGAACCCTGAGGGGGTATTCGCTTAGCTCTCATTTTGTCTTTTTTAAAAGCCTGACTGTTTAAATAGGAGAAGCCTTCCTAATGTGGCTGCTTTCTCATCTGTCTCATCTTTATACGGCTCTTTTTCCTCCTAGCTTTGATTTGTACATGTGGAATGTTTTTGATCAGATAACACCCAGTGGATATGTTGCTGTCTTTATTCAGGACATTGGTTTTGTAAGCTACAAAGCTGATAAACACTTATATGTGCCTTATTTCCTTTTCTGCACAAAGATTCTATTGAGACATCAGCACATCTGGGGAAAACGTGTTTCTTAATAATATAGTTGTTGTTATTAATTTTAAATTCAACACTATCATATGTGATGTCTGCATCTTTAAAAAATGCAAAATGATGTCTTGTTGGCAATAATGAATATGAGTCTAACAGAGAAGAAGAAAGGGAACCTGCCTTAACATTGCTTTGTTATAAAATTCTTATCTGAAAAAAAAGTACCTTTGAGAATATTAAAACTTGACTCTTTGTCTGTTAGTCTTATGAAAGATAGAGCTTTTTTTTAAAACTGATGTTGCTTTGTTGTGTCCACAGTTATGATGCCTTACACAGCAGTTTTTCCTTGAGAATAAATCTTTGAGACAGAAGATAAAACAAATGCCATGGACTAGTGACTGGCATATACCAACCAGAGGCATATTCACATGAGAAAACTGCTCAACAAATATTTCATCTATCTGAGATATTTTCCAGCTGAGTTGCCTTGCTATTCTGTTCCCACCACATTCTCTGCGTTGCACAGTGGAAAAGCAAAGACATTTAACTTCTGCACTGGACTGGGAACGCTGGGAGTGCTTCAGATGCTAATACCAGGTCAATATTTTTGTTTTTTCAGTTGGCACTGAATAATGGAAACAAACTTAATATCAGTTCTTTTCTCTGTATAAAAGAAGCAAATCTGGGAAGGGTTAGCTATATGACTGAAAAGCTGCTTTATACAATAGCTAAAAATTCTCATGAACTAGAGCTATTTATGTATTTAATATAAAATTATGAAAATCTCACAGTACTGACTTCCTTATCATTAACATATATATCTAACTTGTCAAACTATGTAAAAATATAACTGATAGAATATAAGTGAATCATTCAAAAAAATTTTGGATTCCAAATAAAGAGGAAACAGAAGCATTTTTACGGGTCAATTTATTGAAAATCATTGTTTCAATTAGATGAGCAGGTAATTTTTTAACATGAATTTATAGCAAAAGTCCTAATGTAGTGCCAGCCATAAGGGCAGTGCATCAGTGTAATGCGAGTCATGTCTTATGAAAACAGCAAGAAAGCTATTAGATTTTATAAGAATACTAAAAAAAAAATTACTTATTTCAATAACAAAATTTTACAATTTGTTGAATGGTTCACTCTTCAGAGCAAAGACTAAAACACAAACTAGGAAAAAATTTCATTGTACCTCATATATTTAGATAAATTAGTAATGCACCAGTCTCAGAAATAAAGAAGGAAAATGGTTGAAAGTTGTACAACTTGTTCCTCAACCTTCACACAGAAAATAAGGTTAAAACTCCTAGTTAATTAGCTACAATTAAACAGTAGAGTGAACTTTTAGAACATGATCATCTACTATGCCTGTGGAGTTATTTGTGTTTAGCTGTGAACCGAACAACTGTGCAACATGCATTTGATAAATCTGAATAAAAATTTGCTCAAAAAATCATTATTTGCTTGCAGATTAGGAGAAGAGGGTAAATTTTGTTTTTTTATTTGACACAAACTTTTCATTCAGCTCTGGCTATTAGTAAGATGGGAAATGAGTCAAAAAGTTGCCACATAAGGGAAAAGCTTCAGTGATCAGATTCTGTCTTTTTATCTTTAGCACACTGCCTATATCCACTTGGATCTCCAGGTAAAAGTGAGGCTGTTTTGTCTATACCCCTATTACAAGGAATCATTACATGGGTTTGGCATGGCCTAAAGCTCTGACTCTGGGTAACACTGACATGGTAAGAACCATCTCAGCATCCTTTAGAGCATGATCGTGTTCATTGCAGTACGCACAGTCTAAGGAACCTAAAGGTTCACCTTCTGGGGGGGAATCCAGAGGAGGCCATGAAGATACTCAGAGGGCTGGAGCACCTTTGCTTTGAGGAAAGGCTGAGAGAGTTGGGGTTGTTCAGCCTGGAGAAGACAAAACTCGGAGACCTTAGAGCAGCTTCCAGACCTTAGAGCAGTTCCAGTAAAAAAAGAGGCTGGAAGAGAGCTGAAGGGGACTTTTGAGAAGGTCATGGAGTGATAGGACAGGGGGGAGCACATTCAGAAAGGGGGGTATTAAGAAGAAATTCTTCACTGTGAGATTGGTGAGGCAGTGGCACTGGCACAGATTGCCTACAGAAGCTGTGGCTGCCCCATCCCTGGAAGTGTTCAACCCCAGGTTGGATAGGGCTTTGAACAATCTGGTTTAATGGGAAGTGTCCCTGCCCATGGCAGCAGGGCTGGAATTATGTGAGCTTTGAGGACCTTTCCAACACATCACCCTTCTGTGATTCTGTGTTGTAAATTGCCAGTAATTCTCTGGTACAATTAATGGTAGACTTCAGTTTTAGGTGCTGCCTGCTTTTTGGCCTTCTAAGGACAAAAAGCTCATTCAAGACAAATTGAATGGAAGGATATTCACCATACTCAAACTGGATGACGCATGGGGTTTTTTTGTATTCTGGGCAGAAAAAGAAAATTTAATATAAAATTGTACAGTAACACATATAACAACAATGTCTCAGGTCAGGGAGCTGCGGTTGTGTCTCAGAATTAAAGGTTATTTTAGAGGTCTGGACTATGGGACTATGGTATTCCTACTTATTTGGGGATCTGAAAAAAAAATGGAGTAAAAAAGATCTAATTTTTTTATGTTTTCTTACACCACCATCACAGGAAAAATAAAAACTGTAAGAAAGAATTAATTCTTATTACATAGAACATCTAATGCAAGATTTTTCAACAAGAGTCTTAAATCTTTTGCTCCTAATGCTAACTTGTAACAGGGCTGGCCACTGCCTCACCAGTCAGGGTGCCATGAGAAAATTGCTTTATAAACACTACATCTATCCGAGTTTTTTTCCTAGCTGACTTCATTTGTTTGAGATCACTCGGGGCTTTACATGAACTTCACTTTTGAAAATTGGACTGCTCATTTTGGTGTTAAAACTAGGGAAACTTGCCCACAGTTACATTTGTACCTGTGCAGGTCCATGAATTCACCTTGAAGAGAAGAAAGATAACAGTAAAAACTATTTTAAAAAGTCAAATCCCATCATTAAGAATGCCAGAAATTTTCAACTGAAAAAACAGATTGTGGTAAGGATCATGCTTTTTCATCAGACCTCAGTCTAGGGAAAATTCTGAACTTCTGATTGTTAATCTTTTGCTAAAACCTGTCAGTATCACATTAATTAAATTGAGCTTTTCTTGGTAAAAATTTTCATGTCAGAATTATACAGACTTACAGTTCTGACATGAAAACTACTTCTTGGTGAGTGTTAATGAGGTGCCTTAGTTTGTTTTAATGAGGTACAATGCTCAATACATGAGAAGAGAAACAGGAAGATTTTTGAGCAGGTTTTTGCTCTGTAATCCAAGAATAATGTACAGACTCTGCTACTCACCATTAATAGGATGACATAAAGAGTTGGCAGCATTTTTCTGCCGAATACCCTAATCTCATGTGGCTACATTTGAAAAGTGGAAAATCATTGTTATCTCATATAGATCCTTACAATGCACCGTATGTATCTAGTGAATGAGCATCAAACTGACCCTGTGGGTGTATGCTGCACATCCTGCCAGTCCATTGATTTTGGGGCTACACTGAAAACAGAAGGCTGGCTTTGAGAAAGGGCCATGAACTCACATTTAAGGGTATGATTTTGCACAAGTCAGAACAGAGGAGAGACAAAACTGTCCTGCAGACAATAGCCTTCAGTATGGGGAATGCTAATTATAATGTCGGACAGCTACAGGGTCACGTTCTTTCCACTACACTGTAATCATGCACCAGGAAGCACAGCACACAAGAGGTTAACTTCTTTTGTTTACTTTTTATTATGCTTGGGAGTTTCATGCATATGCAAGGCATAATTCCATAGGAATTATATTGTTGGTAATCATTAATGGCTGCTTGTTATGAAGTGCAATATCCCTACCTTTTAAAATTCAGCAGGATTCTAGACAGGCCTTTCCACTGTAAGAATCCTGGCCAATAAATTACTCAACAGGGTGCATAGAGTGGCTGGAGCAGTATAATAGCATCACCCTTGGAAACTGTGAAACAGTATTGGTAACCACAGGAGCAAAGGGGCACTTCTTCACAAGGATGTCTTTCACTGGTGCAGACGGTCAACCAGAGGACAAAACAAAATGTTTCAGGCTAGATATAGATTTCAAATTGGGCAGATATTTGGCAGGCAGGAATCATACATATAAAGCTGACTTTGAAAAAATGTCATGCAAAAAAAGAAACATCCACTGTTACCACAGGAATCTGAATACATTACATAGAACTTTATTAGCTGGGTCTCATTCCAACAGGAAAAACAAACCGGAAAGAATCAAACCTCTGGAAATAGAGGGATGTCACTTCTGTGCTAGCTTTTTCTCACTGACCATTAGTTCTTGCTGACTGCATTTCTGGGAGGATTTCCTAGACGTAGAATATCTTCCTCAGTAGCTGGCAGATCTCATTGCAATTCAACCTGTTTGAGACATTTCGAGTGACTCTATGTATCAAATGTCACTGAAACTCTCCAAACTCTTCTGTAGTTAATTCTATACACTCCATCAACCTGACAGGTCATGGGAAAAAAACATTTAACATTTTTTGTTGGGATCAGTTCTGTGAAGGAAGTGAAAAGTGTAATTTTGCTTTGCACCCTTGTTTTTGAGTGAGCCCCTATGTACACTTGTGAATTTTCTGTAAAAGCAAACCAAGAGACTTTTGCAGGCTCTCTCTTGCACAGACTTATTCTGGAATAGATTTTCTCGCCAGAGGTGCTTGTGTTGTAAATAATCTCTCTTATAACGTGTAAGAACATGTTCACCACTACCAAATGAAAACAAAGTATCTCCTGAGGCCAGTGCCCTAGGACAGTTTCTGAAGTCTCCTTACAGAAGGTGCATAAAGCAGAGACACACAAAGACTCACAGCTGGGCGCTTTTGGCTTTCTAGCCTAATGGACCCCTAACTCTTTGCAGCTGGAGTGATAAGACATGAGACTGTCATCAGAGTGAGTCCAGCACATGACCTGAATTAGTGTTTCTGGATCTTAAAGGCTTTCTGCACCAGCCTTGCTGCAAAATGCATCACCTGTATATTATCACTTATGTACAATTTCAAAGATGTCTGACAGTGTCTCAGCTGCCAGTTCAATATCAATCTCTGTAACAGCAGAACCAGTCCTGAATAACCTGCACCTTCATGTGCACCACGGACTCCCATGTAGATGTGTGCCTATGTGATATTTACACCCTTAATATACCTCATTATAGTCAAGGGCAACTTTCACGCAGTTAAAAATAAAATTGCTGCTATCAAATAAGAAGTGCAGTCACTCCTTAAATATTGAGAAGATTATCTCTGGAAAGCGTTTTCAAAAACTCTCTACTCTGTTATTAACACCCTAAGAAAAGATCTCTTGAAAAATGGGATAATTTTCTGAATGCAAAGGACAATATAAAAAGATGCTGTTTATGACCATTTTAGACTAAACCAGGTTCTCCATTATTAAGCAACAGCTCATGTTGCATGCTAAAGACTCTACATGCTTTTATGTCACTTCTACATATTAATTGTCCAATTTTATCAAAGTTGGTAATAATTTACTTATTACGAGCACTGAGGTCTGAATAATATTTTTCTTTCCATTAAGTTTCTTCCCCAGGATTTTTTGACAGTTATCTTCTTATCATTAATGTTATTTCTCATCACAGACTGAACTGAATATTCACATGAAAGATCAAATCACTGTTATTTTGTCTTATCACTATTTTTCCATGTAGATTGTTAACCCATCATTTTTACCACATTTTACAGTAGTTGTTACATTTATAGCATACCTGTTAGTCCAATTCATTATACAAAATAACATTTTGGAGGAGAATTTGAAAAGAAAACCTCTTTATGAAATCACACACATTAATGTGAATCTGTCTCCCATTTCTTTTCCTTTAGTGCTTCCTGATATCCTGAGAGTATTTCCTTACTTTCTAATTCAAATTTTTCTGGTTTTTATTTTTCAGTCATCAAAGGGCTTTGAGAAGCCTTACTGCAGCTGGTGCCAGATTTAGGGATCAGAGAGGAAAGGACTATGATCTTACAAGAGAAGTCGGAAATTCACAAGATGAGAGAAATTATACTCTGTTCTTTATGTTTTGTTTTTTTTATTTGGAGCTCACACCCATTAACAGACAGCCTTATGAAAATAAAAGGATAACTACTGATATTCCTTCTAGAATATAAAGACTTTTCTTTCTTTCTTTCTTTTTTCTTTTTTTTCTCCCTGTATGGGTGGAGAAACTAAGGTATACAGAGTTTATAGG
The DNA here is from genome assembly GCF_020740725.1 of Corvus hawaiiensis. Taxonomy (NCBI): domain Eukaryota; kingdom Metazoa; phylum Chordata; class Aves; order Passeriformes; family Corvidae; genus Corvus; species Corvus hawaiiensis. The sequence continues at coordinate 57,754,909 of NC_063255.1, forward strand.
CTTTGGCTGATGACGAATGTTCATAAAGAAGTACTATTACTTTTATGTTTTTTCTCCCAAAGTACCTCATTACCCAAAAAACCCCATGTGACCTTGGTATAAACCCATCAGACCTCGTCCATCTCATGCTGCCACAGCAGAAATCATATGAAACCTGTGGTTTTTACTTGTATCACACTGGCATTTGGAAGTATTAAGATCATTAGAAACAACAAGAGGCCAAGGAATTGTTAAGGATCTAAACAGATGGGAGAGAAAAAGGAGAGAAAAACCTTTCAATGAGAGGGAGCAGTCTCGGTGAGAAATGAAATTAATTCCCAGGAGAACACAAGGAATTTTTGGCAAAGTCAAGATTCAACTTAGATGTTCTCTTTTCAAGTTCACGCTGTTGCTCTTTTCAAAGAAAAGAACAAATAAGCCTAAATCTCTTGGTTTTTCATCCCCAGTATCATATGTGTAAAGCTGATCTAGGATATATTTCAGATAAGTTTGTACACTTCAATTGGCTGGTATAATAAATTGAGTTATGCTCATGGAGAACATGGAGACTTAAATTCAGCTATAAATAAGATGGGGTGGATTTGGGGAAAACAAAAACATGAATGATAAAAATCTAAATAGATTTAAAATTTTTTTTCTGTGTCATGACTAATGTCTGCACATCTTGTGTCCAGCACAACAGGACACTGGCTTGTGCATTTCATAAGTAGTGGTAAAGACACTTGAGGTGATGGTGTAGTTTTACAAAACTTGAAGAAAGCACTGGATATCTGTAATTTGGAAGCATGCCAGTAAACTCAGTTTAAATGACTGAAGCCTCACTTTTAAAAATTAAGATTTATCCAGTTATGAGAATTGAATGGCCACTTGTTCTTAGTCTGCTCCTGCCATGAAAATCAATTGGATTTTGCCCTGTCTTATTGAACAAAATAGAAGTGACCCCTGAGACTTCATATTGAAATATGGTAATTACTTATACAAACTGAGTAATTGTATTCATGACTGGCCAGGTGATTCATTTTGAAAATCAGTTTCAAAAATGTTGAAAAACCCAAAAGTCAAGCAATCCTGTGCAGCTCATCCCAAGCACAGAATTCTAGATGCAGATACAAGAGATTTTGTGGATGGATCTTAATCTATTAATGTTTGATTTGGAACAAAATTTATTTAGCTTTGAAGTAGAAAAAACACCTTCCAAGTGATTAAAAGGACCAGTGAAGATTTTAGAAATATAGCAAAAGCTGTAAAAAATGCCATTAAATTATGAGTTTACAGTCCATTTGAAAGAAAAAAAAAACCAAACAAGAAATCAAATTAAGAATGGTTTGATCTACATGTAAATTTTAGGTTCTGCCTCAGAGAGAAAGGAAAAAACAAACTTAGTGGAAAGAAAAGATTTTTTTCAGAAACTAATTAATGATAATTAGCAATTCATTACCACCTCCAATATATTATGATGATGATCTTGTCGATCCCTGGCATGAAACATTATTAGAGCACCTCTCCTGTGAAGAGGTTGTTCAGCTTGGAGAAGAGAAGGCTCCAGAGAGACCTTAGAATACCTTCCGGTGCCTAGAGGGGCTATAAGAAAGCTGGAGAGGAAATTTTCACAAGAGTGGTAAGAAAAGGGGGAATGGCTTCAAGCTAAAAAAGGATAGATTTATGTCAAATATTAGGAAGAAATTTTTTATTGTGACTGTGGTGAGGCACTAACACAGGTAGCCCAGAAAAGTTGTGGATACCTCATCTTTGGAAGTGTTCAAGGCCAGATTGGATGGAACTCTCAGCAATCTGGTGTAGCAGGAGGTGTTCCTGCCCATGGCAGGGGAGTTGGAAATGAGATGATCTTTAATGTCTTTTCCAACCCAAACCATTCTGTGATTTTTGATTAAACAACAGACCTAAATTCTTGCCAAAAGAGGAAAACACTTCTTTCTGAGCCATACAAAGGTGCAAAAGAGGTTTTTCAACCTGTAAGGGACCTTCATTCAGAAAGACATAATTCTTAACATTAACAAGCTGTAAGTTGTGCATATGTGTTTCATTGGCATGTTCCAGTTAAGCTGTCATTTGTCTCAGCAAAATGCTGTTTGGTTCAAATAACACTAAGGAAACAACTTGGAAGTTTTTTTAAAAGAAGTTGAGATTCTTGTTCAGCACCTGTACACCTTTTCTCATGTCCGTTTCTCAGGAAAGGCCACAGGCTGGCCTGAAAAATAACCAAACAATTCCTCAGAAAGAATTTCAGGGTTGAATTTACAAAGGAAATGCTTGTTGCAAAATCCTAGCTTTGGTCTGAGGTTGTAAAAGCAGTTAGGCTGGCAGTTGCCTGATGCCTCTGAGCACTCCAGTTGCTTCCCACTACTTTAAGCAGCAAGCCATAAGGGCAGTGCAGAAGCAGCACTTCTGCAGGTTATTTTGGTTATTTGGTGACCAAAATGAGAGCAGTGCTCAAGGGGGTCATTTCTGACTATGCGTATGGAGCTGCTGAGCTCCAAGCAGTCCTTTCTGTGGAGATTGTGCCAGCCCCAAGTGGGCTACTGCAAGCCTTTGGTGTATTGGCCAACCCTATATTCCTATGATAAGACATATTTTCTGGACTGCTTATTAAAAAAAAAGAGATATAACTGTGTTGTTGTGGAGCAGGACCTCCTCCCCATCTCAGGCGCAATATCACTGTCATGAACTGCAGTGCCAGCCACTGCCCAGCATGGCAGTGTCACCAGACAACTCCCTGAAAATATGATTCACCAGCTATATGGCCCAAAGATTTGTCTTTGTTTTTGCCCATGTCTCCCCAAGCCAGATATCAGGACACCCTTAAAATGATAAGGAGGATAACGTCTACCTCTTAGTATCAGGATGAAGCTAAAACAACAGGGAGATCTTGTTTCCATAATTATTGTGACTTCCAGAAGCTCAACACTGTCCTGCTGATCTTTTCTGTGCAAGGCAGTGCTGCCTGCCCAATGCAAAGCTTATAAAAATTACTTATTGCCTTTCTAAGGGTCTAAAAAACAAAGTCAAGTTTAGGGCCTCCTGCTCTCCTGAAGCTACACTCTATGCTTCTAGACACAACTGCTTCAAGCTGAGGAGCAACATACTGGAGTGGCTGTAGCTTCAGGGATTGATTTTGGTGGGGTATTTTATTGTTGCTTGACTAAAACCTTTGGTAATACGTGAAGACAACATTTCCTGATAGCTGTCCAGCATTCCCATAAGGTTGTGTTTCACATGTGCTGCTACCTACATAAACAGAATCCAACATTTTTCTTCCCTTCTCTGTAGAAAGTGGAGAGACCTGGAACAGCCCTCCAAAATATAGGCTCTAAACATATTCTATGGGAGCCAGATTTGTTTGTGGGACAAGAGCTGTACCCCCACCCACTGTAGATTTGCAAGCAGTTTACTCTGCTACATTGCTACACTTGCTCTGCTCTGGAACAGCTTCCCAGTTTATTTCCCCATGGGTGTACTAGCAGGGTCCCCCCAGTTCCTTCCCGGTCTCCTGCACCTTCTGGGTGGCAGTTTTATACAGTCTAGGAACTACCTCTGGGTTTGATTTCCCAGAAGTTGAGGAATATAGCTATTTGAATTGGTTATGTAAAGAAAATAATTGAAAAGAAAGATTTTCTTCTGAATTATTTTCCCACCACCCCCTGGTGAGAACTCAGCTTCTTGCACGCTGCACTTCTGAGCTTTACTCCTGCAGTCACAATATACATGTTCAGCAGTCCCCAAGTGACAGCTTCAGAAAGCGAGTTCCAGGGTCTGGTGTTTGCCTTTGAGGCACAGATAATCTTTGCAACCTTTCCTTGTTTGCCAGCCACAAGCGGAATGCTTGTGAGTCCAGCCTAGATGTGGGGTTTAACTCACTGAGGCTGGCTCTTAGTATTTCATGTTGATGCAGAAGTAGTGTTCTAGGGTTCTGGTATGTCAGCACATCAGCACAAATATATTAGTGCCTTGTGCATATCCTGCAAACCCTGCAGGTTGTATTAGTGATCAGACAGCAATGAAAGACACTACCAGTGTTCTGGTTTGGTGTTTGCTGAGAAGAAAATTAAAAATCCCACAGCATTAGACCAAGAGGAAAGTAAGGAATTATTTTGTACATAGGATTTCTGTGAAGTAAGAAACTCTGTAAACATGATACTGAGGTAATAAAGCAATTGATATTACAATGACTTTATTTTACAGAGCTGTTTGTGCATATTCTATTGCCTCACTGCTCTTATTGCCTCATTCAAGTCACACAGTTAGCTTATGAAACGTGAACTCTGAAAGCCCAAACCTGTTAAAACTGCATCCCATTGCCAAACAAAGCAAAAATCTTTCCACTTTGGAATGAGCAACTTTCTGTGATCTACTGAATCTGTTTTCCGATGAAAATTAATGTCAAATTCAGATCAATGAAACGTGTGTGAAAGTGAAAGAGAGTGAGCAACTGGAAATGAGAAGTGGAAGGAGCTGGGTATCCTTCAGTTTCCACATTATAGTTAATAAAAAATATATATGGAAACCTGTGACTTTACAGTCTACAGTGAGCTTGAATCATACAAACCAAGTGGAATATCCTGTAGATTTTCTACAGATCTGTTCTATGCACATTTTCAAATAATCTTTAACAAAGGGAATGAATCAATGTTGCTGTCGTAAAAATCTCAGTGTGCTGTACCAATGTGATGCTAAAGAAAAGTATCATAAAGTACTGAAGTTCAGATTGCATGAACTTCAGTATATAGATCTGGTTGTTCACCTGTATCATTTTTCTGGGATATTTTTTCTGATTGATTTTTAAAGAGAAGCAGGTGTGGGACAGTAGTGATTAATTCACGCTGCAAAAACAAAAAGCTGTGTGGTTTGCTGTTTCTGTGAACTCTCTTCCCCACCCTCTGAGCTCTGCCACAGTTTGGCAGAGATGCAGCTCCTATATGGGATAGCTAACATAGGTCCTATAGTAAAGAGATGATTAAGTAAGGTGAGAAGACAAAAAAGCAGGGGCACTAACTTCCTGCAGAGTTCCATTACCGAACAGCTCCCAGGAACTCCATTAGCCTGGGAAGAAAAGAGCAAAAAAGTAATGACAGGCTGCTAAATGCTCAGTACATGGCCAGTAGGTATTACCTGCAAGGATGTCCAAGTAACTCATTGCTACATTATGTTCTGCCCATGAGGTACATCTTTTCCTGCTAATTCTCAGTTATATTGGGAGAAAAACATTCTGGGAGTAGTTCAGGGAGTGATTAATTTTGTTTCAGATCACGGTGTGCTTCTTCCAGCTTCATCCAGCTGAGATGCATGTTGGCACCCTGCTAGGGAATTGTTAGAGGCTTGAGTAAGCACAAATGTAGATTGTGCTTATCATGTTCTTGTCATGAACTGATGTGGTCCAAGCAAATGTATATCAGAAGTACAGAATGCAGAACTCCCTTAATAGCCTGTGCATAAAAAGAAATGGCTTTTTTCTGTCATTTTTTTCTTGTCCTGGGGCAGAGGGGAGATTGATGTCCCATTAACCTGAGATTATTAAAACATGACCTGCAATCCCAATAGAGTCCTTTATTCATGTATTTTTTATTTAAGCAGCCATTGGTTTCCAGAACCTAGTCTGAGGAAGGGTGAGGAAAGCTGCAGAGGCTATGATGCTCTGAGCAAACTGGTCAGACATTTCTTTTTAAGATCATTTCTTTTCAAGTTCCTACTTGGAGCTTGTGGCTTAGGCTTTCCAAACTGCTTGCTCTGGACCTCACCTTGCAAGTTTCCCAAAGAGTTTGCAAGGTCGATAGCAATGGTTGTTTTGAAACTCATGTCTTTTGCATACCTGTGAGTGGGAAAGGTGGCTGCAACCCCACTCCACAGCTGGTGTTTCTCTCTACAGAACCAGCTACAACACTGTCAGCATGAGTGCCTATATAATATACCTCTCCTTAAGTGGTTAGGGCTTTCCTTTCTGTTGTCCAATCTTTTCTTTTTCCTGAGAACATATTTCATCTTCCCACACCCATGCTGGCAATGCCAGTAACTCTGAAAGGGACATTGCCTTTTGTATCTCAGAAGCTTTCACATTGTACAGATAGAGTCCTGAAACTATTAAAGTTATATATAAGGGAAATTCTAGTAACATTATTAATGCCTGTCATTTTAAAGATAAAAGCATTTCCTCAGTCGCCTTGTGATCTGATGGATTAAGTGGCATATAAAATTAGTACCTTTCAGTCTTTGAAACCAATTTACATCTTACTGACCTGATTCTCCCCGGATCAACACACAGCCCCATGCAGGTGAGAATGTTTTACAGAGATCTGATTGTGCCTCTGTGGGTCTTGGTACCCCTTGCATATATGGAGAGGAAAAAAAAGACTCGAGGATAATGTCTACATTTTCAGTGTGGTATAGAGAAGATGCTAATTGTCACTCTTTAAGCTTAAGTATTCACATAACTTGTATTACAAATGATACGGTATCTTGCCAGTGCTTCTCTTTTTCATTCTGGAATGTTTATTGTAAGCATCAAGTATATCTGAATGTCCTTGTCTAATTATGGGTGAGATACCCAGTATCACTAAAAGTATTACTATGAGGAAGCCATTATTAATATACAATATCATTGAGCAACTACTGTTATGATTTTTTTATTTTACAAGGCCTATTTTCAGTGGCTCTCACACTAAAATTACCATTAAGGGAAAAAAATCTGACATTTTTTCTTCTCAAACCAGAGCAAATAAACTGCTGAATAAAATCCACACCCTCATTTCAGAACAATGAAAAAAAGGAAATATTTGCCTTTTTACTAAGTAAATGCATCTTTCTTCCTCTATTTTTTGTTTTTTCTTTTTTTTTTTCCATTACAGACTCTCAAACAGTTTGAATGTATAGGTCTAAACTTGGCATCTGCAGTTTTCAATGAAGATCACATGGTCTTGGATGTTTGGAAAAAAATGGTTAAGCAGCTCATTACATGCACAGCGTATATTATTTTTCCATGCTGCTTCATCCAGCTCAATCCTATGGGACACAGAGACTGCCTGAGAAATGGGCAATGCCATTGATTCCCAATGAAACCATTATGAGCAGAGAAATTGTAAGCCCCCAGGGATGTAAACTCAAACTTTAAGTCCCTCCCACATTTATGATGTCTGCACAGCTTTAAACCTCTCTTCCCTGTGAAAGCTTGGGCTTCTCTTCAGCTGAAGATACAGAAACCTGCTTAGACTGCCTTTAATAATATAGAATATGGGCTTAACTCAGTGCTACCCAAGCTATTTTCTCTAGCTCTTTCTTCCCTCATGAGCTCTGTCCCTCTTTTTAATTAGCTCAGGCCAAACCCATGATAAGTTGGTTATCCTGCTTCCAGCCTGGGAGTCAGCTCACATCTTCCCCTTACTGTTCTCCTGAGCTGGTTTTCCAGCCCCCTGCACTCTCACTGTGGTGGGAACATGCCCGACAGCTTGGGAATAGCTGCCATAATTAAACTGCTTAAAATTGACGAGCCTGAGAGGTTTGATTTATGGGGAAAATCCATAAACTAAATATAGCTTCTCTAAACGATGAATAAATTTGGATTAATAGTTTTGCAGAAATAAATGGCATGCATGTTCACCAGAACAAAGCAAATTATTAAACAAGACTGTAGAGTAAGAAGTGAGTAGGTGAAACTAAACTGGGAAACATCCCTGACTGTAGCCCATGATCTTCTTTTTGACAGGACCCGGAGCAAGAACTCCTCATCCATTCCTTTGCTTGCACACTGACCCCTTCCTTCCTTTTTCCATATTTTGTCTGCATTTCTTAATGCCTTCAGCACCTTTCCTTCTCACCCCATCATCCCTCCCCCTGCTCTGCACATTGCTTTCGGCCCAGTCAAGGTGAGGATGCTCCATCTGGATGGTACAGGCAGGGGTTGTGGAGCCGCCTGTGCCTGCCTCCTCCATATGATACTGGAGTGTCTGTTCAGGCTCTCTCAGGAGTTGGCAGCTGTCCTGGTGCTGGCTTCCTGATGGTCATTATGGGATGACAAATACACAGTGCTCTGTTGATAGGTTTAAAAAGCTGGAGATTTCTTGAGGCAGGTGTTGTTGTGAGGCTTAATTTTAGCAGCATTAAATGCCTTGGGGTTTTTTCATTTTTTTTTTTATTTATGAGCATGAAATTGCATTGTTTTAAAAAAGGAAGTCTATGTTAAAAAGCTGTGTAAAACCATTATATTGTAGCCAACACTCAAGGCTTTCCTAATTAGGTAATATGGAAAAAAGATGACCTTTTACTTTCTGTGCTGCTTTTCTAGGGTCACATGTTTCTAATTATCATTTGTATTTTACTTTTCTAAAGCTGTTGACAAGCTGTTACTCTGTGTGTGTGTGTGCATTCGTGTGTTTGTGTGTGTGTGTGTGTGTGTGTGTCTGTCTGTCTGTCTGTCTGTCTGTCTGTGTTTTGGTTTGTATGAGAGAGAAAAAGAGGGCAAAAAAGAGAAACGGTACACATGTTTTGTAGGGTTCTGTCTGCAAGAGTCCAGCAATATAAAAGGACAGAAACAACACATGCACTACTTTTAAACTGAGAGGGGCTGGATCTATGGGATGAAAAAACCTAAAGGAGTTTTCCGGTGTTTGTGTCCTTTTCAGCCAGCTTCACTTCAACTTGTCCAAAGACCCCTCATGAATATTTGTGCTCTCTCAGGCTGAGCGTCATGTAAAACAGAGCATGAGAAAACAGTGAGTGGCTTTTCACCATCCTTAAAAATTCAGGTTGGAAAGTGAATGAAGAGATGACTCTATGACTGGGGTCAATACTGAAAGAAAAAAATTTTAAAAAACTCTCCAAAATATATTTATCTGTACTTTGAATACAGAAAATCTGCCATCAGAAGCAGAGAGAGATTATAAACGTTTGCTTCATATCAGATCTTGCACTCAGCACTGTTAATGAGCACAAGTGTAGACCAACCAACCTGCACTTCTTGCAGAACAATACAAAAATATAATGATGGGCCTTGACTCCGAGTGCTTTGGTCCTTTTATGTCTAACAGCACAGAAACACACAGCAGCTGAGTGGTTATGGGCAATATGTGGCAAGGGCAGCATGCAAGGTCCTGAATGCTGAGCCTGAACGGACATGAACTCCAGGCTAGCGTTTCTGGGTGCAAATGGCAGTGGGAGAAGAAAAATGCTCTGCTTGGAGACAATATGAGAGCCTGTCCAGAGGAACAGAGCTATGGCCACAACTTTCTGCTTCAGGCATGAGGGTACACTGTGCAGGGGTGGGTATGCTGGCTACTCTATAAGGAGTGTTTGCCCATTTTCTGGGGCTCCAATAGAGTCACAGTAGCTTTGGGATGAGAAAAATAGGGAAAAGGACATTTGGGATATTTTGTGGAAGCAGACAATATGTACAATGAATACTTTAAGCTACAATACTGCAATCTCTTTGCACTGGGACTGTACTTTTGATTTCCTCGATTGGTTCTACTTGAAAATAAAAGTTGTTGCTGCTTTGGACAACAGACCCATACATGACCTTTAGAACTGGGCCACTAGCTTGTCTGAAAGAGAATGTTTTCACTGTATTGATGCCTTGAGGCTGGCTACCTAAAACAGAGGCTAGACAAGAATAAGAGAATACAAGTAGGTATTTATTTGAAGGGCCTTCAAAAGCACACCCTGGGCAGTCAAAAGGCTGCCCAAGATGGACCCTGGGTCACGGGTTCTTCACACTTTTGTAAGTTTGGTCCATTTGCGTATCAGGGTTAATTCTCCAATTATAACCTCAGTTCATGATGTAATTACCCCAAGTTTGCCCCCCCTTTAGAGGCCTTTAGTTTACATATTTTGGGGCCTGGTGTCCTTGAAGTGGAAACCTAGAGAGACTTGTTATGTCTAACCAGCATCAGAGAACAGCAGTTAACAGGCCACACAAATCTTCAGAGTTACACACTAGGCAGTACAGGATTTGAAAAATATAAAAGTTAAAACCTAAGGCATTAGTATCTGCTTCAGTTGGCTGTTTAGTCCTTAACTAGCAGCTGATCTATTGAGCTTCTCTGTGTAAACTCTAGAAGGTAGTTGTAAATTTACTGGTGCAATGAACTGTTAATAATTTAGAAGACCTTCTGACTTAGTGTAGCCATTCAGCGGGCATTCATGGTTATTTCATTTGTACAGTAACTGGAAAATGAAAACAAGATCCTTGAAATCTGACACAGGGTTGTACTCATTGTTCCAGGAATGAATTTCATGTTATGACTTCTTATAGGAAGAATCTGTTTAAAAAGAAGATGGGAAAGGGAAAGAGCTCTTATCTGTTAGCACCTCTTAATGAAAATAGTGCTATAGTTTCATGTGAGAGACCATATATTATTTTAGGAAAGTTCATGAGGCAATTGACAATGAAAATGCAATTTTATCAATTTTTGTTGAGAATGCATTTCATGGGTTAAATATAGGTCATGCAGCAAGACCACAGGCAAGTGACTGTTACAGTGAATGGCCCTGATTCGGAAAAGCACTGAACAGGTGCTGTATGTTAAACTTGATTTTTTGGATGTCAGTTTTCAAACAAGCTACCAATATTGCACAGGCTTCCCAACTGCAATCTGAAGTGTTGCTATGACAGTTTTCCAGGATTCTTTAGTCCTTGTCTAGCTGTGGGTGGATTCCAGGAAGATGCACAAACCAGCATTTTTAGAAAATCAAGTTACCTAAAAACTGGTGTTAAAATGGAGCTGGTATTTATTTTTTTATATGCGTGAGTATCTCTGTGTACACACACACAGAGGCACAGACACAAATACGTGTGAATCATTAACTTGCATTTGAATTTGGTGTCTCCTGGTGCAAGACCTACCATCAGCACTGTGTGGGTCTAGGAAGGTATTTCATGCATGGCATGAATGTTTAGCACAGGTGTGCAAATGCTGTGGCACTTACCTTGTGGTCATCATTTACAGCCCTTAACCTGCTGCACTCAGGTTAGGAGTTGTGTAACATCTGCAGTCCTTGTGCTTGGCTTGATTTCACTTGATTTCAAAATGAAAAAGAACAGAAAGACCTATTTTCCTGAAGAGGTTTTACTTAATATGGCAGAATGGAAGAACCAAGCTGAAATCTGAAACAAACACACACAAAAAAATTCTTGGTCTGAAAAACACTTCAAAATTGCTTCAAAAGTAAGTTTAGTTACAGATCTCCAGCCGGGAGCAACTAGTTCCCTTTTACTAAGTAAAATACAATCTTTAGACAAATCACACATCATTTGCTTGTTTATCTTTGAGATTAACAGAAAGATTTTGTTGGTGATCAAGCAGTGGGGATCAACCACGGTTTTGGGGATTTCTGTTATGAACAAATTCACACACTGGTGATGTGGTCCACCTGTGCTGTGTGTCAGACTGCACAGCTGTCATGTGCAATCAGTTCAGTACAAATCTCCACGGGGATGTTTTGGAGGCAGCTGAAATTCACCAGGGCCTCCCGCATGCTTAAGGGGAATCACACATTCAAACATTTCACTCAGTGTTCTGGTTACTCACGTAAGGTCCCATTCAGACCCAAATTTATTGTCTGCCAAGCAAACTAAGAGCAAGCCATCACTCTGTAAATATAACAGTGCACCCTAAGTGGACAGATCCCTATGCAACCTGACCAGTCTTGAACCTGGGGTCCCTTCCAACCCAAGTTATTCTCTGATTCTCTGATTATCCGAGTTTGTACTTGCTTGTACCTTCATGCACAAGACAGGTGTGTGTGCCTTGCACAGCTGTGTCTGCCCACGCAGCTTCTGCACCGTCCCCCTCCCCACACAGGGTCAGCAGCAGCTTGTTATCGCTCCTATCATCTCAAGATATATATGAGAAGAGTTACAACTAAACAAATACTTTTATAATCTGAAATCAGTATGAGCAATGCTTCTGGTCTCTGCTTTAATTCTTGGGTCAGAGCCTTTCTGTCAATATTACTTATATGATGCATTGTCTTGAGGAAATATAGTAAGTAATAAGATGTTCCTGAGTTTATAACTGAGTTTGTTGAAAATCTTCCAAGTCTTCTCTGCTCTGTTTGCTGCAGGGAAGCAGTAACATACCCATAAGAGAGACCATAAGATTAAAAAAAACCACCAGAAAATCTGGAAAGAAATGGTTAAACTGACCTACATACTAGCAATTTTGCTGACCAGATTATTTAAAAGGCTAAAAGGCTGCAGATGTCAAATCCATATATGTATCAGTAAAAATGATCATGATAATCACAGCTTATAAAATAGAGCTGAAATGCTTCATTAGGTACTGACAGCTTCTAAACCATGTTGTCACTTTCGGAAAATGTGTCACAGTGGCATTTACTATTTTTTTCCTAGATATGGAGAGAAAGAAATAGAGAATTGCACTGTGAAGCATGGATGAGCTGAAAGCAAATAAAAAAGGTTTCTTTTTGAGCCAATGGTGAGATCATCATTCCCTTTCAGCAGAGCAGGACAATGTATTAAATAAAACTCCTCTTAACCTGTTGGACACTTGAATCCCTTGGGTTTCTTGTAGTTATTCTATTGAAAAGGAGGCTTAAGAAGTACTGATTTCAACAGCTTTTCAAATGCCTGTATCTCCAAGTAAGGAAAAGTAAAATTTAAAGGTAAAGTGAATTCACTGATACATTCATATTACAATAACTTCCATCAGAAATTGTTTCTTTTTAAAAACTGTTGGTTTGGATTTTAAAATTTTTTTAAAATTTGTTTTCTGAAGAATTTTCTTCTCCAATATGGTTTACGTGTTAAAGATACAGAATGATCTGTATTTCTTCCGTGTAAAGACCCATTCCATCTTTACAGGGGTAATTCTTAGAAAGAGAGAAATACTTCACTCAGAAAAAAAGGCATATGCTTGTGGGAAAAATATGTCCTTGCATAGTCAAAAGAAATTATATGCACCTAAGAATCCCATTTAAAATATGTTTTAAGTGATAGTTTAATAATGATCAAGCCTACTTCTGCATAGCTTAAAAATGCTGCTTTTCATGGAAACGCCTTAAAATTAGAATCCCAGGCTGAGTCTACAGATATGCAGTATGCAAGAAAATCCACAAACTGACCTCTGAAGTCCCTCCAACAGGGGATTTTCTCAGCCTGATCAACTTTTCAAGTAAGTGTAAAAGCCTGGTGAAAGTGGTCTACGTAGTCATTTTCCATCTATTACATGTAGCCACCAAAATAATTCACACTCTAATATAGAGAAATCACATGTCTTCTTTGGATTACACCCCTTTTATTGTTGCATAGAGATTCCTCCTTCTTCTTTGTGTACTTTGTGATCACCACAACGTTACTCTGCCATTGGAAGAAAGCAATGAGTGAGATGCAGATGTACCATATTGGGGTGTATATAATACTCCTCATCCAGATAGAGAGGGTGGCAGGGAGGTTTCATCTATGTTTGCACTAGAAATAATTAGATGGGGCCCAATGCTAGCAGTAAGGATGAGAATAAAATTAATTACCTGTGATGTGGTCAGGGGTCATGTAAGAGCCAGATAAGATCACCTTATATTTTAAGCTATTAAATGAAAAAGAGGAGAACATTTACTTATTAAGTTCATTTCCTAATCATTCTTTTAAGTTTTTAATGAGTGACAAACTGACTCTGGATACAAATTTATGATTTCCCAAAATAACAATTTGATTGGTTTGAGTGATGTCTTGCATCAAGTAATCACAGTTAATTTTGCTTCTGAAGCAATTTGACTTTGCCAGTCTATCACATCTTCCATGTGCACAGCTGTATTTCCGTGGCTGTATCCCTGTTCTTTGTCTAGCATAACCCCCAGAGCCCAGAAAGAGTTTCTTCTCCAATCTTTCTTCCTGCCCTCTGCATGGACCAGCTTACAGATGCCTGTCTGCCCATTTGGCTATTTTCTTTTCTTTATCTGAGCTTCCTTGTGCTACTACCAGTGACTTCCAGCCACATCAAAACCTCAGCTCCTTAGCAGGATGGGAAAGTAGAGATAACAAATTGAGAACAGTAAGCAGTGATGACTGTGGGATGACTTTTTTCCTCACCACCTTCTCTATTAAACAGCTAAACAACGATCAGGATGCTGTCCCTAGCCACTTTTGTGATGGCATGGATGATAGAAAAGAGGGAAAGGACAGATGGGCTGCTCTTGGCTGAGTGAGGCTAATCTAACAAAAGGAGTTCATCTACTTTTCTGCACTTCCTTGTGTAAGCACATCTTTAGCAAAAAAAAGGGATTAACATTCACCTTGTTTTGTACCTGGAAGTACTGAAGTCACAGTTTTCCCCTTTGATGCCAAACCCAAGCCTGCAAACCACCGTTACACACCTAAGTAAATATGGTTTGCTTTGTCAGGAAAAACCTTAAGAGGGGGAGGTGTTTAGCATTTCAGATAAGGTACTTGCATCAAATTTTCCTATGAAAACGATTCCCTCTCAATCACACTGAGTCTGACTCTATGTATGCATGTGTGGATGAAGGCCGTGCCAAACAGAGAGGCAAAGATGAAAGAGTGACAGCAGTATTGTTAGCAAGAGGAATGAACCTATTACAAAGGAAAAGTCAAGTCATAAACCACTCTGTAACAATGGAGGAGGGCTGGCTTAGAAATGTGGGTGGTGTTGGCTGACTCGCAGCACAAAACCAGGCAACTGCTAACCAGATGCGTTCAGCTGTATGCGTGCTACCCCTGCTCTGTGCACAGCCTGTCGCATACCCCAACTGCATTGCTTGGAGTGGGCCGGGAGAAGCAGAAGGGAAGGCCAGAGCACAGCTGACATTTTTCCATTTTACTGTTTTGTTTTATATCCTCCCACTCCTCATTTGCCTAGTCCTACACCCTGGTGCTGCATACTGATGAGAAAATACTTGGTTCAGACCCAGGCAGTTATTTTTGATTATTAAGGTTGGTGCTGGCTGCCCAACCTACACTTTCTAACTTGCCAGAGTTGTATGGCACTGTTGGTTTTGCATTGTCAGCATTTAGGGGTATGTTTAAAAAAAAAATTCTGAAAACAAAATATACACACACAGCTACATACGTGCATGTGTCTAGGTACAGACAAATGTACATACAGAGCCTTCTATCCTGCACATTGAATGGAGTAAAAGAAACTGCCTTTCGCCAGGTTTCACAGATCTCCTGTCATTTCCAGCTCTTATGAACAACGTGTAAAAAGAAAGGAAAATACCGAAGGAAGGTATTAGATGATGAATTAGGAGACCATGCAGTTAAGTGTGCAACAGGAGGGGCATGGGGATAAATGGTATCATGGGCGGATATCTGCATTCCACCTGGAAAGCGTATCACAGAATTAATCAGGTTGGAAAAGAACTCCGAGATCAAGTCCAACCTATGACCAATCACCACAGTGTCAACCAGACCATTGCCCTAAGTGCCATGCCCATCTTTTCTTAAACACCTCCATGGATGGTGTTTACACTGCCTCCCTCTGTACTCCATTCCAATGACTAGTCGCCCTTCCTGTGAAGAATTTCCTCCTGATGTACAACCTAAACCTCCCCATTCCTTCTGTGATGTCTTCTGTAAATTAATTAAAAAAAAAAAAAATAGGGAAGTATCCTGGGATGAAATGATCTGAACATGAGCTTTCTCCTAATTGTTTCCATGGGACAAAATTTCAAGAAAACTCCAGTCAATAAATGGGGCACTCAGCTTCCCTGCTAGACAACCTGCTCAACTTCCTTTCCTACAACCAAAAGTAAACCATTTCCCAGGCACAGTTCTGCTCAACATCTTTGCATTCCTTCGGTGAGCTCTGACTGAGACACTCTCCCTACTGCCATCACAGCAGGACTCATGCTCCAGCTGAGATTCAATCTGAGTTTTAGGATAATGCTTGTCACTGCTCTTCCCTGGTGGGGGGGAGAAGTGTGAGGAGCAGGTACACTATGTTGACAGACCATTTGGCCATGATGCTTTCATCTTTGTTCCTCTCCAGATTTGTGCCATAGGTGTTGGGTGGTTATGGCCAATGAGACAAATAACACAGCAGAGAGAGATGTGACATCTTGTGACATTTTATAGTTATTCCATTTACCAGTCTTCTGGACCTTGGGATGATATTCAGATAATTTCCTTGAAAAAAACTGGGCCAAAAGCTACCAGATTGTTAGGTCTCTTCTTTTTACCGGAGATGATTGCTGCACTCACCCTGGGCTTGGAGGCAGAGCACACAGCCATATTAGGAAGTTAAAAAAGCTGGATGGTAGTGAGCTGAAGCAAAAATATGTGCTAACCTCTTGCTGTAACTCATGCTGTGATTTGTTTTAGGTAAGCTGTTTCAGGAAAACCTTGTTGAGAGCTCATTGCTATTGCCAACTGCCTTCTACAGTCAAGAAACAACTGTGTGTTACTTCTAAAATTGCAGTCTGCCTTGCAAGCCTGGATGCTGGCAGGAACACTGTCTTTTAGATATCTTGCTTTAGGAAGTCCTGTGGTGGCCAAGATGATCATGCTGGTGTTTTCTGTGCCCCCCAGATAAGAAGCATGCCAGGGATGCCTGTGTTGGCAGCTGAGCATTAAGATTGTTGTGGTTTAGGCGTCTTGCTGGTCTCCTTTCAAAATTTTCTGTGCTACGTACCCAAAGATCCTCTGCACTGGGGTGTGTCAGTCACTTCATATCAAAGTGCATGAAGCAGAAGGCATCTCCATTTGCCCAGGAGCTATAATGTATGACAGCTGTGACAGCAGCTGAGGCTCTGTCCTTCCAGCTGTAGGAAAAGGGCCTGAAAAAAGGTCAGCAGATTTGTATCATGACACTCATCCCTTCATGTAGCAGATGAGGGTTTTTTGGTCAACATTTTGAAGCCAGAATTTGGTTCCTCACTCCGAAGAAAGTTTGCCCTGATCGTCAGTGTACCGAAAGGGTCATGGGAAGGGGAGCAATTAGCCCCTTGGAAATGACCACAACCATCCAGAAAGGCTGGTTCTGAGCTGTGAACACACATGTGGAGGGTGGAGCCAGTGAAATGGTTGGATGTTTAGAGGTCTCCAAAGTACCAGACTCTGGAGAGGATGTCTCTGCCTGCAAAGAAATTCCATACTTTCCCCATTTGTCTCCAACCTGGAATAGTCTCTGACTGCCCAGAGCCATCCTGAAAACACTTGCATGCCTGTAAACACCAGCAAACCAAGTACACTAAATCTATGCATAGCTATTTTTGGTAAGCTAAGGGAAAAATAGCAACCCGCACTGGGAAAACCTGGGAGTCTGCCAAGGCCATGATGTAAAGCTTTCCAAGTGAATGCTATGGCTGAATCAGTAAAAGCACATCTGAGTCAGAATCTGCTGTAAGACCTTGCCTTCTGAAATTCAATCCCTCTTCTCTCACAGAGAGGTAATATTTCACTCTGTTTAACCCTTTGTTCTCAGCAGAGGAGTGAACACTACAGCTGCATAATTCAAAAGCTAC
This sequence comes from Corvus hawaiiensis, assembly GCF_020740725.1. Classification (NCBI taxonomy): domain Eukaryota; kingdom Metazoa; phylum Chordata; class Aves; order Passeriformes; family Corvidae; genus Corvus; species Corvus hawaiiensis. Next base: position 57,772,351 of record NC_063255.1, read on the forward strand.
ATTTAATTTAGGAGGAAATGCTTTGTTTATTATTCAACATTTGTCTGCTAACAACGAAGCTGGAATCTACTAACGAAGCCAGAAATTCCCAATGGAGAAATAGAAAACCACTGTTATTTTGCTAGTCTTCTTATTTTTAAATCATATCAGTGTGTTCTTGCACAACAGTCATCTTCAAATAGATGCTAACTCAGAAAAAGCAATAATTTTAAAAAATAGATTTCCATATTTCCCCTTCAAGTTTTCCTTTGTATTCATCCCATTTCATCTAGGCTTGTGGTTGATTATTTTCTTCTGTAGATGTAGAGAGTGATTTTAACAGGGTTACCCCTAAAAAAAAGGGATTCAGCAGCACAGCGCTTTTCTGGAACAGTAATGATTTCCCTGGCCTTCTCCCTAGTATCTCTACAATAAAGGTGATATCAGGAATCTACCTGATTTTGGAACTTTTGGAAGTTTTAGGGAACAAAATCAATATCTAAAATACAAAATATCTTTTCTTAGTGAAAGTGGTTCACAGATTCCTAGTACCTCTCTGGGAGAAGGTTTATTAATAAAGGGATGGTTAGTAATAACAAACTATCTGAACTACACAGTAGGTCTGTTTAAGGAACATCAAACTCTCTCAGTGGACATCACGATACTGAGAAAAAATGAACAAGAATATAATTGTCTCTGCAAATAAAGAGAGATTTGAGGCTAATGCTAAAAAACCTCTGCTTGTACATTTTATGTGTCTGAACAACTCACCTGACCACATACAACATGCCTAATTCACCAAAGAAATGGCAACAAAACAGATTTTTTTGTATCAATGATCTAGATGGGCTTCTTGATCCTAGTTCTAGGTGCTGATCTCCTAGGAGCTAAATCAATGTATTGAAAAAATGTGAAATGCATATATTAATAGTTGCAGAAAATTAGGAAGCTGATCAAAGACTTTGCAGTCCTGCAGCAGAAAACACATATCTAAGCTGTCCACACCAACTTCTGAGATATTGTTGAAATGCACTTGCCTCAAAACTTTTATGTAGTCTTATGGCTCCTCCTTTGCAGGTCATAACAAAATTGACTGTCTTATAAGCCCAAATGGAGACATGGACATGAGAAGGTATGAAAAAGTTTTTATACCTTTGTTTGGAGAATGGTGTTTTAAGATCAAGCTGACAAAAGACTGCAGGTTCCATTGATGTACCTCTTCAAATTACTGCTGTCATTACAGAACAGCTGTGGTTCTTTTGTCAGCTATATATGTGAGATTTTCTAGGTTAATAGAAAAGTCTTTGGAACTCAAAGTCCTTTCAGGGGTTTCAGGCCAGCTATCTGGGAGAGCTCAGTGCTTTGCATGCTGGTTCTAGTTTGGAAGAAACTAGATAATAACAGTAATCTAAAATATCACAAAACATGAAGGTATTTAATGCATGGATATTTGGTGCTTCCAAAATTGCTGCCTAAAGTGCCTCTATTCCTGTCTCTTCTGCACTCCTGCCTACTATAGAGGTGGATGGGATAGGGATGCAATGCCTTCTCCCCCTCCCTCTCCTCCTGCAATTTTCCACTTAACATTGACTGTCTTGGGGTGTTTAAGCCAGGGAAATTGTATGGGTGTTGGTTTGCCTTAAAGATGGAAAGTGAAATAAAATTGTATTATACTAAGTTACTGCCTCCCACGACAGCTGTTTATTCCCTTCAGTGGTCTTTCTGATGCTTCTCTTGCAGAGGTCACTTTAATCTCTGGGGCATTTTAACCATCTTTTATTTTCCTCAGCTACTGGAGAACTCTCCCATGGCTGCTTACCCTCCTGACATTTTTTTGCTTTTGAGGCTACACTTTTGACCCAAGCAGCTCATTGTTTGTTGCTCCTCCATGAATCTGCCTTATGGCTTTTCACCGGGGGACTGGCACTGACACATATTTCCTTCCATCATCATCCTGTTCAATTAGTGCTCTATGTCAGGTTGCAGTCCCTATTCAGCAGCAGCTGGAGAGTTGAAACATAAGCCTTTTTTTTGCTCAGTAGCCTTACAGAGGCTTCTCCATCAAGATCCGAATCTCTGGTGAAAACTGAATCTCATTCCCTGTTCATTTGCATTGTATGTGCAGCATCTTTCTTTGCATTCATCTATATTTATGATACATCACAGTGTACAGGCAACTCCTTTCAGAGCAATTTTCTTGATGTCATTAGCCTCACTGGTAACTTGCTAAATGAACAGCAAAAGGGTTTAGGAGGATTCAAATAACAATTAGATAATTATGTCTACAAGAATAACGTGACATTTTGTAGCTAGACAAGTGAACAGAAAAGTGATATTAGCAGAAGCATGCTTTAAGTGAATACCCCGAAGTTTAAGAGGTTCTCTAAACCAGCTGAAGTTCCATGAGGCCTCGCAGACCCATCATCTGCCCACAGGATCCCTTAATAGTTTGCTACTCCTTGTTCTCAATGTTTCTTGCTTTTCCAAAAGTTCAACGCTCTCCAGGACATGTCTGCTACTACTTTGTCCTGAAGGTGCTCTCCTTTCCCAGCTAAACCCTCTGGTACCCTCGGCTGCAGTTTTGAGAGGATAGGTTGGAAGAATACTGAGCTCCTTACCAAAGCTAAAAGTGGTATCAAACTTGTGATACTTTTTCCTGGTCTTAAAATCAAGAATCAAATACAGTTAGAAGGGAAAAAGGGATTTTACCTTTGTATTTATTTTAAGGATCCTTAGGTGCACCACATCCAGGTGGAATGTGCCAAAATGCTCACAATGCACACGCACGATAGATCAGGTATAACATTATAGGTCTTACTAATTAGCATGTCTATCAAAGATTCCCCAATGAGAGGCTCAACTGAGCCCCCTTCCCCAAGGAACCTTCCCCCTGCCTGGTTCTATCTTAGTTTACAGAATGTGTTCTGGAGAGGACCTTGGGGTCTGGGGCTTTCTGATCCCTAACTATGAAGCTTCTAAAATGTTTAGTCTCCTAGCTGAACAAAAAAGTCCAACAATGTAGGCAAAAAGCACTAAGAATACAGAAGTTATATAAAGGTATAAAAGGGGTATAAAGGTAACGCAACCGGGGGTTTGTCACCACAGGCCCCGGTGTGCCCTCGGGCAGACGGGACGCAGCGTTGGCCTCCACAACGTCCTCGCTGCACGGCTCAGTGGAATCGGCGTGGGATGGGTGCGTGCGCTGGCTCCTCCTCAGAGGAAACACGTCGGGCAGCCGGTGGAATAGGCTGGTGTTAGCCCGGAGGCAAAGAAGGCGGGAGGGGCTTCTGGTGTGAGTTCCAACAGGTTTATTTACAGGAGGGACCAGGGACCAGCGAAGCCCCGAGGAGCCGCGGGCTAGCCCCCTTTATGGGGGGGTGGAGTAAGGCAGGGAAAGAGAAAACAACCAATGGGGTACAAGCAGAGGGGAGGATACAATTTTTCAGAACAAATGGGGAAAACAGGGAGGCAGGAGTCATAACAGGGAACCAATTAATAACTACAAAAGGGAGAACTTTCTGGAACAGAGGGAGGTAATTTAGGATTGGGAGCCACCCAGGGGGAGGTAACCTAGACCTCAGTGATCTCTTCTGGTGACTGACATTTGATGGTTTCAGCCTGAGAGCAGGCTGAGCCACCCCAACATAAAGGCAAGAAATCATCATGGCTTCAGTTGCCTTGTGCTTGGCAAATGGGATTTATGTGATAGCCATTACCAGCTCGCTTAAAGCAAATTCAGTGGGAAGCAGGACAAGACGTCATAGCCAGGCACTCCTTTCCAGGCTGACTTTAAATGGCATTACAAGGAGGGCAGAGATGCTTGTAATGAAGTGTTAGCAGTCTGCAGTGGAGTTGTACCCACAAAACTGTTTGTGACAAACTCCTATCATAGGTTAGCAAGCATAGTCCCAGAAGGGATGTCCTTGCTAAGGGGTGCTTACAGTTTCCTCTGGGAACTGATAGAACCTATCAGCTGGCCAGTTTGAATATGGACAATTCTCTAAGCCACTTAAAGTTGTGACCACCTCTGTGATCCACATTTAAGAATAGACAAACTCCCCCTCCAAGCTCTCTCTCGTTTCCGGCGCTGGCACAGGTGGCTGCAGGCCCCGTGTGGGGGCCAGCGGGCCCGGCCAGGCCCTGCTTGGGCCAGGCCGGGCTGGGCCACGGCCATCCTGAAGCCATGGACCTGTTCCAGCCATGGAACCCCCCCCACTGCCTTGCCGTGGGCAGCCGGAGCGGCTCAGCTCTCCCCCCTCTCCACTGCGATAAGAAAAATTCAACATTCCAGCTGAAAACCTGAGGGAGAAGAAAGAGGAGATGCTTAAAGCTGAAATTCTGTTGTGAAGCTGTGATATATCAGAGTATCCCGTTGTAATTTCATGAAGATATGGGGGGTGGAGTGTTCAACTCGTGAGCAAAAGCACCTGCACTGAGATAGGCAGATGCTGACGCAGCTGTAATTTCATGAGAAGTTTGGACAGGGAGAGATGGACCAGATGAGGACTTTTGCTCCAAACGGGAAAGGAGAAAACCTCAGTTCCTAGAGATGCTCCCAGAGATAGTCCTAACGATGAAGATGAGGAAGACCCTTTGCTCCCAGGGAAGGAGAAGGGCCTCTGTTTTTGTTTCTGAACGGCTCAACCTTAAAATTGTACCCCAAAAAACTTCAAGAGTGGACCCTCGAAAGCAGTTGCGGGAAAAGCTGCAAGCCGGGGGAAAGGACTCACACGCAGGCAGAGAGACTCCTCTTCCTAAATGGACTGAACAATATTCGGAAGTGGGCGGCTGTCTCGTTGTGATAATGTTTTCATTCATAGCATGAGCAAGAAGAGACTTCTCTTTCTAAATGGACTGAACAAGGTTATTATGGAAGTGGTAAACAGACTGAACATCTTAAGGGTTGTCTTTGAACATTGTCAGTGGGAGAAGGGAGGAAGGTGGGGGGAGGAGGAGAGTTCTGAAGGTGGTATAATTTTTTTTTTTCCCTCTTTTAGGTCTGTTAATAAACTTCTTTATATTCTTTCAAGTTTGGTGCCTGCTTTGCATTTCTCCTAATTCTTATCTCACAGCAGATAAACAGTAATGAGTATTTTGGACCAAACCACTACAACTCCTTAGCAAAGTCATAGAATCATAGCATGATCTAGGTTGGAACAGAACTCTAAGATCATCAAGTCCAAACATTAACCCAGCACTTTCAAGCCCATCACTGAACCATGTTCTTAAGCACTACATCTGTACAGCTTTTGGAAGACTTTCTGGGGATGGTGCCTCCACCATGGCCCTGGGCAGCCTGTGCCAGGAGTTGCTCACTGTTTTGGTGAGGAAATTTTTCCTAATATCCTAACTAAATCTCCCCTGCCTCTACTTGAGATTTTTTCTTCTTTTTCTATCACTTGCAACCTGCTTATGCCTTAGGATTTTAGCTTTTTTATTTTTCATATCCTGTAATACTTTAGTGTATAATTCTATAAACTCTATATAGCCTGTTAGGTACTGTTCTCCCATTTTTCGTCAGTCTCTAGGCCTGAAACTCAATGGCACATTACTGTCTCAGGCCCCAAGAAATGTAAACAACAGTGGGTTACAGGGGGAGCAAACTTGGCACAAATGACTTCATTACCTGAAGCTGTAATTGGAGAATTAACCCTGATATGTGAATGGACCAAACAAAAAAGTATGAGAAATTTGTGACCCATTGTCCATTTTGGGTGTAGCCCCAGAGGGCTTTGACTGCCCAAAGTGTACCTGAAGGCCCTTCAATAAATATACCTGCTTTTGTTCTCTTAATTCTTTCTAGTCTCTCTTTTTAGGTAGCCCAAACAAGGCATCACTAGGAGGAGAGACCAACTCCCACCTGGCTACAACCTCCTTTCAGGTAGTTGTAGAGTGAGAGGTTTCCCCTGAGATTCTTTTTCTCCAGGCTGAACATCTCCAGCTCCTTCAGCAGCTCCCCATAGAAACTATGCTCCAGACTCTTCTCCAGTTCCATGTTAGTGCTTGCCCATCTGTGCAACTTAGCCATTGGAGCTACAGATGGCTTTATTCAGAAGGAAAAAAAACAGTTTGTTCCTCAAGTGGGAAGCTACTGCGAACTTTAGTTGTTTTTTAGAAACAGATAGATAAAAGATATGTGAATTCACTGTGAAGAGGTTAAGTCTTCATCACATGAATATCTGACTTCAAATTCTGAGTGTTCATCATATTTTGGTTAAAAATTGCATGAAAAATTTAAGCTTCAGATCATAAAATAGATGGAAGATGTTTTTAAATGGATAAGCCTGTTTCCAAGCTCATGTGGATCCCTCAAGGAGATCTCTTCATCACCAACCTGTTCTTGGAAATTAATTTGCATGAAATAATGGGGGTAATGACAGCCCATGCACTACAATACATATGTATGCAATTGTGCAAGTAACTGGACCTAGATCACCATTAAAACATCCATAATGCATCTTCATGGACAGGGACAAAGGAATGAGGATCCAAGCAGATAGTGAAGCATTCACCTTTGGCACTTTCCGCTAGTGGAGATGGGGGACTGGATTTTTTGTAAAGATCAGTCCAGATAGGAATGATTTCAGAGGCAGAATTTCAGAAACATTTGACAAAGAGCTCTTCAGAATCTTTGGAGAAGTTTGACTTCATATAAATATACATAAATATTTTAAAATATGGTGTATATGGTTAAAGAAGTTGTCTCCCATTACAACAGTTTGTCTGGTTGGATCAGAATAATAAACATGAGATAGTTCTTTAAAGGCGGTTTCTGGTTGCCCATCTGCTGCAGTATAACCCATGTGACAGAAAAAGTTGCCAAGTCAGATTCTTCCTCATCTAGGGGTAATTTGGAAGAAAACTTTAAACTGTTTGTATGTGCTCAGGAAGGAAAAGGGGATGAAAATAATTCCTCCTGAAATAATATCTCCTCTGTTTCTTTTCAGGGAAACACAAGTAGGGATCAGATCCTTCTCCAGCAGGTGGAATGAAACCAATTAAAATGCCTCCCTACTTATAATATGGAGCCATGGTGCTACAGAGAGCTAGAAGTACACCAGAAAAATTAATGTAATCTATAGAGGCTTGTCCTTCTGACTGTTTATCACATCACACTGTGCTACTTACTGAGATCATAGAATAAAATTATTTTTTTTCCTTTTGGAAGCAGTTAAAAATCTAATCAAGAGTTCCTATAGTTTAATCTGTCTGCTGCCAAACTCACCTGGCTATAGAAGTTCCTCTTGCAACAGGTGAGGATGGGTTTGTGACACAACAAGTGTGTCCTAATAACATGCAGAAAACAGTTCCTTTTGAGGTTATAGTATAAATCTCTTGCGGTTATTATGACACTAATTATGACTGACCACATTCTGGAGGATTCTCCAAAATGCAACAAATTAACAATGATGACAAAATATTGCTTTACTTAATTTTTGGGCAGACAAAGGGAAAGAAAATAAGAATAAGGTGTTGGTGGCAGTATTTAGAATAAAATTCAGAGGTTCTTTTTCTCTTTCATTTTCTATAATCATTCAACTTTCATTTATTTTACGATCCTCTGTATAGACGTATAAGATTGTGCCAATGTATGTATGACTTCTCCACTCAGTCTGAAATCTCACTCAATTACACCTTGGTTTCTTGGCATAAAGTTCATATCTTCCACTACAGTTTTGTGAAAAAGAGTGTCTCCCATCTTACTGTACTGGTGCCAAAGTCACAAATCAATCAGTATGCAAGGTGCTCCAAGATTATGAAATTGTAACTACTGTAAGATGGAGAGAAAATATCTAGGGCTAAATTTCTTAAATGATTGATTTTAATTTTCCCTGTTCATTTACGACATATTCTTAATTTCTTTGTTCTACGATGCATGCTAAAAAGACATTTATGCTTAAAAAATTAGCCATAAATTCTGATATATTTTAAAAACTCCTGAAGCTGAAGCCTTAAACAACACACCAAACACTATGAACAATAGTCTTGTAAGCTGCCAATGCATCTACTGATACCCAAACCTTACCAAAATATAACAGCATATTTTTAAATTCTGATAAAGAAGTTTCTTCCATCTGAGCAATGTTAGTTAAAGGTTAGACAGCTGTAAGTGTGATAAATGTGTCTTTGTTACAGGCAGTTGCATCAAAGGAATCTCACACAGGACTGAACATCTGCAAGTGCTGTAGCAAATATCATTCATCTGACAGACCAACTAATTTGCTGCAGTTATTCCAGGAAGATTTTACATCCAGATAGCTGAAGTTTCTGTATAAAATGTAATTTACTGCTGAAATGCCCTAGGAGGAAACTTTACAATTCAGTCGTGCCTATTGAGTCTTTGCCAAATACCTTAGGTCCTTAAATAATCGGGCCAAATCTCCATCTGGTGTAAATTAGCACACCTCCACTGGTGTCAGTGGAACGATTACAATTTACACCAGCAGAGAGTATAAGCTTCTGTGTTTATTCATGCAAAATAAATGATTTCACAGAATGATTATGAAACAATTAAGCCCGGCATTTACTGGCATCATATAAAGGCATGTCATCCTGTGTACCTGCAAATATAGGCAGTTACATACAGACAGTACTCAACCTGAATATTGGGTTGAATTCACAGCAGATAACGAAAGCACCAGTGACACAATTCCCTGCTGAAATGAAATTTAATGAGGATGATGGAGAGAAATAATTCTGCAGTCTACCTTTCTCTGCTCTTAATTTAATGCTTGGTGCAAAGTTACAGCAAATTAGTCAATCGATTGTGTATCTTCCCACCTTTTTTCCATTCATAGTGAACATAGAATGAGTTAATTCTTTCCAATAGTGCACTGTAGAAATGCTTTTAGACAATGCAGACAGATGGACTCTCTCTTCCCCAAAGCCTTGTTAAACTAATAATCTATAACATTCATGTTTTAACTTTAAATAGCATTTTATCAACTACTGTCTCCTAGTTTACGCTTCAACTGTAAAGTATAAAATTATATTAAATTTGTGTACAGAACTCCTCCTTTGAAAATCTCAGTGGGCTTTGTCTCTTCATCTGTGTGACTGTGATTCAGCATGGCAGGGGTTAGCTCTTAGATGCCACTGTTCTCCAGGGAACTGGTAGTGATGATTAAGTTGAGAATCCCAGCCCTGATAATTAGCTCAGAGATTCTGTATCTGGATATGTGCTGTGAAAAGAAAAAAAAAAAAAAAGAAGAAAAAAAAAGAAAAAGAGAAAAGGAAAAGAAGTGATTTTTAGAGCAGTTAGCCCTAAGGAGCTGGCTAACCAGCTGTCTCATATTTTACACCTGCCAGCAGCTGGTTGGACAAAATAATTATTTACTATATGGAGTGGGCATGTTTATTGTCTCCTCCTTGATTTACTGGTTTATAGGCTGCTTTTTGAAAAATGAAAAAAGGAGAAAGAGAGAAATGGGGGAGAGGGAGAAAGAAAGGTAAGAAAGATAGGAAGAAATGAAGAAAGAAAGGAAAGACAGAATGAGAAAAGGAAGGAAGGAAGGAAGGAAGGAAGGAAGGAATTCGGAAGGAATTCGGATTTGGAAGGAAGGGAGGGAGGGAGGGAGGAAGGAAGGAAGGAAAGAAGGAAGGAAGGAAGGAAGGAAAGAAGGAAGGAAGGAAAAAACCAGCTTTCAGCTATGTTAATCTGGTCATAATGTGTTCCCCCCAAAATGATGAATAAAGATCCACTGAAAGCTACAGAGTTGCTCTGGTGTAGATAAGAAAAGAGTCAATACTTTTTGTGCAACATTTTTCTGCTGTGTCTGAATCTGAAAGATAGTTTTGTCAGCGCAGGTCATTTTTCCACCTCTGTTTTTCCATATATCATTACTCTTTTTGAATGGGGTAAGAAACCTAACCTGCTGTACTTACAGCGAACTAGACTTCTATTGGAGCATTTTATATTTATTTATAGACATGGAAAAAGCAACAATAACATCTTGCATGTTATCAAGACAAGAGTTTTCCTACAGGTGAACAGGATTTAGAGAAGGGTTCTTTTCTTTGGGTATGGACCGCAGATTAAGGGTAACATGCATGGCTGACACCCCTTAGGTGTGATAGCCACTCATTTTAAATGATCAGTGAAACATTTTCTGAAACAACAGGTATTGTGTTTCCATGCCAGCACCAGATGTACTCAAGCCTATTATCTCAATCTTGAGATTTTTAAGTTTAGAAGGTATTATGAAAGTCCAGTTAAGAAGTGCTGTTTTTAGAGAGGGCAGCAGAACACTTTTGTCCTGTAATGCATTCCTCCAACCTAAGTACATATTTTCCCATTAAATCTGTTTGTGGATTCATTCAAACTCCCAGAATAAAGTTTTTTGTTGAAAGATTTATTCTAAATGTGAATTTTACAGCTCAGGAGACAATAGAGATGGGTCAGTTACTCAGATGAGCCTACAGAAGAAAAGTCTGGCTAATACATGGACCTAAACAACTCCTGACTACCAATAGGTGGATATGCAATTATCAAAGTTTTGGTGGCCAAGAAAAAGTATCAGGGAAAAAATAGTTATCTAACTTTTGGCCCTGCCTCGAAAAAAATTATTTTTCAAATATCTACCGTGAAGTAGGATTCTGAAGTGTTCATACAGCATCTTAAAGGTATATATGGCCTCTTTTGCAGGTACTTCAGAGGTCAAAGAGGTCAAACAGCTCTAGTACTTTAAAAACTGTTTGGGGATTTTTTCTGAATATTTTTTACAAATATGCCAATGGTCTAGTAAAAGTGTGTGTTTTCTTTCTCTTCTAGACCTCATTCAAAAACAATAGAAGTGCTGATATAAAAAGACATTTTGACAGCTGATTACCACATAAAAAGTGATAGTGGTTGTTGCAGCATTAGCGTAGGTATTTTTGAGCATGGGACATCTGCTACCATTCTTCAAGAACTAGGTCATTCCGACAAGTATTGCAAAGTATATAAACAGGAGCTGTTGTTGATTTTTAAAAACTCCACAAAAACCCACCGACAATAACCCCAAAACCTAAAAAATAAGCCATATAGTGCAAATAGACTACAATCTTCTTCAAAGCAAGACATATAATGTAGGTTGGAGGAACTCTGGGGGAAAATTTCAGATGTGCCACACCTCCAAAACAAACCATGCCCTGTCCCAAACATCACTGTAGTAGATTAGAGTATATATGGGCCTATTTCCTGCTTTTGTAGCTTTAAAGTCACAAAAGCACATTCACTTAAGCTAGCTGAGGAAAATCTGTTATTTAGCAAGAAACATGAAAAATGGGAATAGTTCAACAAAACTCAAATAGTGGTGAATTATAGAGTCACAGAACAAAATCATGGAGGCTCTTCTCACTGTAAAAATATGGAAGATCTAACAAAATCCTGTTAAAGCCACAAGTGAGAACAATCAGATTTAGTGTTGCACATTCTGAGAACCAAAGAATGACACTGCCTTGTGATGCCCAGTTTCCTAAGGCTTCTCATTTACCCTGCCTGAATTGTGGAAGCAGAAAAACAATTGGTTCTGATTACGAAAACAACATATATGCAGGACTTATATTCATTTCAGCAAGAATTAGTTTCATACAACTGAGACCATAATTTGGTCCTTGACATTTAAAAGGCCACAAGCCTCTAATTTTTCCTTGCTAAAATCCGTGTTCTTTTAAATACTGTAAAACGTATATCCATAGATTTTAATGAGGAAAGGCACCATATAAATTCTGAGAAATCATTTCAATACACTTAAATTAATTTCTGGAACAAAAGAGAGTTTTTCTGGATCTAGCTTTCACAATAATATGGATAATTAATCTTTCATTCCAAAATTTCTCTGGGGAGAGTGGCAAATGGTTTTCATTTGTTACTAAACATCAATCTTAAATGACTCTAAAGACTGTGCCTTTATTTGTCATGCAACATGTTGTATATTCTTAATCTGTTGAATGGGGACATTGCAAGCCATATCTTAAAAGACATCATGCAAATATCTCCCTTCAAAACAAAGGAATTAATGCATTTTTTCTCAATTCTGATTCATCTTCCTAATTCTAAATTCTTTATAATTTAATCTCCTTAATTTTATATCAGTGCTGTATTAAGAAAAAATTCTAACTCAAAATATTTTCCTTCTAACCCTGTAATCACACAACTCTTTGTCCAGAGGGAAAGTTCTGGAACCTAATTTGATTTCTTTCTTTTCTTTTCATTTCATGATGTAATTCAGATTTCATTCTGAATCAGATCACATTTGAGGCTGAAGAAAAGAGAACTAATCTACCTTTGCTTATTTGGCTAATATCTGTTAAAATTAAAATTGAGTATCATCCAACATGCAGAAAGGTGTCTGAGAAACTAGAAATAACAAATACTTAAAATTTTAGCTTCTTTTTTAATATGTAGTCAACACAGGTGAAAAAAGAAAACCACAAGTTTTTCTCTCTCTTGGGCTGGGTCTTGCTAGAAAAGTCTGGTTCTTTGTGTTTCAACAGACACATGAAAATTAAAAGGCATGATGAAGACATTCTTGAGGTAGGGAGAATCTGAGTGTTGGAGCAATTTGAGGTGAAAAAATGGGAAAGAGGGATAGAAAAACAAAAAGTCCTTGAAAACACCAACCTGCTTTTCTCTGCAGCTTTAGAACTTTTTGATACTTCGAACTCAGCTGCAATCATGAGAAAAAAATTTAAAAAGACAAAGAGGAGAGAAAGAGAAAGAGGGAGAAAGAGGAAAAGGAAAAGAAAAAGGAAAAGGAAAAAAGAAAAAGAAAGAAAAAGGAAAAGGAAAAGGAAAAGAAAAAGGAAAAAGAAAAGAAAAAGAGAAAAAGAAAAAGAGAGAAAGAGAAAGAGAAAGAGAAAGAGAAAGAGAAAGAGAAAGAGAAAGAGAAAAGGAAACAGAAAAGGAAAAAGAAAAAGAGAAAAAGAAAAAGAAAAAGAGAAAAAAGAAAGAAAAAGAAAAAGAAAAAAGAAAAAGAAAAAGAAAAAGAAGAGAAAGAGGAAAAGGAAAAGGAAAAGGAAAAGGAAAAGGAAAAGGAAAAGGAAAAGGAAAAAAGAAAAGAAAAAGAAAAAAAGAAAAGAAAAAGAAAAAAAGAAAACCAGAAAATATATGAAATCTATTCAAAACACAGGTAGAAAATAAAATAAAAAGAATGTTTTGAGATATGTGGAGGTGCCATCAGCAATGTGGACAGTATTAGAAGGAAACACAACCCCCCCAAAATATAGCAGACATGACCCTTTGGAAAGCCTGTGTCATCTAAACTCAAGGCTAGATGACCTAAACTTTCCTGAGAAACAGCAATTTTCTGTGCCAGACTTTCCTGCAAGGTGCATTCTTCTAAATTAAACATCGTGATATCGTAGAAAGGTCTGGTAGAAACCTGACTATAGAAATACATTTCTCCATGTCAGCAAAGGCTGACAGATCAATAACTGGTACAGTCTCTGCTGGAAGGAGCCTTGGAGCACTGTTACTGTATCATGAGTGGTTCTCTCAGAGTCACAGACAACAGAGCAGTGATGGAGGTAAAGGAGAACAGAAACAGTAAGCAGAATAAAGTCTATCAGAACATTTCCTGCATAGGACTGAAGCTCATACATAAGTGGAAATGCTTCTGCATGTTACTACAATACCTTCCTTATTTTTCTTGAAGTGTTTGTGCCCTGGTTGGCCCCTTTTTCCACCCCCCTCAAGTCTCAGTAACATGGGAGAGATGCTTTCTGACAGACAAAAGATAATCTTACACTTGACTTCCAATATCAGGCATTTTAACTGGCACACTTTATATTGAATAATTCATGGCTATTCTAGCTTTACTTCACTTCACAAAGAAAGTGCTTTCTCTTTGCAGTGACTAGATATGAGCAGCTAATTCATTATTTAAAGAGATTAAGTATTAGCAACTGGTATGGGCTCTTCAGAGCTCTTTTTATTCCCTTTGCTCATGTTATCCCCTGCCACTTCCCTGCCTAGTACAGATTTTAGATTGATTTTACTCTATTAAAATCTTTTTTAAACAGATCTCTACCTTAAACCCTCACCATTTCTAGTGTTGCATTGTCCCCCTTTAAAAACGTAAAATAATAGATAAAAACTGCAATATGATGGTGAAATGCTTTAAATCCCTGTGAACTTATGGGAACATGCACAAATACAATTATTTTACTCTTGCTGTTTAAAAAAACAGCAGGTAAAATTTGGGAAATGGCAATATGTATTTATGACAGTCTCCAGGTTCTCAGATCTTGGACCAAGGAAAGAAGAATAGATGCTTCATTAAAACAATGAAAATTCCTCATTTTTAAACTTTGAAGAACTGTGGTTGAGTAGATCAACTGCTTGCACCTGGGGATTTCTCTCCTTTGGGATGCAGACCCTTAAATGCTAAAATGAGGTGGGATGATTTAAACACTAAAAGCTCTGCATTAGACATTATTTTGCAGACAGATTCATTCCTTCGGACCTGAGAGAATTAAGATCATTCTGTTTTAGTAAAGTTCTTATGAGCAAAATTTCTTGTATCTTGATATTAAAAAGACCTTCTTCCTGGGACTTCATCAGACTTCAAAGCAGCTTTTAGTTGCATGCATTACTTTTGATGCAGATTTCTGAGCACATAGTGATATATTTTGGTAACAAAAAGTGCAAATTCAAGCAGAGTACAGCTGGGGAAGATCTTTCTCCTGATAGTCCCAGCAAACCTGCCCAGTGTGTGGTCTATGGCATGAGTGTCACCACTTTACCCTGCTGTTGGGTCCAATATTTATGCTAGACTTCCTTGCCCATGGCAGGGTTATTGCTACTGGATGGTCTTTAAGGCCCTTTCCAAGGTAAACCACTCTATGAGTTTATGATTCTGTGATTCTACATATGGCCAACTGCGCATGAACATGTGTCATCAGAAGGAGATCCTCATTTGGTTTCTTCACATGCACTGACAGGCAGCACATGGCTTCAAAGGCTGCCATCCCATGAAGCTCCTATGCAGCTGCAAAACTGGTGCAATTTACAGAAAATAGACTTTTTTACGTCTTTCTTCTGCCAGTGTTTTAAATGTAACAAAGCAGCTTTAGTGGTGGTATAACCTTACTCTGCAGGGGAAGAATACATGTGTATGCCTAAAAAGAAGAATAAACATGTATATACCTAGAAGCTTCAGACCAGCAAAGCATTTAAGCCCGTTTTCACATCAATGTGAGTAGCCCCAGTGAAATACTTAGCTCTTCAGATCTAAAACTGAGAAGTTTTGCAGGTTTGTGTGCATCTCTGCACAAACTCTGCATCTCAACAGCAAAAAGATGTCTTCAGATCACAGAGCTGAGCTAAGCTGAGCTAGTTTGGGAAGGGTTTCTACATCTACTGTTAGGGTCAGAACAGTGTTAATGTAATTAAAAAATGTTAGAAAGTAACTGTACCATCAAAATGTGGGTTTCCTGCAACTTAGTAATTTTGCTGTGAATACCATTAATTCAGGCTTCAGAAAAACAAATAATAAAACAAAGTGAAGCAATTTCCTTTCATTTCAGGCATGGGTACCTGGGGAGAGGCAGCCTGTGCTGTCTTCTGTGCAGGTGAGGAAGAGTCAATGAGCTCCCAGAACCTGACCAAGTGTTTGGAGCCAGGTTAGGTTTAGATACCCCACTCCTGCACAATGCTGATGGTGTTTTGGGATGCATCCTGATGCTTTCATTTTCATCACTACAAGAGTAATGGGAAACTCAATTAAACCTATCTCATATGGACATGCTGTTTTAGCATGCAATTTCTTTTCCTTATATATGAGTATGCTCTCATTTGTGCTAAGTAACTTGAAGAGAAGGATAAAGAACTCTTTCTCCTTATATATCTCTTTGCTACTGCCTTTTACCTGGTTTCACAGTTTTACCTGACTTCATACAACCAAATTTTTAACTTGTGCAAAAATATGACTTAGAGAATCTGGTTTATTCAAGCTTTCACTGAATTTTTGGCCAAATAGCTTGCAGCTCCCAGGATTTACAAGGAAAACCAGCAATACCTGAGGTCACAACTAAAATTTAATTCAGACCACTTGTTTTAAGTTCTATTTAAAAAGCTCATAATTTTTTTATTAAAGGAAAAGGTATATTTTTATTCCACTGTTTGGACTGAATTTAAAGAGTTTTGATATGATTCTCACAACTTAAGCCAAGCTTAATCACAGTTTTCAACTCAAGCCGGTTGCTCACTGAATCAAAGCACTGTTACTGGACAAAGCGCAGAGAGCACAGAATTCTTTTACCTTAAACAAAGTCAGAGGTCTGACAAGCAAAAACATTTTCCAGAATAACTTCAAGTACAGGATTGGAATTTTACCTTGGAAATATTTTTGTTACTATCAGTACTACTTACAGCAGGAGAAAGCAGGGTCAAGGAAAGGAGATCATTGCTTTCCTTAACCCTAAGAATTGCCTGCCCCAAAGGTCAATACAGAGGAAGCAGTTAATGGAGAGAAATAATGCTGTAGGGTTTGCAGCCTGTATATGCATGAAGTTGCTGACTGCTTCTTCCCCTGGTGGTTCTGTTGAAGCCAGTGGAACTTCCAGCAGATAAACATATTATATCTGATTCTGACTCTAATTCAGGATGTCATATTTTGAGCTTTTTGGATAAATGCAGATATTTGTCAACCAGATTTTGTGCCTGTTTGTGAAAAAGTCATAGAATCAAAGAGTATCCTGAGTCTGAAGGGGCCCACATAATCCAGCTTCTGACCCTACACAGGGTAGCCCCAAGAATCACCACGCACCATCTTCAAATTGTTAAGAAAATTTCTTTACTGAAAGGCTGGGCAGGCATTGGAACATGCTGCCTAGGGCAGGGGTGGAGTCACCTCATTCCTAGAGGTGTTCAAAAAACCTGCAGACCTAGTGCTTAGGGACATGGTTTAGTGGTGAACCTAGCAGTGTTAGCTTCATGGTTGGACTTGACCATCTTAGAGGACTTTTCCATACTTTATGATTCTATGATTCACAAATAAAATCTCTTTTGTTAATGCTCTCACCTTACTATCTAGGCAAACAAATGAAGTCTCATTTGATTTCAGGGTAACCTTTTCCCAGTGCCTTCAGGGGTTTTCTTTGAGAGCCATTCTTGGCTGAGGGAAACTGGTCTTGAATTCGACTCCCAAGTTTCCACGTTCCTTTCCTGGGGACATGAACGGGGGTGGATGGTACTTTTCACAGAGCATGCCCTTTTTACCTCTTACATAAATTACATCCTGTGAGGTGGTGTGAGATATTTCTCGCAGTGGTCCAAAATCTATGCTAAGTATGTTGAGGATAAGGTGGACAGTAATTCTCAATTTTAGGTAAAGAAAACAAGCAGCTCCTAATAAGAAGCATATAAACGCATCCTTTTCTTTCATTAATCCTTTGCATCAAAGTGAATTTTGACTTGATATCAGGTAACAAAATATATACAGCCTTAAAAATAGATGGCAATATTTTCCCTTCTAAATTGGAAGCCTGTTTTCAGAATACGTTGGATTGTATATTTGTACTGAAAATTAATTTTATATTTGGAAAAATAATTACTATATCATAGACTGGACAGAAGAGTGGGCTCAAAAATTCTGAATAATTCACAACCAGCTCAGTTATTTTTATTAGAAAATTCAAGACACATAAAAAGGCAAAAGCTTTCTTTAGTTATTTAAGCATATTTTGGCTTAAGATTATTGGTTTCTCTAGCCTGCTGTGTGGGTGGTCTAAAGTTATGTCAAAAGGTATTGCATTTCTCTTGGAATTTATGCACTCTTCTCTCTTTTAAAAGATAATTATCTCTACTAGGCAAAGGTAACCTAGCCTAATTTTGTACAGAAATAAAACACAGGGTATTAAAATCTGTGTTTGTGGAGATAAAACATACATTCCACAGTCCTTAGAATCTCTCTGATCCTGTCTCTGTCATCAGCAATTTATCTTCCTAATTTATCTATCCAATATCAGGATTTTCTAAATTACATTAAACAAAGGTGATTGTCTATATGAAATAATGCTTTCCTTTGAAAATATCTCTCTACTCCCTGTTCTGCCCTCTAATCATTGTAGAGAAGAACTAAACTGCTTTTTTTTATGTATGGAATGCCACATTTCCTTCTGTAGGAAGATTTTTGATTTTTGAGGTGTTTTCCAATAAACCTTCAGAAAGCTGATCTGTGGAAGCCATTGAGGGCTATTCTGAACTCTGAATCTGGTGATTAAGGGGGTTCCCATCACCTTGAGAAAGCAGTGCAGTGATCCAAGCTGAGAATTCCCTGCAGGACTTTTGAGTTAGAGTACTCATCTTCTCTTGATCTTCCAGGTAAAATACACTAATAAGGTCCAGGACCCCAAAAAACAATCTCTGTGACACAACCCATCTGCCAGGCAAACCACAAAGTCGTCCATGACACTGTCCAACTCAGTAACTTTTGCAGATTATTTTTCACTCACCAGTAGGAGCATTCCTCATGTTGCAGATCTTCTGCTTCAGATAATTCCTGCTTCCCTTCCTTCAATACTCAGCAGTGGGCCCACCAGTGGTCAGTGGCAAACCTCCCTCCACCAGTGTGTGCACCAGCTGGGTTTTGAAAATATCTGAGTGGGTCTCAATCACTGCAGAGGGGCATTTTCAATATTTTTACAATGTTTCAGTTCAAGTCCTTGCTGTTGGGGAGGTAGGATGCTACCTACTATTTTCCTGGTTGAGCTAGATTTCAGGGATTTTTTTTGCTCTTTCAGAAACGCGTGCACAGTCATTAGGCACTTAAAACCCATTATTCCATCTAACATCTGGAACAAAGTGCTGTTAGTGGAAAGGAGGCTTGAGACAGCAACAGCATGCTTCTTTATTCTCAAGTGCAGATAGGTTATGAATGAAGTTTCTTTTTGTTTGGAAATACATTTAGAAAAACAATGAGAAAATATAACCAAAGAAAAAATTTTCTGCCCTTTATAGTATTTTATAGTACAAAATATACTTTATTTTATGTATATATTTATGTATACATGTTAAAAAATATATAAAAGGTAAGATCTAACTGAAACAAAAGTGATGATTACTTAACCACAAACTGGAGCTTGATTAGGTTAGTATTAAAGGTATCCGTAATTGCTAACATACATACATACACGCATAAATAATTTCCTGCTAAAATGTCTGAAATTAAGACTTTTACCGTAAGGCAGCTTGAGAAAATGTGACACATTAAATGAAATACTGTATTAGCAAAAACAGATAAAGAGATAAAAGTCTTAAAACAATAAACCAATTGATCCTTACAAAGAAGACATAGGGAACTCTGAAACAAGTATATGGTAAAGGTAGTGTTAATGGAAGCTTTCTGTACTAAATAATGGTTCTTAAAATTTTATGCATGCTCTACCTGGTACGTTGTGGATTTTTTTTATGATAGGCAGGCAAACATATTTGGCTTTGAGCAATGAGATTAAGGAGAATTACCTAAAAGGTTACTGTTCACTTCAGGCGAATATTTTAATTGACAGATGGAAAAAGGAGATTTCTTCTCTTCAGTATGTGAGATCGTATTAAAACAGATTGTTTTTTTTCAGTCTATAATATAGATGTTGGGGAATGGAGAGTGCTTTTGTGTTAATGAATAAAACAAGCTATGTATATGTCTTGTAGCAGGGCTGTAATGAATCTTTTCATGCCAAATCTTGAGACTCATCAGTAAGGTCAAGGAGAGTGTTGCCCAAAAAGGAAGTAGGGGATAAACCCACTGAAACTGACATTAGTAGAGATCAGAAGTCCATTTCTCTATAGAAACATTTGTGGAAAATATTTTTCTATTCTCAAGCTTTGTCTGCAAATAGAATTTATTTGAAAAGAAGGCCATGATTTCGCTTGTTTAGGTGAAAAGGAATGACAGTGTGAAAACAAATATCTCATTGAGAAAAAAATTGGTTCCTTTTAGCATGAGACTTTTCCACTTTTGGCATTAGAGTGCTTTTTCTCTTAATTTTTTTTTCTTTAGAGCAGAGGTAGGATTCAGGAGCTGGAGAGTGGGAGCAAGTGGGGTATAGAGGAGTGAGGCAGGTGAAAGGCTATGGGTGAAGGTGAAATCTTTCTGAAGCCCTTGGCCTTCCATCTGCTTATCCTTAAAACCATAAATATGGCTTGCTAGCTGATTTAATGCTTCATGCTTTTTGGGATGGTGTGAGAGACTGAAATGTTAATTGGTAATGACTCAAACAATTGGCCATTTGCAAAAGCAGATTGTGCTTTTCTGAGGCATCCCCCAAACTGAGAGGGAGGAGAGGTTTTTGTATGTGGTGGCGAAACCTTTGATGCGCGTAAGACAGACAGGGTGAGCACTGTAGGCTCTGGATTTTGAACCAGATAAGGGAGGAGGTTGATAAGAAGCAGATCCTGATGAGGTAGGATAGTGCTTTTTATCATGCCAGTGTCCTCCCTTACACAACAGCTCAGCTGTAAAACTTTTCCCCTCTCCTCCCCTCTGGGCCCAGAGAAGGTCACATTCACACAACGGCCTGAGGGTAATTCATCCCTTCTGATGGGGCATAACTGGCTCAACTTCGCTGATGAGAGGCAGCTCTCATCTCTTAGAAAGGGTCATAAACCATCAAAGACTCCTAAAGTGCCCCCAGACTTCGCTCCTGAAGCCTTGCACCAGAGGACTGCACAAGATTCACAATATTACAACAGAATCCGAGTGTTGAAATAGTGTAATTCTCCTTCCTCCCATCCAGGGAAGGTACCTGGGCATTCCACCTAAACCTAAATGCATATTAACCAATTGAACTTCGTGTTTTATGGGCTTTCCCAACCCCTGATGGATCAAGACTGAGATCATCACCTCACAAATGGACACTGAAATTGCAACAATTAAGTCTTGTCAATGAATCCACAGGTGGTGATATATTTCCTCTCCACTATCTACTCTTCTCATATAGTTTCTTTCTTTTTATGTGTTTTCCTAATACATTAAGTGCTATTTTCATACTTTTATATTGCTATATTACTATGGATAATAAAAATAACCAAAATGCTTTCCATTGCAAGCAAATTGTTCTAAAATAAACCTTACATATATGTATATGTAAACATTGGTCATTCAGTGTCATTTCACTCTAATCTGTCCCAAGGGATCTATTAAAAAGAACCTCTGTTACCTCACCTTCAAGGCTGGTTATAACATATGGTTGGGCCAGCCCTGCTGGGTGGGCTGCAGATCCTGCAGCAGTAGCTCCAGAACTCCTTGGTCCAAGGACGAGGGCAGTTTTCCCTGGTAGAGCCCTAAGAGCAGCAGTAAAGATTTGTTTTTGAATGTGTGCACTGATTTCTTGGAAAGGAGATTTAGGAAGAGGAAATTAAAAGACATTAATTTATGCATGAACTCTCACAGCAATTTTGAGTACTTCACAGCTGTCCTGCGCAGGACTGTTCTAAAGGAGATAAAAGACTCTGCACTACTAACATTGGTATTTCAGAACAGCCATGTATTTTTACATATACCATTTAAATTTAAAATTCTCCTCTGCTGTCACTGCAAATATATAGATGTCTGTCTATTCATATATATATACCTATCCATTAGTCTTTATGACATGCGTACCTGCAAACAAACATTTTCTAAATAATTTTCCACATTTCAAGTGAGACAATTTGTATTCCTGGAATTCAAAGTAAATATCTGTTTGTTGTCTTTTTTTTTTTCTTCCTTTCTCCAGTTCAATATCTGTATTAGAAAGTGATAGATACATAAAGAAATAGAACTCCCTCTGAGTCTATATTGTACATGGAAGTATCTAGAAACAGTGTGATCTGAACAAAATTTCCATTTGTTTTTCTTCTTTATGTAGATAAATTACAGACCAGACAACTCTGCTCTACTGGTGCTTATTTTGACCCACCTAGAATTTATCTTTAAAATTTCCTTTACTCTTTAGTATTTCAGCTACTGCCTTCTCATTTAAATTTCAAATGCCTTTTAGTCGTTCTTTTGAGTGGCTGCTTATTCACTTTGTCCACACAACCTTTGTTTCCATGTATGCCAGATGTTTGCTTTTCTAGGATGTCACTTTGCATCTATCTTCCCTAGTGCTCACTCCACAGCTTATTTCATGCATCTCCCTCCCTGTGTGCTTGCACTGTACTTTGATATCTTGCTCAGTGTTTTTGTGAACTTAAATAAACCCATTTTCAGTGTCAGAACTTCTCCTGTGGTGTGACTGTGGTCCAGACCTTGCCTTTAGATGAGTTTGCTTTCAGGTCCCTTTGCTGTCAACAGGAGCTTCATGTGCATCTTTAGGCAGCACTTTTACTCTGAGACTGCATTTGGTGAAAAATCTAGATCTACATACACTTTGCCACTATCCGCATGCAATAATTTATAATATTTGTGACATTTTTAGTTTCTAGAGAAGTATATCAACGCATGCCTACATGTTTTATTTGCAGCCTAATGAAGTTGAATACAAAGTAAAAGCGCTTTTCATGTCCACATCAAGAAACCTTTCTTCGGGTGGAGCACACAGAAAACTGGACATTTTTGCTGCATAAAGACTCACTTGGGCTGGTTCTATTTGAATAAGAGTCAGAGAATACAAGAGATTGGATTTGACCATTAGAGATTTATGTTGTATATCTCTTATGATAATTCCAGAACTCAATATTGGGGATTTTGGTTCGAAGTGGTATAATTTTGAGACTTGAAATGTAGCTTTCACCACAGGGAAACCCAATCCAACTCAACCAACAAAAACCTCCATGCAAATTAAGAAAGTGAAAGAAGTTATTTCTTGGTCTGAAAGCCTCTTTGGCGTGTAGTAGAAGCAAACAATATGGAAATTCCTTGCTCATAAATCTGAGTTTACCATTGCGGAACACTATATAAAGGTGACCTCTTCCCTTGGCTAAATGCACAACTGTTTCTTATATCTTTCCCTAGCTTGCTTTCCTCTCACAACCAGCTCTTTTCCAGTCTATTGTGTTTGCTCTTGATCCCTATTGAACTCTTGAACCCATATGACTTCATCCTACCATAACACAACACCCTGGACAGGCCTCCCGAGTTTTGGGCAGCCACTACATAGAACAGCTTTCTCACTCCTGCCATTTGTGCTCAAATGAAAAGTTCTCACTGATACTGCCCTTACACATCTCAATCACCTTCCAGCTATATAAAATTTTCTTTTTCCCTTTGTGAGATACTTTCATGTGATTTAAGATCCTACAGAATAAACAGAGAAATCAGTAATAACATCTCACTGAGACAAAGTTCTCAACATTCTGTGACACAGATTGAATTATTGTCAAGGAAAGGAGACTAGAAGAAAAACATATTCACATTCAGACATGATACAAAAGACCTTTCAAAATTAAATTATTAGATTAGCCATATTTGAATGTTTAAAATTGCTTCTTTGAGGCTCATATAACTGATGGTACAAAAGATAATGAGGTTTTGGGAGCCAGTACTAAGAAAATTTCACTATTTGGAAGTTTGAGTAACATAAACCAAACAGTGCAGATATTCTGACCCTGCACAAGGTACATAATGAAATGTTCAAGAATATCTTTACAGTTGTGTTTTGTTTTTTGGAGAGGTGCCAGAGAGATTTTTAAATTATATAAGTTGTGCCTCCTCATTTCCTTTCTTTACAATATGCAGTATTTTCCTGTGCTTTTTGATCTTTAAGCAACAAAACCAATATGAAAAATAGCATAGGGGCACAGCTGGATACCAAATAACTATGTTTACTAAAAATATACAAACATTCAAGGCCTGGTTATATATATATTATTGCTCTGGCTGTTTTCTGGTGGCTCTGGATTGATGAGTACAGTGAACAGTTTAGGAGGTTTGCAAGCTGTTTAAGGGGAAGTTACTCACTGCATATACACTGTACTGAAAAAACACAAACGTCTGGGACTGTTATAGTTCAATGGGATTTTCTCTCACGCATGAACCATGTCTTTCTTACATTACTTATATCTGAAATATGCTTACACAAACATGCACACACATACATGTATCATATGCATACCCTCTTGAGGAGCATCAGAGGAACAGATTGTAGGCATGGCTACCTGAACCTTGTCTGATAAAATTAATGATCTTCCCAGATATCCAGCTTTTCTTATCACCTCTCACTATGAGTAAAATACAATTGTCACCAAGACTACATTAATAAGATCACAATGTTAGGCACTTGAAGATGAGGAAATAGCATAAAAAAGGTTCCCAAGCTTTATTATTTGATTTTAAATTTTTTGATCACATTCTAGTTTTTTCAAAGATGACTGCTTCATTTAGTGACTGGAATTGTTACTGATTAATGATTAGTTATTTGATATTTTGTTTTCTTTCTTCCATGTGTCAGCCTTTGCTTTGATTAAGTCTTTGCTCTAAAACCATTATGATTTGTTTCTTAACATTTTGTTGTGTGGATCTCATCGTGGCTTCACGAAAAAGAGGAAAAAAAGCTGTAACTAATAATCCCACATAAATACATGTAAAAAAAGAGATACCCAGGCAGATATGCTGTTTTCTGTTGTTTTAGTTCCTTTGGTTTTACACAGCAGTACAAACAGCTTACACAGAATTCCTTTATGTTTCCTTTCTGGTCTCTTGAGCTGTAAAATAGGCTTTTGATTTTACATAAATTTGAGTACAATTTCCCAGAAACAGTCAAAGTCATACATGTGATTCAAATGCCAACCTTTGTCAAATTACGATTACGTTCCTTAGAAGCTGACAAATTTAAACTATTCAGAGAAAACACTGTGGTGATTTCTTTGTTAGAAAATGAAATATAATGAGGCAATTTTTTTCATTAGCCCGGTCTCGGACATGGCTAACAAAATATTCTGAAATATTCTGAAATATTCTGAAATATTCCCAAATTCCAGCAGAAGGTTTAGAAGAGTTTCACCCACATGATTAAATTTTTAAAGATTTTAAACAGTGAAACTGACAGCTTCACAGTGGAAAATGTCAATAAATTAAAATAGAGCATCACTGCAAAATAGATGATTTTATAGTTAACCTGCAAAATCAAAAATTAGCCCTTAACAAAATTTAATGTCTTAGAGAACAAAGTGATTTATCATTTGCATCCTTAGACTTTTCCCTGTGCTCATTCCCAT
This sequence comes from Corvus hawaiiensis, assembly GCF_020740725.1. Taxonomy (NCBI): domain Eukaryota; kingdom Metazoa; phylum Chordata; class Aves; order Passeriformes; family Corvidae; genus Corvus; species Corvus hawaiiensis. Next base: position 57,797,450 of record NC_063255.1, read on the forward strand.
GCTCTTACTCTGCTGTCGTAAGTCAAATGGCTGAGAAAAGGCAGGATTGACTCCAATAGCTGAGGCACATCTGCGTTTTATTATATGTTTTATGAGTCTACACTCAGAGATGCACTGCATCAAAAGATTAATGGTTATGGTTTGAAGATTGCATACACTGAATTACTTTGTTCTGTAGTGCTCGTACAGCAGCTATGTCAAGCCTCCTCAGACTTCGCTTGTATCTCTTGAGAGTATTTCATAATGTAAAAATAAAATAGAAAACAAGCACAAAAAGGAATCAATACTCTATATGTTCCTGAGTCATTGTCTGTATTGTGCTACATCTCTAATTGCAACAGACTAGGAAAGAGTAATGATTACTGATTGCAAAGTAGTATTCCTCTTGCAGATTTTATTTCCATGGCTTCCTGATTATAAATCCCAGATTAAGTGAGCAATGTATGATAAATTTTCTTGATCAAATTAGCTTATCAGGCTTTGCTTTTGAGTAGGTTTTTAATGGCAGAGTGGCAAATAGTTTACACTTAACATGGAATATCTATGTGTCATACAATAAACAAGTGTTTCAAGTTTAAGCAGATTAAGGGTGGTGCATGAAACCTTTGATTCTAGATAGAAAAATTAAAATGTGAAATTTTTTTACAGTGCAACTATGGAACAAGGTTTTATTTCTTAGGAAAAAATATAGGAGAGATTATTGTACTTACACATATGTGAAAAAATTTATTTCTTCAGGTGAGATTCTTGTCTCATATGAATACATATGGTGGTATCCTTTGGTGGTTTTCAGAGCCACGAAGCCTTTCAAGTACTTCAGTGTGGATGTAAACTGTAGCTCTCAAGAGGCATTTTAGCCCTAAAGAGCTCTATGAATCAGTGAATAAAATACAGTTAATGCATAGATGATAAGTCATTGTGGCTTAAAAGAAGTTAATGTGTAGATACTGAAATCACTGTGAGTATCTTTTGTGGTATAAATTAAAGACCCCAAACACCTAGCTTTACTGCATTAGTAGGATTTCAGGCCATTTACTGGATTAAGTGATTTCACCTACAAGAACAAGACTTTGTCAGTTTAGTTCAGTGTTTTTTTTATTCTGAGGTCTGAAATTCCACTGCCAAATTTGAAATAACAAAATTAAGAAAATTTGCATTTCACGGGTATATTTCAGTGTTAACGACTATGGGAGATGACCTTAGACATTCACCTACCTCCAAAATTACTATTTTCATGCATCTCCATCCTGAATTCTCTTTCCTTCCAGGTATTGAATATACACAGGATACAATTAACAAAGTATTTTGTGACAGATTGTCAGGGGAAAGGCATGTCTGCTGAGGAGCAGTCAGAGTTATTGAATTTACAGACATAAATGAAATGAAGTCAAGTACTACAATATGTAAGCAGAAAACCATAGATATTTCACATTCTCCACCCAATTTCTTATATTCCCTAACTACTTTTATTTTTAATATTGCCTATTACAAGCCTCATCCTAATAAGCCCTGCCATGTATACTGGTTTCTTAACTTAAGGTGTACCAAACTTTTTTAGAGGTTGTTATGCTCATTTGATATCATAGAGAAAACCCTTTATTTTCAAGAAAAGTAATACCTTGTTACACATCTAGTCACCTGGTTTTGTATGGCCATCATTGTTACATTGACCATAATTTGCAAGACAGACACCTCAGAAAGGTCCCATTGAGGCTTGAGGGGGATTTTTGATGTGTGGTGGAAGAAGACATGGGGATGGTCACAAGTGAATGTCCTCTGTGGAACTCAAAATTTCTGCTCCTCACGCAAGTTAGCAGACTAATTTTTCATTTCATTTACTAAGGCGGTGAAATTCTGAGCTCAACAGAAGCATCTTACCTGTGGAACAGATGACATGGCAGCTAGAGCACTGTGCTCTTGTGCCTCCAGGACATTCACACAAAAAAATATCCCATCCAAATCCCTTCCTATTGCTAATGAGAGTGTGTCCTGACTCACTGTGTCCTGCTTGCTGAAAAGTGATTGTCTCCTGTGGGTAATTCACTTCAGAGTTGAACTCAATGATCTTTGTAGATTCCTTCCAACTCAGAATATTGTGATTCTGCAATTCTGTAACTGAATTTCTCATTTCTGCATCTCATGTGTAACCTTTGGGTTGGGAGGCACTGGCTCAATTCCTGGCTCTATCAGAGCTCACCTGAGAGACCTGAGGAGTTGTGCTTTAACATCTGATCTCTAAAATAGTGATAACAGTATTTTCCTCCCCCTGAAAAGTTCAGTGATTATAAAGCCATGAAAGACTTCAGAGGTTTTTTGGTACTACAGAAGTAGATAAGTTTCAAAACTAGATTAAGAGATGAGGGTTGTTGTTTTTTTTTTTTTTCATAAGCTCCATAATAGTGAAGCATTCAATCCTAAAACTTCAGAATCTCAGCTTTTCTTTCAGAAAATCAAAATAAAATAGTAACACATTTTGCCTCTAACAAAACTTCAGTTTTCTCCATTTCTCCATTCTCCTTTCTTTTTCTGATGTATACTATAACATGATAGGGAAAGAAGATTCAGAACCTCAATAATTTCAAATAGGAATCTAATCTTTTTACAAGAAGCCTTGATTTATAAAGCTAACTCCCTGAGGTACAGACAGGTTTATCATTCTGCTATAAATGTCTGAATGCATAATGGAATGAAGACACTAATTTCTATAATGTGTTTGGATGATGCATTGCTCATTGGGAACTGCAGTGAAGCCAAAGACGAAATCTCAAATAAATTCTTCTGAAATTTTTGTCTTCTAATGCATTATTAAGGAATTCAGATAAGAGGCAAAAAATGCTGTCCAACCTTTGAAGTTTGAAGAGGGTTCATAAGTTAATATTTGACTGTGATTTAATCTGTAATAAAAAAGTTGCCTTTGCCTTCAGGCATTTCAAGTGCTGACAGAAATTCAGACCCCCAACAATTCACACTGGAGTCAGCTTTTCATGATAAATAGGAATTATTTATGATTATGATACTGTTATGTTTGACTTACAATATACATAGACACTAACCAGGTCTAACAGAAAGACAACAAAGGTTTGGTATGACACTTAATTTAATGCACACTTTGGACACTCTGTTTTCCCACTGAAATGATTTGTACAAATAAATCTTGATTATGACTGGATTCACACCCACTATTATCAACCCATCCAGATATCTTCTTTCTTCTATTTTCTTTCTTTTCCTTCAAGTGCTGAATTGTTTCAGCTATTTCAAACAAAAGAAAGTAACTGGCTTTAATTAAAACACATCTAGGATATAAATTGTATAAGTCTTATAAAAGTGTCTTGGAAAGACTACTGCAATGTATAGACACTATTCATTTGTTTCTAGCTCTTGTGATATTCTCACAAAAATGGACATATTTGATGAATATGAATATAGTTGAAAACTAAACTTCTGCACATCATCTAGTATTTTAACAACATCAGTTTTCCTTAAGAAAAAAATACATCGTACTTATGTTAGATGAGAAGAATTTGAAAATTTGATCTACTGTGTACCATAAAAGATGACAAAGCCAGAAGACAGTGGAGAGAAACCAGGACTCATTTTTTTTTTTTTAAGAGATCATTATTTTGAGGATATCTCATAATTTATGGGGCCTGATTCATGACTTTGGTATGTCTGGCTTTGTCCATACTGCCTGCATTATACAACTTCAAATGATCTCATCATCCAAGTAGTTAACAACCACAACAAAAATTTAAAATTAATTCTCTTGCTCAAAGAAAAATCAGGTCCTTCAGGTAAATATCATTGCGATGGGGAAAATATTGTCGTTATGTAAGCTAGAGGGACTTGAATGCACTTGGCAGCAGTTGCCTATGGTGCAAGGACTACAGCCATGGTGTGGGAGCTGGAGAAGTACAGACAGAGTAGCACTGTCCTGAGAGAAGCACTTCTTCTTTTGACCGCTGCAAAATACACCAGATGCAGATCAGATTTGACACAAGGGTCATCCCTGGCCTTCCTAAATAAGAGTAAAAAAAAAGTCACATACTTCATCACACAATGCAATGTCCATATCTGGTTGTCTCTTGGAAAAAACTTTTTAATTAGAAAGGGCCAAAGTAAAGCCTGGTGTAGGCAGGAGTACTTCGACTGCAAGATGTTTCTTTGCTTCCTTCTGTACCTCACCCTTCTGTTCTTCTGTACCTCATCCCTGGTAATCTACTAGGGATTATTGACAACACCGTTGACAATTCTACCCTGAATGTTAAACTGATATAAATCTGAAATAAATTTAATGTCCATTGGTTTATAGGTCTGCATTTGTAAACAGTCTTAGAAATTAATTGTAACTGCAACTATTCCCTCTATTCATTTTACTGTTATTCTGGTTTATTGTAAAAGATTAGCTGGACTCTTAGACGTGATGCATTATCTAACTCTTATGTGCAGTCCTTTAAAATATCATTGCTTGCCCACCTGCGTCACACCTGTCATCAACAGAAGATCTTTCTGTAGAAAAACAGACAGGTGTGTTGCACTCCAAAAAGAGCAGAACTCTCATGTGCATTACTGTGCAAGGAGATTTCCGTGCACATTCATGTGCAAATCAATTCTTTATCCATGGCTTGGAAATTTTTTGGTCTTGTTAGAGCCTGGAGGAGGAAGGAGGAAGAAAAAGAAAGAACAAAAAAGAAGAGGCAAAAAAGAAAAAAGAAAAAAGAAAAGGAAGAAAAAGACATTATGAAAAATAAAAATGACAGTGATCTTCCTGCTTGAGCTAGCAATGTGGTTATAGAGCATTTAAAAGTTAAGTTAAAACACGGAATTTTGGATATGCATATCCGTACTTAGACTAAATGATTCTCTAATATACTAGTCCAGAAGATTTTGTGAAAGCCATTCCTATTTATTGCTGTGATGTCATGAAAAACCTCAGAACCTAGGAAATGATGCATAAATTGGAAAACCATAAAGAAAAATTAATAGGACTGAGAGAGTGGGCTGAACAAGTCAGGCCTTCATGGGGCTGAAAAAGCCTTGAGATTGTCACCTGTTTGTCTTGAGCTGAGATAGAAGAGATGGGTAATAGTCTCTCTTCTTACACTCCAGAAACTGTTGGCTTTAACCCATAAGTCCAAGAGATCACCCTAACCATTGGCGAATACGGTTACAAGAAATACATCTTCTTAAAGAAGTTTTCTTCTATAAAGTGCTCATATGTTATTTATTTTAAGATATAGCCATATATATTGTATTATCTGTTCCCTTAAAATTAGACATAGACTTCTAGGTCAATTAGTAGAAAAGCTGTGCATTAAAGTTGGCTTTAAAAAAAAAATTCATTTTATATTTTTGTTACTGATTTCTTGTTATTATAGAGCTTCGCACATCATCTGCCTTGTGTTACCTGTTTTTGGTGCATGGAAACTGTAGTTACACTGAGCTGGTACAGAAATTATGCTATATTAGGATAGTAAAAATTCGTATTTTCAACAGAAACAGGGAAGTCTGAACAAACTCGGAGCTTTCAGCTGGTAGCCCCTCTTCAACTTTCAGGTTTTAATCTCATTGCTGAAAGAAAATTAATGATTAATGGGAAGTAAGTGATTCTGGACTATAGCTAAGTGCTGATCTTCTGGTTTGCAGATGATGTATACTTGTTAGCTGTTTCAAAAGAAAAAAAATCACCAGTTTCCATATGAAGGTAATGCTCTGTGAGAGTAAGGTTTATTAGTTCTAAATTTATTGTTACATATATTTTGGGCATACATTTTCTCTTAATTGGTCATACTTGTCTTGAATGATGAACTACCTAATCTGAGATAGGAGTGAGGCTCTTCATCTCACCTGTTCCACCATCTTACTCTTTCCTCCTGCTCACAGTGCATAGGTTTTTGCAAGTGGAGCAAGGCAAGGAAAAGCAAATCCATCCCTAATGTGTCTACTCTCAAATGGTTGTCAGTGATGCGGCATCAAGAGGTGGCCCTTGTTTGGACCTTTGGCAGTGAAGCAGCATCCTTCAGCACAAAGCCAAAAATTATCTCTGAGTGTGGCCTGAGCTGCAACTCATGCTGCAACTCTTCTTGGATCCCAGTTACAGCACCCATGCTCTGCTGAGAAAACCCTTAAACAGAAAGAAAAAGGAGCAAAACCAAGTCTGTATAGTCTGTTTATACAGACCTAGAGATTCAGATAAAGAAAAACAAACATAACCTTTTCAGCTGTTCCTCACAAGGGAAAAAGAAAATGAAACATTTGATTATAATTGTTTTAATGAGCTTTGATTCAAAATGAAGTCATAATGGTCTGGTTAAAAAATATTCTGTTAATGAGCTTATATTTCTATCAAAGTGTGCAAGATGCAAAATTCTCTGAGGATAAAATTAAGTAGCAAGAAATATTTATTTGCTGATTAATAAAATCCTACTTATTCATTGAAAAAAAATTAGTATTAGTAATAGTAGTAACAGTAGTAGCAATCGTGATGGCAGTGAGATTGGTAGGAGCACAGTAATTAGAATCTAACTGGGTGGTTTATTTTAGGTTGCACCTTGAAGTTAGAGAGCAGATACTAAGAGTACTTACTCCTCCAGGTCTAAAACCTGATCTTAGCCATGCAAAACTCAAACTTAATTATTGGTCACCTTTAAATATTGTAATTGTCTTTCCATCATGTTCTTTTTGATTTTAAACTGATGGTTTTTAGAAAGATGCATAGGGTATTTACAGTACCATCAACTGCAAAAAAAAAAAAAGAAATAATAGAAAGAAAAGGAGACATGGAATTTGCAAACTAGGGGAAACAGTGTGTACTACCAGTGAACAGCACTAGGCCTGTTTACTGCACAGTTAGAAGAAAGTGCTCCTGTGTACTTTACATTTTATGGCATTAGACAGCCTGGAAAGTAGTTTTCCATGTCACATATTCCAGTCAATAACAAAGCTACCTCCATTAATGTTTTCCTGTTCATGTGCTGCAGCAGCTAATAGGATAATATGTGAGAATGAAGGAATATATTTTATTCTGACTGAGAATATTTTTATTCTGATTCAAATTTAATTCCTTTGAAATCTGAATACATATCTTTCCCTTAGATTTACATGTCAAGATATTTCTGAGCATTGCCTTGTGCAGCACATTACCTCTTAAGAGCAACCACTTATTCTCATGTCAGTTAATTTGATTAATCAAGCTCTGGTTAAACAATGTGACTTGTCTCATGTAAAGAGACAACTACAATCTGTTATGTTTGTAGTTTCTGTTTCAAAAGGAAAACAAAGAACCAACATTAGCAGAATAGATTTCAAGACCAACCCTTAATCACATTAAAAAATAAAATTTAATTACTAGAATGCAAGGAGAAAGCAAAATTATATGCAGGACTCTATGAACATAGTAATGTTACAGAGATATTAGCTGTAAATATGCAAAGATGGTTGGATTACACAGATAGAAGAAACCTAGAAAACCTTATGTAATGGGAAAAAGTATTAAATTGACTTACTTTCATTAGATTCTGAATCCCCATGATTAAAAAGGGGTTACCATGTTACAAACGTGGGTCTGGCCATAAATTTCTTTCCAGAGACATATTTCTTTAATGATATATATGCATAAATTTACAGTGAGAATTACCTACAGCAAGGAAAATTATGCTGGACTGTACGGTTGAGATATGACTGTCTTTGTTCCAGGCTTCTTAAGTCAAGAGAAAACACATTTGCAGGTGAGCTTTTTGACAACCTGCTGGGCTTAACTCTCCCTTAATTGCTGTCTTTTGCAGTGTCTGTTCCTGTTTGTTCGTTGGCAGGAGGAACTTTCGGGTTTTTTTGTTTTGTTCTACTTTTTGTGTGTGCATCTGTATCACCTTCAACACTTTCTTCTTCCCTCCACCCCAGAACTTGTTGTCAGGACTATTTCTGCCCCTAGCTTTAACCACCAGTTAAAATAAAGAACAAACTGCTCCTGGAGTGATAATTCTGCTTAGGAATGGATAGACTTTCACAAGCTTAAATCCTGAAAGGTGCACGAAATGGTCTGTTTTAAACTACACGTTGCCATGGTTACATCCTTCTGCAGCTCAGATGAGGATGGGGGCCAATTATCAAGTTTTGTTTGCTTGATTTTAAGTAGTTTGTTACCTGGATACTCAATAAATAAGAAATCTGAAAAAAGACTTGTTTTCTTCTCCCTTAACTGAGGGAAAGAGAAAAGAGTCATACCTACATGTTAAAAAATGCAACAAAATTCAGATTCTTAGTTACACGGTGAAAGTACTTCTGAACTGTTTGCTTTAGGGAGGCTTTGGTGAGAGGCCTACAAATAGATTTTGCATGAGAATCATAATGTGAATTGTGGAAAAAGCAATTGATCACACAATATAAGTGTAAATCATGGGCAGGTGGAGAGACAGGGTTAAATGACACTGGTTTTTATCATTATTTAGACAAAAAATAGAGTGTTCTTCTGTGGGGATCACTTGGATACCTAATTAATGAAAGAAAAGATCCTTTCTTCTGGGTTGAGGCACAGTGATCCTTAACTACTGTCACTCCTTGTGTACAGTACCCTGTTCCTGTGCTTAATCAGAAGCTTTGGTAACAAGCTGAAGATGGAAGAGTGAAGTTGGGGGAAAAAGCAAGGCAAAGGAGGACAAAGTTAAAATACTATCCTGTCAGTATCCTTAATAGTTTATGTGGGCAATGACAGAACAGTATTTTAATTTTTATCTTTTTACTCATTTATTCAATCTCCTGCTTGTTATTGAAGTTTCAGATTAAGCTTAAAGACATGAATGCATTGCCATAATAAGTTTATAAGAGGATATTTAAAGAGCAAAGATTTGAATGACACAAATGAACTCAGTGTAGCAGAGATGAAGAAAGGATTTGCAGAGATGAAGCAGCAGTCAAAAATGACTGCTAGAATCTCCTTAATTAAAAAAAACCAAACAAACCAAAAACCAGCAAAATTCCAGCCTAGAGTGCAATGGACACAGAAGGTGTTTCATATAAATTTAAACTATTTTATATATATTAATATATATATTAAATTTAAACTATTTTATATAAATTTAAATTTAAACTATTGCCTCTGTTTTAACTAATCTTTAAAAAGGTTAAGAACAGCTAGTTTAAAGAAGATTATTGAAATGTAAGCTAGCTATTTGGAACATGAAAAAATGAATATGTTAAAAAAGGGACACGTATTTTTTAAATGCACCTAAAATTTGAATTGGTTTTCCTTCATCTGTATTTCATCAGGTATTTCCACAAATGGTATGAAAAATTGTGTTTAGACTGCATGGCCTTCAGATTTGCTATTGTTTTTTCCTAGTGAATAGGACACATCTGTCTTAACAAAGCAAGGATCTGACACTTTAGGGCAAAATCTTTTGATTCTTCCTTTCTCAAATAAAATATGGTCCTGTTTATGAATAACTAGTTTGCAATTTGCTTAAATTATGAAGGAGAATTAAAGAACATAATTTTCCTTTGTAAATTAAATGAAATTGATAACCACCAAGAAGGCTATTAGTACAAGGCAAAACTCTGCATATGAGTGAGTGAGTGAAAATGAGATAAAAAACATATGTGAGTGGTAGGATTTTGCAATTGTTATTTTTGTTCTGTAATCCTGAATAGCAATTTATTATAAAAATAAAAAAAGTAAGAAAATATTACTAGTCCTAGCCCTCTAATCTTCCTTTTAGATTGGTAGAAAATTTCAGAAACAGAAAATCTGCTGAAATGTTAATACAAATGATTGCAGTTTCTGACAGTTCATGTTTGGAAGAAGGCTATAGCACAAGAGCCCTGCTAACACATTTGGGGAAGGTGAGAAGAAAAGGAAGGGAAAGGATTCCTGAAGGGAAGACTTAGGTACTCAGGAAAGGGGAGCAACCTCAACAAACTTAAAGACACATCAAGTGTGTGGTCACTTTAGGGAAATTTTCCAGGAGTTGCAGCTCTCCAAGACATAAAATTTTAAAAAGGGTTAAGTCTTTCTCACTTTTAATTTCAACTGTCTTGTGGAGCAGAGAGGTTTCTCCTCGCTGGTGCATGTTCCAGCAGAACCCATCTGAGTAAGCCCATTGCAGTAAGAAATGCTTATATTTTCTTTTGGGAAACAGTGACAGAGGGACTCAGAAACAGTTGATGAAGCCCTGAGAAAGCAATGGGACAAGGATGGGAATAGCCTCTGCAAGAGTGATATGAGAGCAGACACACAGGAAGGACAGGAGAACTCTTGAGCAGCACATGGTGTCTGAATGAGTGAGAGCACCATGAGTCATGACCGTTTCTGGCTGGCTGAGCTGATATGAGTGAGCCTTTCAGCTTTGTAACAGCTCTAGAAAGACAGGCAAGTTACGTTTTCAGGGGAGCAGGGAAGATATTAGAGAACAAAATGGTGATGGAACACTAAAAGTGATTGCATATTAGTGGGATGTTTAAATCTTCCATGAGAAGGCAGAATACAACACACATTCTCTCTGGATATGCCCAGAGACACTCACATCTGTATACGTTCACATACACAAGTCAATTGAGTGGGTGGCTGAGACTAGGAACCATAAGTACCATTATTTAATAAATTGGTTGTTCCTGCTACTTCAGTGTGGACTTTTTCCTAGTAAAAGATTTCATTGTTTTTCTCAGCTTTGCCTGCATGTCATCTACTTTTTGAAGAGAAGGTGTAAGAAGAATATATGTTCAAATGCTACAGCTGTAGCAAGGAGAGACGGAAGTAAGAATCTTTCTTTCAATTATATGGCCATTTTTCATGGTGAATGTTCAATTTCCCTTAGCCAGGGATTCCTATAAAGGGTTAAAGTAAGATTTTACTGTGAATACTGCCCTGCAGCTGTGACAATACTGGTGGTTTTCATGCCCCTTCTTTGCAAATAAACACGAAGGTCTTATTAAGATTTATATAGTTAATAATATGTCTTTTTGCTAGAGATAAAATATCTATACCTTCTTTGTGTTCATGAAATCAGCTGTAAAACTCTTTTGGGGCCAGATTTTTGCTTAGCAAGCTCAGATTCACTTTTAGGATTTGAGTTATCCTGCAGACAATGAAATCACAAAGAGACAGGAGAGATAAAAAATATAATAAAGAAGTGAGCCAGAGGTATGGTGAAACACTTAATGGCCAGATAACTCCCTTCTGCCAGCCCAGCTTTTACAAAGTGAAAATACCCACCTCACTTTTTCACTTAATAACAAACAAAAAAACAGACAAAATCATGCTGCCTGGTCAGGTGTTTGACTTTGCAAGGAGAGGCATTTGTGGACCTGTGTTATTTTTGCAAAGAAGGAAAAGTGAGTGTTTGCAGATTCTCAAACACCAGGAAGTTTGTCCATCCTCCTGCCTAAGTCTGCTGGGTGATGATAAACAGCCACCGCAAGATGAAGGGGGAAGGGAGAGACACCAAAATCCTAACAAGGACTTGTGCCCTGGGGCTGGCCTGGACAGGAATGGCAAGAAACCCATGCTTCAGCCACAGAGGCTGCAGCTGGGAACCAACAGCTGTCTCTGAGCTTTTCAAGGTTATAGAGCAATTGCAGTGCATTCCTGGGGATTGCTGTGCTGGATTGTGGGAGAGAGCCTCATGCTTAAATATTGTCTGTGGCTTGGCTCTTTCTTAGCTTATAGAATTTAGTCAGATCCTTGGCTTGCTCTGGTTTAGCTTTACCTTTAAGGCTGGCTTGGACAGCACCAGTGGAGAAAACCAGATGTGACTTGTAATGGCATAAGATGTTGAGGAACTCTGCAAATATGTAATTTTATTGAAAAAACAAACAAAACCAATTTTTCATAAAATTAATTTTAGAAAATACTATTTACCTTTAAATAGAAAAGTATTAATTTTCAGTGAAGTAATTGGCTTGTGATGGGCCAAAAGGACCCCTGGGTGATATAATTTGAACTGGTTGAGTTTGTACCATGGCTTAATTTAACCTAGAGTGTATGATAGCTGGATGTGCATGGTAATCATACCGCTCTTAAGGAAAAGAATGTAGCAATCATATACACATATAATTTTTCATTTCTATCATTATCTTCAGTATATTATGCTTGCACATATATCAAGATGTCAGTTGACTGATGATGTTAACAAGAATGTGGTTAGATTTTATGTTTACTAATCATATACAGGTTTAAGCTCTAAAAATTAAACTGGAAGCCTAGACAACCTACCCATTCACTTGGGACTAAGAAACATATCAGCATTCCTTAAACTCTGGTCAGTGACAAACCTCTCAAGGCTTATTGTGAGTTCCATACCTATTTCAGAAAGCAGTTAATCTGCAGTGATTTTGCTTGCCACACTGCTCTTTGGCAAGTCTAATTCTTGCTTTTGATGTAATATTTTTCAGATAAACAGGGTATAACTGAATGAATATGGCATTTCAAAGCTAGCCATTTAAGGCTTACAAAGTGGAGCAAGGCACTGAAAAACTAAGGAAGAAAGAAAATATCCCTCTGTTTGCATACAACCCCTTCCTTCTGTAACCCATCACTCCTTTCTTACTGAACTTACGGATGTGTTTTAATCCATCTGCTATCCATGTGCAAAGGTAAACAGAGCAAACCAGTTGCTTGACTGCAAAATTAATAGTGAAAAAGGTTTTCTAATACAAGTACATATCATTATCCATATTAACATAATTACTGGTCTACAATACTAATACTTTTGACACTGAATTAATGTACCTCCTTGAATGACCTAGAAATGGGGCAGAGTGCTTATAAAAAGCTCTTTTAGCTCATGTTTGTGACTTTGTGGTAGGTAGTCATATATTGGGGCCCAGTGTGAAGGAGATGCTTTTATATGTTGCTGAAGAGCAACTGTAAAAGAAGGCTTTTGACTGTCTATATGTAGGGCAAGGCAGATAGATTTCTATTTAGGAGCCAGACTTACCAGTTTTCCAAATTACTGCTCAGGTTGCCTGACATCTACTTCCTCATAACATCAACTCATTCTGCTTTCACTATGTAAAAGCATCCACTGTGTCATATGGGAGGTCTGTCCTGAGCTGTGTTAATCAATCATGTGTTATTATCACAAGCATTTTTTTTTTAGAGGGAACTGTCTACATTTCACTGTAATAGAGGTCCCTAGGCAGCATTATGGGAAAAATTGAACCACCTCTACATAGACATCAATTGGGGGTGATAAAACACAAAGCAAAGGTTCAAAGGTTAAAACAACATTAAAAAAGACCCACTGAGACTGAATTTCTGGTATTGGTAGATGTCTCTCCCAGAAGCAGAAAAATAGAGCAAATATGCCCAAGAAGTAGGTCTGGTGACTCTGAGGTCTTCTTAAGATCTAGTATACCCATGACATTTTAATAATGTGATACTCATTCTCAGTTTGTTGTCCTGGTATTGCATCAAGTAGCTTCGTGGTTTCCTGTTACCATCACATCAGTGACAATTGCATCCAGGACTGTAGGCATTTTCTAAGGAAATGAGGGAAACAGGGTAAGTCACTGACTGCCCTTACGTCAAAGACAAATGTAACATTCAACAGATGTTGACTTTTATAATACTCCTTTATATTTTCTAACATCCCTCAACCCAGCATTAAAAATATATTTCACTGGAGAGTTAATTCAACTGTTTTAACATACAAAAGATATTTAAGAGACATTTGCGTAACCTCTGGTTAGGGAAACAGACTGAGCAGGGAGCCTTCCTTCGACATTGTTTCTGAGATATGGATCACTCAGGTATCTTTTCTGACAACTCCACTTCTTACTGCTGTCTTGGTATGACTCCCTCCTTGTTGCTATGATTTCAGGGCATGCATGATGTGGAGGTGAGGCAGTTGGAAGGGCAGATAAACTGAGGGCTATTCCTGGTCTTAGAGTGAATTTCCCTGTTAAACACTTCCCTCTTTGCTACTGCTGTGAACAGCAATAATTTTTCTCTATAACTTTCCAACACCATCCATAAAGCTTAGAGGTGGGAAATGCATTTAACTTTCCATGTCAGTCTGTGCCACAGACTGGATCTTCTGCTTTCCCTGGAATCCAGGAGAAGTACGGTGTTTCAGGCTTCAGAATGATGTAATTGCTTCTGAAACTGCAGAAGGACAGGATTGTTTATACCTGTTTGCACAACCACATTCGGTTCTAAAGATGGAATACACATTAAGAGTTTACTACCATTAAAAAATGGATATCAAACAGACTGATACATAGATACATGCTCTATGGCATTATTTGTATTTTCCTTTCTTGAATAACAGGAGTGCTGTGTGTCCTGAGGATTTGGTTACAGAAGGTGCACATTGCATAATCCACAGCATTAGGGTTTATAGTGTTGGTGCAAGCCCCCTCCAGCACATGATGAGAAAAAGCTGATGATGATTGGGCAGCAGTTCCAAAATTTGCTGGGGGATATACCCATCTTTATTTTTTTTTTCGTTTAGATGAAGGTTCCTAACTGGATAAGTTATTTCTGAGAACCCTATTCTGTCCTTGTGCACTTCAAACAGTTCTAAATGAAAGTCACTGTTATCAAATGTCCTGTAGCTTCATCTGATCTCAGATGTAACAGCATTTTCTCAATGTCATAGCATGAACTTCAGCCCAGCTGGGTAGTACTCCTTCAAGAAACACAAATGCCTGAATATCAGAATTACCATCAAATAATAAACCCAGTGCCTTTAAGGGTGGTTCATTTGGCATTAAACTCAATTTTCTCAGCTAATAAATTTCTTGTGTTACAAGAATATAACCTTTTTAATCTTAACAACAGTAATTAAACAGACATTTGTTGTTAATGATGATGTCAATGGCAGCAGATACTGAATTTTCACTGTAGATATACAGTTGTATAGTGATTTTTGAAGGGTTTTATTAACTTGATTGGGCAGTGAAGCTAAAAACATATATTTTTTATCCTGCTGCTTCTGAAGGTGTTGAATTTCTCCCTGTTGTGAAGCAACTTCTTTGCTTTCTTTTAGTTCCTATTCTTGCCTTCATCTTCTTTTGTTGGCCAGTATGAGAGCAAAAGGACCAAATTCTGTTTACTTTCACTCTTGGATTGCCTAGCAGGAGTTTTGCCAAAGAGATGTTGCAGTGACTACTTCTGCAGTCCTTTTTCAATGCTTGCTGAAGGTTCCTCTCTGTGTTTCATCCCAGGGAAATATGATGTTACATATTACATTGTTACATGTCCAGCTAAAATTCCTGGCTTTCCAGCTCAGATTAATGAAACTCTTTTTGACTCTTGAATCCAGAGTCAGCCAAGACAGCAGATATAACACCTTCTCTCTGTCTTTTTTTCCTATTGCCTTATATTCTCTTCCTTATCTGCTTGTTGCCATGCAAGGTATGGAGAGAGACAGTAAGTTAAAGTCTGAAGCTCATATCTCATGTGCCAGACCCTTAATAAAGTCTCTGCTTTGGAGCATTGCTTTAAACTGAGGACAATGCCAGTTTGTTCTTTCCTTGGAGTCAATGCAGACCCTCTCTGGGAGTTTTGATACACATTTTCCATCAAAGAGGTGCTCAACTTTGCTCAGTAGCATGAAATGGTTCATAACTGCGGAGAAGATGCCTTCATTCTACTTCCTTTCTCATACATTTTTAGCATTATGGCTTCAGATAATCCTGCTTCAGACTTCCTGCTCCATGCTTTACATGGCTTTCTCTTGATTTTTAGTGATCACCAGTAGCTAACTGAAATCACATCTCATGTGTTTTCTTACCGTCTTTTACCAGTTCTAGGACAAATGTTAAGTGTGGGTTTATTACAATGTGGGATTCTAAGCCCTTCCTGATGAAAAGACAGAATAATAACTTACCCATGAAATGAAGGACTCTTCTGACCAGGCTTATAGAGGGCTTTTATAGTAGCTTGGGACCCTGTATCACTTGTTGTGTCTTCAACATCTTAATTTCTCCTGAGAAAAATGTTTGACAAAAAGAATTAAAGATCCCTTGAACTCAAGAGACCAGATTTTTTCTGCTTTTGGATTTTGTCTGTCAGTGGATGATATCCAAGCTCTCATGTTTCTGTGAATTCCAGTTTACACCTTTTAAAAGCACTCCTTCTGGCTTGGTTTGCTGTCCTCCAGGGCTTGGTCTCAGCTTGGAGCCTGTTTCAAATCACAAGTTTAACCTACCTTTGCTGCCTCTTCCAAGTATCACTTTACACTAAAAAGACAGGAAAAAAATTCAACCAAAAAAAAAAGCCCTGGCATCAGCTGCTAATTTCCCTTCCTCTGTCAAGATTATGCCAGTAGCTCTGAGTAATTTGGTCTTATTTTCTCAAGGGAGTAGTACTGAAATAATCCAGTGTTTATTTTTATACAAATTCTCACAGTGCTGCAATGTTTTGGAGGCTTCCTGGGATGTTTCTAGTTTTTTCACAGGCTAAAAGGCCATTCTCAGAGGTAGGTCCTTCATGTAAACCTAAAAACGGCACTTTCCCACAATACAGCTTATCGGGAAGTTTAAAGTTCAATAGCCCTCTCTTGCTCTTTATCCCTGTCGCACACACATGAAAGTAAAAAAAAAAAAATAAAGGGGCTTTTCCAGCTCTGCTGAGAGTTGCCTTTCAATCATTTCATTTTGGTGTGCTGCTTGATTGTGATAATGCAATGGGATCAGTGATGATCTGAGGGCAGAAGCAAGGCAAATTAGTCAGAGAAAAGAGCAGCTTTTATTCGATAAGTTTTGTCTCATCCGTGTAGTAGCTGGTGAGGGAAAAGGAGATGCTCTCAGCTTTCCTCATGCTTTGGATTTATGGAAATACTCCTCTGTAGGCATAAGCATGAGATTACTTTCCATACCAAGGCATTAAAACTAGAATGATTTGATTCTGCTATATCTAAAATGCATGCTGCATAAGTTTTGTACTCTGAGGATGTGATTTCCAAAAATGATTTGGTTTTTATTCCGATTGCTTTCTTTTACTCTCATTGTTATTGCCAATAAAACTGTTGAATTTGGGGAAGACCAATTTAGAGGTGGGGATATTTAGGCAAAGACTTGGTCTTCCTGTCCTTCACTTCTCATGTTAAAGAATGAGTCTACTTTTGTGGCATAAGTGCTGGTTTCAGGATCACAGAAAGAGAAGTCAGTTTCCTTCACCAGTGCTCTCTGTGAAGCCTCATTGCACTGCAGATACACAGGAAAGAGATGGCTCCTTGCTTTCTCAAAGTTTCAACCCTGTTTTTGTTTGATTACCTATTTCCACCCCAGGGACCCTTGCTATTAAGATTATTGTTAAACAAAATTGTCTTCCTGGCATTGTGTTCTAACAATTGACACCTCTGTAAACTGATTAATGCAGTGTTTTTTGTCTTAACAGCAAAACCTTGTATCACATTTTAAAGAACAGCTAAGGAGAACTTTTCCTGTGCCTGAAGAAACAGATCTGTCCAGTGAAGCTAAGGAAGCTGGAACATGAATTATCTAAAATAGAAAAGGTTTGAGTGTGCAATCCGTTCAGACATCTAATGGCCTGCAGACCCCCTAAGCCTGGAAACAAATTATCTTATTACAAATATTTCTTGTAAAACAGAAGTGGCAGAATGAAAGCCGGAATCCATTTTTTTTCTCCAGTAGATTACAGCACCCTACAAATAATTTGGAAGAGGGGAGAGAGACCACACACTTAAGAGGCTGTGTGCAGTGGACATCATAGAAAGGGGATGTGAAAACAAAGAATTTTAAACCTCCGACAGCAACTATCCAGCACCTAAATGAACCACTGCTGGCACAAGGGTGGTGATGTAATAGCCGAAACTGGGAAGATCTAATCTTGGAAGAGGTGAAGCAACCCACAAGAAATGGGTTTTGCCACCTTGAGTAGTAATTCACTACGAAACAGTGAGTAAAACCAGCACAGCTCAAAGTGAAAACTGGTAAACCCTGAATTTGTCCCAGTTACATACCTTCTTCAAGGTGGAGCCAGATAAGGGAAAACTGCAGGGTAACTGGCTACAATAGGAACAGGAGGGAAAAGTCCTAAAGAGCTTCAGGACAAGGGTGAGACAATAAACACAAGGGGAAGGTAGCAAGAAATACTAAATAGACATTTGACAAAGGTGGCAACCATACCTAGATGAACTTGAAAATAGCTGCCATTTTGGTACACTAAATAGCCAAGAAAATGGAGAAATAGCTTCAGATACTAGGAGAAAGCTAAATTCAGGACACAAACTTTCATAGTTACCAATTCTGCTTTCTAATATTCTAAGTACAAAGCATCAAACTAAGCAACTGAAGAGAGGTAAGCAGTAGATTATGTCTTTCAGTTAGAGTAGGTAGCATGCCTAATCTCTTCTAAATTCAGAGGATTTTTAATGTTTATGAATAGGATTTATCTTTCTGAATTGTACCTGTCTTGAAGTTCTTTATGTGTCTAGTTTCAGGTAGTCATGCAGGTCTTTCCACAGACAGGAAATGACAAAGGCATCTCCACAGCTCTTTCTTTCCCAGACCCATCTTGTCTGTGGAGAATGCCACCAGGACTGCTGTACTCTTTTTTGATCAATTGAAATGGTTTTGCAATGGTAACTAAGCCAAAGAAATATACTCTGCTGTCAGGCACTCAGAGGAAAAATTAAAGATAGTATTAAAAAAATCAAGTGAAAAACAAATTTTCAAAATGTCTTCCTAAATATGTCCACAGTTCAGCTTAAAAAAAAAAAAATTCTATTTTTTGTCAATAATTTCAAAATATTTTTTTCCTGAAATTTCCCAAGTCTTGGCAAACTCCAGAGGTAACACTTTGACTATCTGTGTTTCCAGGTCTGGCTAGTCCATGGCCTGGGATTTGAGGGAGCTTGGTCTCTTTAGCACTATGTCAGGTGAACAGGCAGAAAATCACATCGGATAATTTTAGAAGCCTTGCTGAGTAAGAGATTTTAAAAAATGGCACCACTCCAGTTTTCTTGGCTCCAAAAAGGATTTCATTAATATCAACTGTTCCCATGGATCAGCTACATATTGACAGTCAACATTTTCTAGAGGGAAAAAGAAAAACAAAGATATTCAATTGGAACAGTTGGCAATTTCTAGTTGTGGTAATTTCTAGTAACAAACATGGGATGATAAACTGGAGAAAAGCTTAGCAGTGGATATCCATCACAGCACTAGGCTGAGCACGATGGTCTACCACATCAGGTGGAGTTTGCTCCATTCTTGTGTTGGTGTTTATCTGTTTTCTCTGCCTAAACCCTTTCAGGAAATGGTAAGGAAATAATCTTTTGCTTCTTGATGGCCTTTGTTTCCATGTCTTCTATGTAGACTTAAAAAAATGATGTAAACTTGTAGGTTAAAGGGAGAGGCTTCTTCATCTTCCTCTCCATCCCTTTCTTAGTACTGTTTTGTGCACTGAAGTGCCAAGCCATGTATTTTTTCTTGTTCTTGTTGTAATGTACAAATGCCTGACTATGTTGCTCCATACACTTAGTGTCCTAGTGCTTTACTTGGTGAAAACAGAACCTCTCATCAGGGTAACATGAATTTCTAAAAGATATTTTTTGGGAAATAGGAGTCAGATATTCTGTGCATTTTTGGTCTCTGACAAAGAGGAGGCAAGGTAGATATTGTTCCTTAGAAAGCTGAACAAGAAGCCATTTCCAGCTGTTCTCTCAGGTGAGGCTCTTGATCAGTAATCCTGGTAGAGGTAATTATGAATACATTCAAAGGCAATTATAGCAGCAACCTATTTTATGTGTATGTATTTATGATAGTATAAGTAACTTTAGATAGGTTACCAGAGAAATAAACATCTAAACTTGATTTCAAGCTGCTATTACTGCAAAAGGAAAAAAACCTGCCATAATATAGAGACCCCTGGCATCTACAGGTGTTCTCATCTCTTGAAAATTTTTATTTTCTGTAGCTGAGAAAGTAGCCCTTCTTTGGAAACAAAACCAAAGGATTTGGTGAATTTGCATCTAAACTCATCCATCGCTTTCTGCTGTCAGCTCTGTCAGGGATGATATTCCCTTCGTTAACATATTTGGGAGAAAGAAAAAGGAAATTTTCCTTGGAAAGTCTGGATGCAAAATGGTATATCAAGAACACTGGTTTAGAAATTATCCTTGACCTGAAATTTACCTCCTTTTCTCTCAAGGTCTCAAAGTCAAATTCTAAGTGTCTACATAGAAAGGATTTGCCCTCCCACCCCCCTCCCACACCCCCACCATGACTTAAAAGACAATCAGATTTGCAATTATTCATATTATGGTATCATATTTGATACTTCCCAACAGTATCTCTTTTATAAGAGAAGGAGGTAATCCCAACAGTTCAGCTGCTGCAATTGAAAAGGATAGACAAAAGTGTGGGTGAGGGGTCTATTGCAGTATTGCATATTACTTTATTGTATTTCAGATAAGGAGTTGAAGCATAAAGAGATGAAATAACTTGACTTAAACCACACAGGAAATCTGTGATAGACATGAGAATCAAACATAGATCTCCCAAACCTCAGTCTGGTTCTCCAGTCATTAAGCTATTTTTCCTCTCTCCTTTGTCTCCTAATTGGATCCATATGCACCTTTCATTGACTTCGGCTAAGTATTACGTCAGTAGGTAAAAACCCCTCATACTTTCTTCTTCAGTGATGATACTAAACTTTAATAACTAGAGCATCCTTCCACTCCTTTTTTTCCGTGATGCCTGACAACAATGGCTCAATAATTACTGAACTAATGTTATAAATTCCAACAGATATCACATTACCAGAAAATGCTATTTTGCTGTACATCAGTTAGAAATGTGTATAATTGAAACACTAAAATGAAGTCTGTATGAATATGTGTGATTCATGATGAATTCTGCATGCCCTACACTAACTCTTCTCTTAACTAAGTTGTCAAATAGAAAACATATGATTATTGCAACAGCATATTTTGCATAAGTTCTTTTCTACCCTCATATAAAGCTTGAATTAGTAGAAACATCACAAGGATTGCATGTGTGTATTGTGCACCCTTGTCTTATTAAGCAAAGATTTTGCTGTCCTGAATGATTGTTTTTAACCTGTTCTGTAGGATTTTCGATGAAAATTGAACATGAGATTGAACTCACTCATTACTTTTCTGTCCCTTCCTACATGCAAATAGTAATTCACTTTCTACCAGAAATTCATATTACAGACCTACTAGAACATTTAGCTGGGTGAATCAAGACTGTGGTGATAGAGACACAGAAACAGCACTGCTTCACTGCCTTTTTTGGTCAAGTTTGATTTCCAGCCTGGATCTAGACTGGTGCTCACAACCCAGTCCACCTATGACCTCAGGACTTCTACACTCAGGATATCTCAGGCATTTGGGCACTAGTCTTAAAACAACTAGATGTCCTCAAACCAGAGGTTCAGGCAGTGCTGTGTTTGGCTGCAGTCTTCATTCTTGTGTGACAGATAAAATGAGCAGTGTCCTTTTCACTTTACTGCCTTCTCAAGGTGGGATCAGAGACACCAAAATGAAAACCCATCTGCTCTGCATGTGCAGTAAAAATAACACAGTCCTTTCCCTAATTGGCTCCCACACTGCATTTCAGTGGTCCTCGTTTGTAGGCAGCTTGTAAAGCACCTTGCTGTGCTCATCCCCTTGCTAGTCATAAAAGATATTGCTTTAAAAGCATACTCTTTGGCTTTTTGTGCAAGAACCTGGGTCATTTAGAATATTTACATTTTCCATCATAAAAGAACAACAACCTCCAGTGGGCCACTATCCAAGCAGAAAATGAACAGAAGGGTTTGGGAAGAGAGCTCAACATCCTAAGTCAAGCCAGGAAGCCCTGGATGCAGATGTGATGAGCTTTCAACCAGCTGTTGTGGTCAGCCCTGCCTTTGCCACTGTCTACTCCATGGACCACCAATTGTGTCTTGGTCATTCATCCTCTGGTTGTGGCTATTTTGCTTGTAATTTCTTATATGAAGATAACACCCAGATGACAGAAAAATACCAGTTTCCTTCATCAAGACTGGGGTAGCAGGCATAACACAGAAAGGGACTTCTTTCCTCTTGCAACATCAAAGCCACAAGAGTTCTATATGCTTTCAGTTGTCTTTTTGGATTTTTTTTTTTAATACTTTACATCGGATTATAACTGTTTTTACTTGAGTGCCAAAAGACAGTACCTAAAATAGTGTTGAAGAGGAAGACACAGGGGTTTGTGGGCACTGGCAGCTGCCAAATGGAGCAGCTGTATTACTGCGGGTGCTTGGGAAACCAATTAGAAACACATGGAGTGACCAAAAATGTATATAACTTAAGATTAGCACAGTGAAAGCAACGACACTGTGTGAAACTTAGGCAACCTAGGGCTGGCACCCAGCATTAGGAAAAGTCAAATGTAGTTAGGATGTCTCAAAGAGAAATTAAACATCAGTGCTGGGAAGTAAGGAAATATTTTCATTGTATCTTAAGTACATGGATATATCAATGTCAAGAAAATTGTTTTTAAAAGTAAAATTCGTTAAAAGCAAATCTAGTGTTCACAACTGGGTTCTGTGGGAAAATTATTACCTTAAATGACACCCTAACTTTCTGAGTGGTGCAGGTCAGAAACCATGAACCCAGGCAGAAGCTCTCTCTTTTAACCTTTGCTGAGAAATGGATAAGAAAAGATGAAGGAAGGCATCGAGACAAATGTGAGATAGGTCCTCTTAAACAACATATAAAATATAAAATCAAGATCTGAGGAATCCTATATATTCATTATCTGGCAGTATATTTACAGGCACTCAGAATTTTTTTTTAATGCATCAGAACTTGCAAGGTCAGATATTAGTTTATCCACTTACATAGTGTTGCAGAGGAAAGTCGTGCTTTCTACTGTCCTTGTACTTTATGATCAATAAGGAACTCTATGCAGAAGTTTTCATTCTTCAGATATGTGCTGGTGATCCAAGATTTTTTCTCCAAGAGTAAAGTTCTGAAGATGGCACAGCACCTAGGACATTTTCTTCTTTTTTTTTCGGCAGAGGTGGAGAATGGAAAATATTTTCTGACAGTGCTGACATGCCCAAAATTTGAAAGGCAAGCATTACAAGGATTGAACTCCAGCAGATACATTAAATGTATTTACTTGGTAAACAGAGAGAACAGAAATACAGGTTACAGAAAACTGATTACTCAAAGACTGATAGGAGCAGGGACTCCTGGGTCGGAGCACAGATGACATTCTTCCAGCAAACAGAGTTAATTTATTTCTGTCAAGAAACAATTATGTAGAAGAAATTTCCAGGGCCTTATTTTGTGGAATTTGCAACACACTGTTGTTGGGGGGGTTTGTTGTTTTAGTTTGGTTTGGTTTGGGTCTTTTTGTTTCTGCTTGTTTGTTTGTTTTTCAGTTTTTGGTGGGGATTTTATTGTTTTGGTTTTGTTTTGGATGTTTGGTTATTATTTGTTTGTTTGGGTTTTTTTTGTTTGGTTGTTTTTTGTTTGGTTTTGGTTTTGTTTTGTGTGTGTGTTCTGTGGACAGTTTCATTTTTCCTCTCAGGGAAACAAGTCCAATTTTTCACAAGTCCTTGCCCCTCTTTGTACAACTAACATGGCCAAATATGGTATATGTCCTTTACCAGCACCCAAACTTCATTATTTCATGGTGAGTGAAAAGAGTTATACACCCTTGGTTAAACAGCAGAAACTCCTTATTTATTAAGCCCACTGTGTAAGCTTTGTCTTTGTCCTCCACCCTGTATGTCCATGAGACATGGTTTAAGTTTGTAGGACACTTACTGCTTCTAGCAGAAAATGAGCAGGGAGAACAGGCTGCATTTAATCTTTGCCAACTGCAGAATAATAATTATTAAGGAATGAAACTTACAAGATTTTCAAAGACTTGAAAATTGTCTCCACCTTTACTGCCAGCAGAAAGCTTGCTGCATTCAAGACTGACAAGCAAGGGTGAGAGCTTTGCTGAGCAGAATACTTACAGATTTCAGTATTTTGCCTGTTCTAGGGAACAGAAAATATAGATGAAGGAAAGAGACAGCACTATGGCCCATCTGTGCAAACCAAAAATGCTGCTAGAAGGTCAGAACAAGCTGTACAACTGCCCCTGATAATTAAATCTATGGCCTTCATAAAGCTTCTTAATGAGATCGCTTTACTGTCTTGGCCTTACATTGCTGGTAACAATTAATTTGCATTTTAGAATGTTTCTATTTATCTACTGTTTGCAATTTTAATATTTGTCTTTACAGAGTGAGGTGCAAAAGTCTGATTTGTTTGCTCAGGATTTACTTGTCTCATTTTGACTACCCAGATGGAATAGGGACACTTTGAATGAGAATTTTGGTGATATTTCAAAATGGACGAAAATAATTTTTCTTGGTCTAATTTAAAATGGTGTTTGAATATGCAGCTATACAGAACTTTGAAAAACATGCTGGTTTTTTGATAGCCATCTTTGAAAAGCTTCTCCTTAGCTGTTTCTATTGTGATGAAAAAATAGCCCTTGCATTTCAAATGTATTCTGCACAGAACATGCTGAAGATGCGCTCCTGATACAGTGGTCAAATTCCAGCCAGACCCAAAGCAAGAACTCTTTCTTTGAGACAGTGGAATCACTTCTAAATGGCACAGTACAAGAGCTAATACTCATAATTTTACATTCTTTGAAACAACAACAACAAAAAAATTAGAATACCAGATGCGGATGTTTGATCAGACATTTGTAGAAGTGAGAATGTGTCTGGCTGTTTGGAGTATTATTTCTGCATCGTGATGTCTTTTGTGCCATGGAACCTGCTGTGAAACCTGCTCTCTGTGTAACAGCTCATATGGAAAGATCAAGGGTGCACTGCTTTGCTGGCATGGCTGCAGGATAAACAGTTCTTAACCAGACTATCACACACTGCTAGAGTTTCTGAGCAAAAAGTTATGAAGTTAAAGACACTGGGTTTTGCCCTCATTTAAAAATAAAATACTGCTTGGAAAAGCTGAGATTGGGGAGGAAAAAGAAGAGGTTTGAAATCCACATCTTAATCTGGAATCAATTTCTCCTATCAGAGCCTTTCTCTCTACCCAAGTTAAAAACCTGCAGTAGCCAAACATCACTCTAGTTTGCAAGAGCAAACCACAATCAGAACAATATTAGGGTTTTGTGTAGTCCCCTTCTGGTCAGAATTTCACACTGATTTTACTTTCAACTATGGCTAGACAGGGGAGCTCCATTTCACTTGCTAGATATTGAAGTCTTCTTTCTGGAGGGTTTATTGCTTATCTGGTGCAGACTTGTTTTTCACACGGGATATAATAAATTGACTAGTAAACTCAGAAATATGTCCTGGCTTTAAGGATCATTTTTATGGGTGGAAAGACCAAGTTCTTAGTGTTATTTGCTCTATAATAGAGTGAAAAGGAAAATAATAGAAAATGTTAAATCTACCATGGATTTACTTTTAGATGTGTTGATTAACTGCCATAGATTTGAGTAATGACACCTGAATAATTCCTGTTTAGCTTGTACAGCACTTTACTTTTTCTATGTCAGCAAATACTCTTTGATATAGATATTTCTTATGAGTTCTAAGGTGGGCAGTATAGAAATCTCAAACCTGAAATATATTCAGCAGAGTGTCTTTGCTCAGAAATGCCCAAAGCTTCTTTGAGCCCAGTGTTTTAGACACAGTTCCTCCATGCTTTGCATGAAGGTCCATTATTCCTCTTCCACAGAAGAAAAATGGTAATAAGATACCATTGCCTTGGTCATCTCCCAGAATATACCCAGACCTGCCTTTTCCTACTACTCATGGTCTTGTGAAGTAGGCACTTGACTAGGAGTTATGAGGAAAATGCATCTTCTAATGCTAAGGTTGGGTGATAAATGTCCAAACCAGCATGGGATACTTTAGAGGAAGTGCCATAATTTACCGCTGAATCAGCTCTAAGGAGGAGAGCTGGGGCTAAAGAATTGCAGCTGTCATTTGGCTGTGGGAAACAGTTCAGGGATCATTAGTATTGGTCATTCCCATGAACTTGAGGTTCACAGTGGGGAATGCTGGGAGGTGACACTACAATCTGTGCAGATCTTGAATCCCAAAAATGAAAGATTGCCTGTTTTTAAACAGGTTACATTTCATATTCAAAACCAAATGCATTTCCAAGCTTTTAGTTTTGCTCTATTTCCTTTAGAAATAGCAAAATTTTAAAAGGTTAATTTGTAAAATTAAGTGGAGGGAGGAGGAGAATTGTTGGAGTTTTCACCTTAAAATTGGTTTAGCGCAATGTTGTGTTTTGTATAACATTGCCTGCTAGCTGGAAAATATTGCAGCACAGTCAGGCTTTTAGTATTTTATATTACATATTGAGTTAAGTCAGAGCTTTTCAGTCAAATGATTTTAAGAGAAATCTTTTTCCACAGTATTTCCCCTATCTCTTAACTCCTGCATGATATTGCAGATAGAAACTTGGAAACAAACAAATACCATCTTGCTGGAAAGTTGCAGCTTCTACCTTTAAGTAATGAGTATCATTGACATTTTGATTTTAAATTTAAGATGTAGAGTTTACTCTTCAGTAGCCATTGATTTCAATGATATTACTTACAGGCTTTACTGTAATTGTGCCTCAAAACAGAATGGGCAGTGCTGTGACTAACTAGGACAGATCTATCAAGTACCAGGGTTGATGGGCTGCTGCAATGCTTTAATGGGACAGAGTTAATTACACTGTCCTAGGGAGCTGCATGGGTCTAACTGGGACAGAGGGATAAATCCTTCTGGTGCTTCATTTCTGCAGTCACCCCAGCAGGACAGCCCATGGGAAAGTAGGTTCCTAGGGGAAGGAAAGTAAACCATCTCAGTCTTGTCAGTACAGGCGATGGACTGCTATTATTACTATTTTATAATAAAAAAAAGAGAGACAAAAGAGGAGAGGAGGACTGTATTAAGGACAAAGCTGGTAATCACTAGCACCAGAAAGATATTTTGATCTCACTGGGTCTGCAATTCAAATGTGTCAGGTTTTTTTGTTTAATTTTTTCCTCTTAATGTGGAATAGTTTTTTGCTTTTGTATAACAAAAATATAGAAGCCATGTCCAGAATAACATGTTTCCTTATATAAAACTGAGGTAAATCACAGGAAAAGGTAAAGATCTCAGCCCTACACGTGATTTTCCCAGCTCTGTAATACTACTGCAGTTTTAGCATCATGAGCTGGATGTACATTGTAGCCATGGAGAGAGGCACAGAGGCACTGAAAGCCAAAATATTTAAACATGTATATTTTCTTAAATATATCCGAGAGTCAGGACCTGAATGACCTGCTTCCACTTTCAAAAGTAGTCCAACCACAGTGCATTTGAGAGTCTCTTTGAAAATAAACAGCACGTGGGTTTCTGAGTGTTGCAATCACTTCTCATTTTACATGTAACTTTCTGGCTTTCCTGAATGAAAATAGAATAGGGCCTTCAGCAAAAGAGCTGACTCAAAAGCACTGAAGACACAATTTAGCTGCCGGTGTAACTTCCTTATTTTAATGAAGGCTTGTGCATAGAAAGACATTTCATGCTACCTCTGAAATTTAATCTGAATGCTATAATTAATCCTTACCCATAGAGACAACAGACTGGATAAAAGACCAGACAGAATCCTGGTTTGAAATTACTTTAAAAGACAAAAAATACCTTAAATGAAACTAAGACAAACTGAGTAAAATTTTTCTGGTTTATTCTTCATGGTGCTGGTGAAAAGTAGGGTATCTGTCTTTCAGAAACTATTTTTTTTTTTTTTCACACCTGTTTTAGTGTTTGATCAAGCTGAAATATTTAAACTGGGTTCAGGTGGTAATACTTTCCAAAAGTGTTTCAATGTTTTAGGGGGTTTTGTTATTGTTTTGGTGGGTTTTGGTGGGTTTTTTGTTTGCTTGCTTGCTTGGTTGACTAAGTTTTTGTGGGGTTTTGAGTTCGTTTCTTTGTCTCATTCACAGCCTGTTGATGCCCACCATTTGAGCTAATTTCAGTTTAACAGTTTAGATGGAGAATGAAACAGCAACAGCTGATTAGAGGAAGGTAGGTTTGGACCTTTGTTTCATCCTGAGTGAGCAGGGCTTGGATGGGGATCCTCACAATTTGCTGAACTAACAGACTTGAAGGCAGAAGTACCTTTACAGGTCAAGAAACCTGGGTAACTGCTTCAGGCAATGGTTCAGAACAAACCTGGTATGTCCTAACTTGCTAGTGGTACATACAAGCATTTGTTAAGGGATTAGAAAGGGTGAAGTGCTTTAATCCCTGCCAGGCTGTCGCAAATCTTTACTGTATGACCTAGATCACCAGGTCTAAGAAAATTAAACATTGCTTTTGTGTTCTATACAGCAGAATGGGAGAGGACATCAGTGGCAAAACCTGTCGGCAATTACAAAACTGGCACTACACAATGAAAAAAAACCATCCCCAAATGTTTGTTTCTACCTTAGCTAATATTACTAAAATTTATTTACAAATACTTTTCTGTGTTAAATGATTTTGAATTGAATTATTTATTAAACATTTGTGATTTTTTTTAAAACAAACAATCTAAGTGCCAACACATCAAACAAATACAAAACTTCTGTGGATCAGAAAAGAGACTAGGTATTCCAAAAATTCTCAAGTGTCTGTTTTAAATGCCATAATATCAGCACATGGGTTGTTAGGCATCTAACAGAACAAGCAAGTAAACAAATTAGAGAAAAAAGAAAAATATGAGAAATTAAAGTCAACCGGTAAGAAGAAACAGGAAAAATAGAAAGTACAAGGACTGAGATAGAAGGAAGCTGTATGTTGCTCCTGTCTTTAGTCCTGGTTTCTTTCAGGCAAGGCCATCCTGCCAGTTCTGGAAAAAAAATTCCCAATGGAATAATTTTTTCCTGTGTTTTTCTGCTTTTTTGTGTCTCATCCTTGCCTTTGAAGAAAAAGCTGTAGATGACTACATGTCATGCCTTAGAGTGGATGCTAAAAGATGGCATGCTGTTTTCCCCATGCATGAGAAGCATCCTCCTCTCCAAAGGAATGGATCCTTTGATACTCTTTTGTACAATGATGGTCTGCAATTCTTGGGTGTTTGATTTTCCACTAAAACACCTGTTTCAAAATTCTGTAGATTTTCTAGATTTGAGTTCATTTTCTTTTAAATATATTTAAAATACTAATTTATGGTTCAAATGCAGCTGGAAAGTTTAGGTTTTTCTCCCTTTAGCTCCTTTTTAATTCGTATTGGAGATAATTTTAATTCTGTGCAAACTTGTTTCTGTGCTTTGCAAACCAAAGTTGTTGCACTTTTTCTGAATGAAACATAGTCACATCTGACATGTGATAATTATTGCTAAGTCTTTTGCTGTTTTTTATCTCTGTTGCAGCTATAACTCTACTATAGATAGGAGAAAAATAGTCTTATGATTTTGAAGGATCTCTTCCTGGCCCCTTTCTAACTTCTGGGTTTGTTTTCTTTGCTTGCTGTTTGAAGGTAAACAAGTAATGACTAGGGATTTTTTCTAATTAGGGAATAATTTAGTCCTTGCTGAATGAAGGGCAATGGTTGCGGGGAAGCTGTAAGAGAAGCTAGACTTCCTCTTCCATGAGATGAGTTTACCATGCAATTCCTTAGCCTGACATCTGAGTCTGTCTTAGCAGCTGAAGAGGATTTTGTTTTCTGATCCAAGGTGTTGTTTGCAGTGTATTGTGTGACACCCTCACAGTGGTTATCTGGTGAGGACCAGGGATACATGCTGCTCCCTGATCTTGCCCAGCACGATGTGATAGCCAGTGAACTCCTGGGGCTTCAGAAGTCAGCCAAGGTGCTCCAAGTTTTAATAAAAGTTGTTAGTGAAAGGACCTGGGTAGCTTGGATAGGTTCAGTTCCCTCCCTTTCTTCAATGGAGCCCTTTTGTGGGTGAGGACAGAGTCCTCTTGAGAGTTTCTGTGAAGAGATTGTCCTTCTGAGCAATACAACTGACTGAAAAAAAAACCCCTCAATATTCTCTTTTTGGGGATGGGTGGGGGTGTGACAATGAGAGATGGTGCTCAGCTTGAATAATGCTGTTGAAAGAAATCCCCAAGTCCCCTATTCTGGAGCTTTGTATTACCACTCTCCCCAGAGTCATCTCAATCCAGGGACCTGCTAGATTCATGAGGCTGGAAAATGCAGAATGATTACTTTCTGCAACTTTTGTGAGCTGAATTTTCTCAGATAAAGGCTAAGGTCAGAAAAAAAGAGGGGTGGGGCAGTGATAATAGGATAGAGGAGAGAGGGAGAGAGAAGATCTTTCCTTTTCAGAACAGACAGCTGTGCTGCCTGGAAGACAGTATAACCAACCTGAATTTTATGGAATCTGTGGAATTACAGTTTTTGGTTTTTTCTATACCCTTCCTTCCTCCCCCGCCACCCCCCAAAAAAATAGTGATATTCTACATAAGAAACATAATCAGAAGGAAAAGATGGGATTTTGCTATGGATAAGTTAGCTTTGGTGGGGAAAAAATCTCATTAACTTTAGTCTTCATCTATATTTTGACTCCCTGGGGAGAAAGCAAGGTCTTAAGCCCACATAATATCAAGAAAGCAAGATCCTGACTGGACCTCAGTGTACTATCCCTGGCTGTTGTGACCATGAGCATTGCAACACAGCAGAAAAGATCTGCTGTTCAGCATTTGCTACATTATTTAATCAAAATTTTAAATGCTGTGTGATTTTTTTTTTACCTTAGGCAATGGCAAGTAACTAGCTTCTCCAGTCCTCGGCAGTTTACTCACCCTGCAAGACAGAAGTTTGAGATATTAGCCATTGACTCTTTAATTGTACCTCTCTTATCCTTTCACCCTTAAAACCTGCCTGCCTGACCTGTAGCTGGAAAGACGAAGAGATTTTTCTGAGGCTGTAGCTGTGCTAAAGATACAGGTAGCCTTTTTCATACACTAGTGTGAGCTGATGCTGTAAGCTCCAAATTTGGAGGAAAGCATAGTATTTGTGACATTCCAAAGGAGTAAGGGGTTTTTTTTTTTTCTTTTTTCTCTTGGAAACTTCTCTTGGAAAATCAAAATACACGAGATATTTTGGGAAAGTTTTCATTAAAATTGAATTTGGTGACCATAAATCAAATTTTGCACAAGACTTTGACTATGTATATGTTTTTTGAATCTGCATGATAAAAAACTACAAGACACAAGATTGGTGCAGAAGGATATGTGGTTGGGGTACAGCAGAGTGAGCAATTATGGGCAGTGTACACTCCTTTTATTTTCACTCCTAAGTTGCATGCTCAGAATGAGCATTACATAGGGCTGTATTTCTTAACGCAATTATTTCATTTGGCTGGCCCTGTAGCAAAACCACAACACCACTGGAGAAGAAACGGGCCCAATGATGGTCACTTCAGGTGCCTTTCCAGCCATGATAAACCTTGCTTCCCTTGAATGAAAAGGCAAAAACTGTTGTTGTTTGCATAGCCTAAAAACAGATTGTGCCTTAGGAAAATAGCCAGAGGAAAAACTACATCGCAAATACTGAGAAAAGGCTAAAAGATGTTTTGTAGCCCTCAGTTACGCACTCCTTGAAGACAAGATATGTGTTTAAAAGCTATGTGTAAACACATAGCATGTTTACAGAGCTGTTGCTGTTTAAAATGTAATTCTCCTGTGCATGTTATTACATATGTGGACTTTATTTTACAGAGGTTATGGCTGCTGTAGGTAGCAGGATGTTGATACTGTAATTACGGTCAAGGCTACAGCAGTTCAGTCATTAGACTGTGGTGCTGCTTAGGCATGCTGAGAGGATTAAGAGACCGATGTCATGGATTATCTGTTACAAGTGAGCTGTTTTGAAAAACATATGAAATGCTGGTATTTTAACTGCAGAATTAGTTCTGAGCACTTCTCCTTTTATGCATGTGTTCCTCTCCATTTCATCCCCTCCTCCTCTGTTTCATTTCAGCAACATAATTACTCCTCTTAGTTCATCAACTCTCCTTTTTTTTTCCTGCTTGGGTCCTGTGTTTCAGTGTAGAGTGCTGGACAACAGTTAGACAATTCTTGGAGGTCTACTTCAGGACTTTGCTCCAGAGGTAGGTACCTCGTCTTTGTGTCCATCCATCCACTAGATTACCTCAGAGGGGCAACATCAACAAGCTCATGGCAGATTGCGTGCTAAATATAGCTTAGCATGTTAGGAGGTATGGTGTCCATTTTAATTTTGGCTCCACATAGGTGTATGGCTCCATTTTCATAGGGACAGTGGGTTTGATTGTGAGACAAACCCTTAAAATGTTTTAGTCCTATAGCCAGTAATAGAGACTTGATTCTACAACTTTGTACAGATGCATAACAATGCTGCAGACTGTGGTTCAGCTAATCTGAATGGCAGTTCAGACGATTTTGACTGTGAGGTCTTGAAGTGTCAGTTCTCATCAAATACTACTATTGTTGAAATATATTTCTGCATTTAAAAAATGTATTTCCTACAGAATAAGTCTCTGTTTGAAGCTCTGTTAAGCTCCCCTTTCTGCCTTTCATTCTCATAATAAATAAGTTGTTTGTCTAATGTATTTTTTTTCCATTGCAGAAGAAATTCTCACGGAAAATACATTAGCAGCCTTGGAACAAAAGGGGCAGAACAGGGAATTTCCCAGTGCCTTCCACCACCGGATTGTTCTGTTCTGTGTTGAGAAACAGTTGGTGTGCTCATTTATAACTACATGTTTTTGTAGACAGTCATTGGGCTGCTAAGTGGAAAACACAACAAGAGCTTGTGTGAGCAAAGAGCATCTTGAGAAGAGCAGAGTGGAGCAGCTGGATTACACACTTGCTTAGTGGTCCCTATCCGTATTCACTATACCCCAAAATGCTCACAGCTGGGATACGTGCCCCTGCGGCAGGTATTTTGTCATTACAGCCCAGCACAGACAGGCACAGGGGAAGTATATATTTTCTTAGACACAGTAATTCCTGTGTTTATTAGGTTATTTGACCTAGATGCCTCACAGTACATGACTTTCAAGAGTTCACATAACTGATGGGAAGAGAGAAAGCAGATTTTATTTAGAAACAGATGGAGAGACTAGAGTGAGAGGAGCAGTCCCTTTCTGGTTGCTGCGATAAGAGCTCCCAGCTCAGTGTTCGTGAACTTCAACTACTTTTTCCAAGTCAGAAAGATATGCAGAGGTTAGGCGGCTGAGAGGTATTGTCTCTCCAGTCCTTTCAGACAGGGTTTTTTAACCTGGAGAAAAGAAGGCTCAGAGGAGACCTTATTGCTCTCTACAACTACCTTAAAGGAGGTTGTGGCAAAGTGGGGTTCAATCTCTTTTCCTAGGCAACAAGTGATAGGACAGGTTGCAAGAGGTTGAGGATGGATATCAGGAAAAATATCTACACAGAAAGGTCAGCATTAAAACAGGGTCACCAGGGAGAGTCACCATCCCTGGTGAATAGACATGGTGCTTTATTGTATGGTTTAGTGGGCATGGTGGTATTCAGTCAAAGGCTGGATTGATGATTTTGGAACTCTTTTCCAATCTTAATGGTTCTGTGGTTCTTGTGGCAATTTTTTCGTCGTCATGTCTTTGGCCCTTTGTGGAGAGGAACATTATATAGTGGTAGTAGAGATGTAAGAGTCAGCACAACTGCCAAATGAATCAGGTTACTGACCTTGCAAGCTTCTGAGCTCTAATTCTATGGGATCAGTTGTAAGCAGTTTATGCTAACAGACCTTTAGATCAGTTTATCTAGAGTCTCAGTGATGTGAATGTAGTCATGCATGTTATCATCTCTGCAAGTTTCTGTATAAAAAATGTAATTATTCCTCTTAAAAATCAGGTTAGGCTGTCTCTTCTACTGGTTTCAGCTGGGGTAGGGTTAATTTTCTTCGCAGTGGCTGGTATGGGGGCTGTGTTTTGGATTTGTGCTGAACACAGGGTTGATAATATAGAGATATTTCTGTCATTGCTGAGCAGGGCTTGCACTGAAGCAAGGGCTTTTCTGCTTCTCATACACTTGCCACACTGCTTAGGAGGTTGGGGGTGCCTGGGAGGCTGGGATGACACATGGCTAATCTGTCTCATCAGGTGACCCCAGCTGACCAAAGGGATATTCCAGACCATGTGACATCATGCTCAGTATACAAAGTGAAGTTAGGAAGAAAGAACTGGGGAGGACATTTGGAGTGATGGTGTTCGTCTTCCCAAGTAACCATTATATGTAAAGGGGCCCTGCTCTCTTGGAGATGGCTAAACACCTGCCTTCCCCCGGGAAGCAGTGAATTAATTCCTGGTTTCACTTTGTTTGTGTATGTGGGTTTTGTTTTCCCTATAGAATGGTGTTTATCTCAATCCATGAGTTTTCTGGCTTTTACCCTTCCAATTTTTATCCCTGATCCTGCTGGTGAAAGAGTGAAAGTGCAGCTGTGTGGGACTTGGTTGCTGGCTGGGGTTAGACCATGACACTCTCTAGATTCCTATGGAGAGCTTCACTGCACCCTGTGACCTCTGCAAGCATTACCTCTCAGAAAAGGAAATCATGAGCTGCAGTCCTTTTAGTCATCTCCTTTTTTGACATGGCTAGTGTATTAATTCTTCCTTGCATGTTATCTTCCCCATGTGATCTTCTGTATGTTTATTGCCATAATGCTCCAAAATATTGCAATTGTCTTCCCATCCTGGCAATGTGTGATGGCTGCCATCTCCCTGAGACTGGGAGCGTCTGTCTGCGAATGGGTCCCTGAAGCAATATGAGTCAATTTCTGGAGATACTTCCTGAGGCAGAGATGGAGTGTGAAGGAGATGACTGACTTCTGGTGCTCTCCGTCAGGACCACATGCAGTTACTTCACACATCTGGGTGAGTGCAGGGGGTGTGCAGAGCTCCAGCAGGAGTGCTGGGGCAGTTGCTCATCTTTCAGGAAGCACTGACAGGAGCAGAGTCACAGTAACCACTTACACCTGTATTGCGGAATATACACATTCAGAATGCTGGTGAATGAACCAAACAACCAAATTCTGTAGTTTGGACTATTCTTCCCTTTCAGTAATTAATTTTCTTATATAATCTATGCCAGGTTCCCAAACACAAGAAGAGCTTTCTGATCACTGCAGTCTGTGCTGCAGGTTCCTTGGCCAGGTAGTGCCCAGTAAAGAAATTTTTCCTAGCAGTTTAGCAGTGCTTTCTGCACAGCAAGTATAATGTGAAGGAGAGGCATGAGTATGAAGCCTTCATCACTCAGAGAATTAGAGAAGAATTCAGCCACTGACTGAGATCTCTGCCCTGTGGCTGACTTTTCTTTGTGTGTAATAGGGTGGAAAGCCAAAAGTCAAACCCTGGAGTCAGCCAGGTGATAAATGATCACTTTCCTATGTTCTGCTAACCTTATTTTCTTTCTGTGACAGAATTAAAATAGGGTTGTAGGAAACCAGACTGCATGAAGAAGTCTAAGGAAAAATGGAAGCAGGATAATTTTAGCCCAGGAAGAAAAGATTGATAGAGTTAAGGACAAAAAGGCAGGCTGGAGAGGCACGGCGTGGTGTGCAGGCATCAGAGCAGCTTGTCTCTGTGCGCACTTGGGGCTAGGGATGCAGGTCTGAAAAAGCAAGCTGCCTGGAAGTATTTCTTTGACAACAGGTCTTCAGGCCAAATATTTGGCCACAACGAATAATTACTAAGAGTGACCCTAAAGCTCAAGAGGGCAAGTCCTGTGACTGAGAGACGTTTCAGCTTGGTGTGCCCAGCCCTTCCAGCTTTTCTGACAGGCTTTAAATGTGTGGGGGAAATGTCTGAGAGCAAAAGGAGACACCTTTTAGCAGGAAAGGAGTCTGACAGGGGTTTGATGGGAAAGGTCTGCAGTTCAATACATGCTCTGATGCCTGAGCGGCGCACTCCTCAGGGGTCCAAACCTGCTGATGTAAAGTAGAACAACTTTATAGCAGTTCTAATTTGTGCTGATGGCTGAGTTGGCCTCTGGCCAACTCAAAGCTGGGGCAAGCAGAAGGAAGGCTTGCAATCACCTCTTCCTCTCCACCAGAGCTGATGCTGTGCTGAGCATAAGCTTGGCTCAGTGTGGGACTGTGTCATTGAATCCTTCATAACAAAATGCACTGGGTCCAAAGCATGCATTCTGGTCTATCATATAAGCAATATGCCTTTTTAAAATTGTCACCAGCACCTTTATACATGCCAATTCTGGTGATAATTGCTGAATTTCTACATTTAGAGGAAGCAAGTGCTTCATTAATATCACAATGTGCTATTGTTTATTGCATGTGTTCTGTTCCTTCTAAAAATAGAATTTAGGTAATTATCACTGTGGTTATTTATTGACTCGTGGCAGTTCAAATGTAGATACATAAGATCTTGCAGCAATATTTATTTTTAAAAGTTTGGAATCTGAAAAATCTCTCCCTTAGATGGGTTCAGCTCTTAGCTTCCTATAAAAATTTCATATCGCATTTTTGGATGGCCATCTGGTTTGTTGAAGCCTGGAAAATCTGCCTTACACCAACGCAGAAATTTTGCTTAAGAAAAAAAAAAGAAAAAACAGCACCCAACCCTCAAAGAAATCAAAGGGCTTTTTTCTCCATTCCTAGCAATTAAAATAACCTTGTATCTATCTTTTGTTAATCTTTAGTACTGGAGGATTGCAAGCATCTCTCAAAATTAATGTATGGAAAATAGTTCAGGAGAGTCTCATATTTTTCTTTTGTTGTATTTGTGGTGATAACACATTTTTTGTGTCTAAATTACTAAGAAAGCTTGTAATTTTTCAATCACAAGCTTCAGTTGCCCTGAATGGCATGTCAACCCTACCTGTGCTAATAGGATCTG
The DNA here is from genome assembly GCF_020740725.1 of Corvus hawaiiensis. NCBI lineage: Eukaryota > Metazoa > Chordata > Aves > Passeriformes > Corvidae > Corvus > Corvus hawaiiensis. The sequence goes on from NC_063255.1 coordinate 57,834,236, forward strand.
TCTGGTCAGGAGTAGACAAGAAAGGCAAGAGGCTTGGGAAATTGGAATTTTGACCACCTATAGATGCTGGTTTATTCTTTCAGCACAGAGTGTTGGATTGTTTTTCCTAACCACAACTCAGCTCTTGCTCTAACCAAGTATGACTTGCATCATGTGGCAAGAGAGAATTGTAGATAGCATTTCCTTGCATTAGACTACGTAAACATAGAGGACAAGTTCTTGCTGGTAAGAGGCTGCACTTGGTCACCTGTTTAAAAAATGCCCACATCTAGAATGGGATTGTGAGAATGAATGTGAGATGCTGTGGTGTCTTTAGACTTGGCACTCCTCATAAGTAAATAAGAATCAGAGAATCACAGAATCACAGAATGAACTAGGTTGGAAAAGACCTTTGAGATCATCAAGTCCAACCTATGACCTAAAAAAAGAAGCATCATTCCAAACTCTGAACTGTTCTGATGGTAAAAAGCAGGAATTATGAACAGCAGCATGTCAATGTTGGCACCCTAGCTGCTGCTTGTTCCTCTGAAAATCTCTGAAAACTGATGAATTTTTTTTTGCTTCACAAAGTACCATTTAATATATATATTTCACAAACCAAAAAACACAACAGAAAGAAATACAGAACACATCCTTTTGGAGAGTTTGGCTGAAGTATAGCATTTAGTAATTTTCCACTTCTAGTGACAGATCACAGTCTTCAGTTTTTGGGCAGGTGCAACAGTACTTAATTTCTGTCAATTATTCATATAGCTCCAGAGAACTGCAAAGACTTTCTTGCAAAAATTACAGGTCAATGTCCAAAGGACTATTAAGATCCACACTGTCATTAAAGTAGTATGGTTTACATTGAGCAGAAGATGGAAGGGGAAAACTGTGGGTTCCTGGAAAAAAAGTTGATGGGACTCTTGCTGTTCACTGATGAAGCTCTGCTATTGCAGTCAAAATGCAGTCAAGACTTTGCCTATTCTTTATTCTTTACTCTGTTACTATAGAAGATACTGTATGTACATAATGGTGAAGTATGCCCAGTGATTTCCTGTACTGCTGGGCAGGTATGTGGATGGGAAGCACAATATTCTCACTCACTCTTTTAAAGGCTGATGAAGACTAAATTCAACAAGAACTGATAATGGCTTTGGGATCTGCCTAAAAAGAACAGGTAATTAGTCCTTGCCTCATGTTTCCTTACTTTTCATCAAAAAAGAAAAAGAAAGCAGTACCCAAATGTGTGTTAATTGTATTTTAAATATAATTTTTTGTTTGCACTTTTAGCAAATTTTTTATTTAATTTATTTTTCTTTTGCTACTGTACTGACTGATCAGATCCTCAGACTGTTACAAGTTATGTTGTGCTTTTACTCTTTTTGTTTTTAGCATTGAAATGATTATTGTTTTATTCTGCATGTATTTATTCTTTGTCTTAGGTACGTACAAAAAAATAAGCATTCCTGTGAGGCACTGCCTATTCATACTGTGGTGGAGTATTCTGCTTTTCTTTGATGTACAGCCTTTAAACTGTTTGCTCACCTCTCTTTTCCCTCCTGCCAACCTCCCATTACCATGAGCTTATCCTACATTTGTTGGGACATGCTCAATTAGAAACCCTCATGCTCTTTTAAAATCTGTTCTGTACATTTTCATGTACATTTTGAGTGTTTCTTTTGCATATCCCTTCTTGTGGTGATATCATTAGAACTTTTGTTCTGAGGACACAGTCATACTTGATACTAAAAGTGTACAAATTATTGGAAATAATTTTTTTCTTCTTAAAATTTGTTTCTCTTCAGTTTTATAAGAAGAATATTTTAATTTCAGATGGTTAATTTAACAAATAGTTTGGAATCAGGTATTTTTCTCCCTGACTGTCTATTCCATAATAAGGTCAATTCCATAATAAGCCAATTATTTGGTTAGAGAAATGGCACTTAGAGTCATGTTAATTGTCATAGATGTATATTATTAACTTAGTAAGACTTTTGACGGTTCCTTACAATTGATCTAAATTAAAGCACAAAACAAAAAGCAAATCTCTATTTGCAAAATGACACTCAAAGCTGTTTCAAAGGATTTATGTCAAGTTTCTTTAAGGATCACTCTTGATCCGTTATTAACGGAAACTCTGAAATCCTGCATGACCACTCATTGTGGTCTTTTTAGCTTTATGGAAGGTTGAAGAAGTCCTGCAGGTTAGGATTCAAAAATAAAAAGTGTCTTGTCAAGTTTGTGATGATGCCAATACTACTGTTGATGCAAAGCAACAAGTGTAAACACGTATATTTGGGCAAGGCTAAATATCTGTACATGCCTTCTGTCTGGATACAGGCTGTGGAGTCATTTGCAGCAGGAATGAGTTGCCTGCATTATCCTGTTACAGAAAAAAGGAAGAAAAAAGAACAAAAAATGCAAATCTCTACTGAAACAAAACTTGTCTATAAGAGAGAAGGCAAGCATTTTATTATATCTATCTGATGATATTATAGTCGAAAAAAAGTCCAATTATTTGCGCCTTTCTCCATGAAGGTCTGGATTCATGGTTTTTTGTATGGTTGCTTGTGAGACAATGATTTGAGATCCAGAAAATACGATCTACTAGGAAGAACGGAGTGATTTGGGCTTATGTAGTTTTGAACAAGATTATGGTAGCAAAGGGTTTAGTAGGACATCAATTTTTCAGTGAGAAGGGTGGCAAATTTTCCCTGCGCCCAAGGAGCAGATAAAAAAGTAAGTATTTTAACTGTAAAATATTTTAACTCTTTTCTAGGACTGGGAGAGCAGAAAAGAGAAATGCTAGAAAAGATATTGTGGTCTTTCCAAGCAGCATCTTTCATCAAAGACCATTAGGTGAGATATTTGACACAAGTGCCAGGTGTGATGAGGGAGAATCGGGCTTTTGCTGGCACGGAATGATTGACCTGCCACAGCTCCTACTGCTATTACATTCGTAATAGCAAAGTACATAGCTGATACTTACTGACTTGACATTGCTGTACTCAGATGTTTTAAACTCAGCCTTTATGAATGTAGCTATATTTTTCATAGTGGTTGAGAATTCCTCCAAAGCTGGTGTCTTAATACACTCTGAATTGCATCTTAGGAGGACTTAGAGGGATGTAATAGATAGATCATGTACTCAATGGGATAGGTCTGTTGAAGTATTTTCCTGAGGGCCTGTCAACACTCAGATCTCCTTCTTGGGTTTAAGTGAAATTCACTTAGACAATGATTTTCACCTCAACATCTTACAGGGGAATAATTATTCTTTTGTGACTAAAGCAGCATAGCTTTGACATATGGGTACAAATTCTGGCAGCAATGGAATTATACTAGATTAACATCAGTTGAAGTAATTAGATGGGGAAAAAATACAGAAAAATTTAGAAGTAAAGAACATGGTCTCACAAACAATGTAAGAAATCAAGATGTCCCTTGGGAAAGTTTCACATTTGTTATTAACTGGTTTTTTTTCAGTTAAAGATTTTTGTCACTCAATATTCTTTAGGCTGAAAGTAAGGTCTGGTTTAAGACTGTAAAACTGGATTTGCATGGATTTTTGGATTTTTTTTTTCTTTTTTAAGGAAAGGTGTTTATAAGCAATATGTAAACAAAGGCATAAACTTGAAAGTTGGAAAAGCTGAACAACTGTATTTACTACTTTTTCAACCTGATTTTTCCCCTAATATCAAACTTATTTATATTGCCTGACAGCCTTTGCCCTTCAGTATTGTAATTATTACCTTGAAAAAGTGCATTTTAAAGATGATTTAAAATTAAGATTGGTTGAATTCAATTGCCTATTAAAAATAAAAATACGAATGCAAGATTTCATTGAACAGAGTTAAAGAGGAATAAGTTCTTTCACTTTGATCAAATGTGCCCTTCCTTACTTCTATATTTGCATCAAATAAGATTCTGTGATCTGTAGGATTAAATGAAATTTCTGCAGATATTGTTCTTCAGATAATGAATGTTGTTTCAGGGTAAGGTTATGTAACACAGTTCACTCTGTCAGATTAGAAATTATGATTTTTCTTATTTTTTCCATTGATAGGTCACTGAAATAAAAGAAGTGTTTTGTGAACACGAAAATAAATGTCAGAGCTTTCAGAATGGAATCTTAGGTCTTTGGCTGGCAATTTGAAAGTAATTTTTTTTTTCCAGTCTGAAAAAATTTATTATGTGTTCTCTAGCACCAAAACTATTCTATTTACAGAACCAATACTGGGGTAGAATCATGCATTTCTATTTTTTATGGATGTAGTTAATATGCTACTTTTTTTAATATGTATTCAGGGATATTGGGACTATATTTGGTATCACTGAAATATTTCAGGGTAGATTCTCAGGCTTTGCTTCTCATACGTATTTTATAGCTGGTAGTAAGAATAAAATGACAGTATTTGGAGGAGTTAACCTTATTTAATACATAATTTGCTATTAACAGGCACAACTTTACACACCCTTTCTGACACAGCCTCCATGTCATTTTGTAGAGCTGGCTGCTAGTTTGGTAGGAAACTGCTTAGAAGTTGCTAGATAATATGAATTTTCTTTATTCTCTGTTGTATTCATAAATGAAGTGCCGTAATTATTTAGGATTAGTTAACTCAACATCTACTTGGCATTTCTTCTCCCAAGGTACAACACTATTTCAGCTTAGGATATTTACACACAAGTTTATTCAGGACTGGGTTAAATTAGTAACTTTGTTTACAAAAATACCACCCCTCTCTGATCAAGTGAAAGTACATGCCAAATCACTAGTGTATCTGAGTCTTTTATGTTGACCTTAATGAGGCTTCAAAATTAATCCAGAAAGCATATGGTATTTTTGTTCTTTTAAGTAGCCTTTTAGCAGCACTCCTCCACACAAAATGTTCCCACAATTACAGGTAATACAGCCTTAAAAATTAGCACTTAAAAGTACAGTAAGAGCATGGTCAGAAGTGGAGTGGGGAGGAGGGAACTGCTAGACTAGGATTGAGGACCTTTGTTTTGTTCTTGTCTCTACCACTATATGGCTATATCATTACAGGAAGTTACTTATCCATCCTATTTGGTCTCTCTCAGGTGTAAATCTTCCAGATGGTTTTTCTTTTCTATAACACCTAACACTGTAGTTCTGTAGCCTCAGCAAGAATATGTTTTGAAAATTATGTGGCACCTTCTCTTCTTGGATCTGCAAACCCACTCAAAGGAAAATTTTGCTTGCCATAGGCACTGGTACCAGAATGGAGGCACAGGTTCTAAGGGATCTGTTAGCTTCTGAGGTATTTCTAATGGTCTTCTGGTGTCCATATGTAGCACCATTTATAGTTTTAAATGCAGCAATCTATCTCATAGAACAGTATATTGCAATGAATTTTTCAGGAGAAAGCAGCTAAAGTTTAACTGCTGCAATCTGTATATTTTAATTCAAAGTGCAGTATTCATTATATGTTCAAAGAAGAAGTCCCAACTTCTCTGCTACAAAAAATGCCATGTTACAGATAATCAAGTTCTCCCCTTTGGAAACAATGTAGTAGGAACATGAATTCTAACTTATCTCCGCATTTCACTTTGGCCTGTTTGTTTTCCCTTCTCTTCATTTGATTGAATTTAACCCTTATCTTCACCTGACGAAAGTTCTAAAAAGCTTCAGAACTGACATTCAATACTCTGGGAGAGAGAACTAACCCTCAAGGGTGCAAGTCCTTCCTTTGGGATGCACAGCCTTCTTTGTGACACTGATATAAGACAATTGGAAGTGAGCTGAATTGAAGAAGAATAGTCTTTGTATTACAGTAAGGAGACTGTCACTCTGCTGGCAGCTCTGAAAAGTATCACACATGAAAGCTTCCACACTGAGATGATACTAATTCCAATGTCCCATATGCAATCACTGTGTGTAGGGTGAATGTGTATGCAAAAGGAGAGCTAAAAACATGGGAGAAGGAGATTAAATGAATGCAGCTTTTGGCTTTTCTATTGCAATAAAAAACCCCTTATAATAACAGGATGTAGTCAAAGTCTTTGCTTTCCTTTGTTTCTTTTTCTTTTCTTTATTTAGTTGCCAGTAAGGGATTAAAAATTGACAGAAAACTTTGGGGTTTTCCTATATTTTAAGAAGAAATCAGGGAAAAGTGGTTGGAAATGGTGATCTAAATATCTGCCTCAAAAAAAATTAGTATTGTTCTTTGGGTGACGACAACTAATGTAATTGTAACTGTTTTCTGATTTCTGTAGTTCTTTTATTTTCCCCTAGATCATGAAGAAATAATGGGTTTGTTTTGTATATTGTCACTACATACAGTAAGGATGGATTGGTAGAAGAATCCAAACAAAAATAAAAGTTTAAATATGCAATAGTTGTAACATTGATTGTAACTTGGTAAAGTCTTTAATCTGCTTTGTAAAGTATGTGTAATTTGAATATTTTGGATGCAAAACACACCTGGCTGTGTGTGTTGAGGATCTGGGAGATGTGTGGCACTGATGTGGTGGTATGTGCCCCATTTCCCAGAGGATGGAAGATCCTTATTGTCTCACTGACAGCTAAAATTTAGCCCTTGTACAAGTGTCGGGCTTCAGTGCATGTGTAGATATGTGTGCACTCCCCATATGCTTTTTAGGTTTTAAAATGCTAAGATTAATTTAAAAAAAAAATTAAAATTTCCTTTTAGAAGTTATATCAGAGATCTAAGTTTTTTTCTCAAGCAATGCAGTATGGCTGATTTATTTTTAAACCCTTAAATTGCTGGGGGAAAAAAAAACAAAACCAAGAACAGCTAGAATAAATTCATATAGTCTGTATTTGGAATTTTACCATTTACCTTAAAGGAAATAGTTTAAAGAGAACCAGTACCTGGGCTCCAATGTGTATAATAGGTAACTTTTTTTTTAGATGATGTGAAACTCAAATGGTGTGATGCTGACCTTTGAGAATAAATCAGCCTGATTCTTCTCTCCATGGCATGGTGAAAAATCTATGTGTAATTGGTTTTGTTCCTTTTATTAGCTGTATAAAGAAGCATGATTTATTTCCTTTTTTAATTTTGAAGCTAAAGCCAACTCAAGTCTCCCAAAGAAATAAAATTTGTTTCTCCCTTTTTCTAACCAAAATCTTCTGAATCACAGAATGGTTCAGTTGGAAAGGACTACAGCTAGCCATTTGATCCAACCTCCCCGCCTCAAGAAGAGTCATCATAGAGCACATGGCACCAAATCATGTCCAGACGGTTCTTAAATATCTCCGTTGAGGGAGACTCCACAACCTCTCTGGGCAATCTGTTCCAGTGCAAAGCCACTAGCAGAATAAAGAGCTTCTTCCTCATATTTGTACTAGTTTATAGCAAAGACACAACTAAAATCAACCACAGTGGTATCTAATGCATTTTCAACAGCTTCATACCTTGCTCTCTCATCACTTGTTGGTTCCTGTTTGCATTATCCTGATACCTGAACCTCATTACACCCAATTACTGATCAATATCAGGTTGTGATCCTCTTATGACAAGCCAGCTGCTGGATCAGGCTTTCGGGTTACCAGGGTTATAGAGACTCTGCTACTGGTCTCAGTGTAATGTGAATTACTCAGGGTGTTGAAGCTGGCCAACAGAGTGTTTATAACTTGTTTTTGTGTTAATTCTGTCTACTAGCACTGACAGATTTTCCCCTGACTTGTGCTTGTTCTTTACAATTAGATTCAGCAGTCATAGCACATATCAGCATTTTTATCAGGCTAATCAAGGCATTTTCTGCTCTCCCCTGCATGGTAGACTTCTCATAGTGCCTATCTGCATGTTCTGCACTTATTTCAGCTGAAATTGAGCTGGTTTGGATACAGAGAATAAAACCAAGCAGTCTTTCTCCACTTTTTCATACTTCTATCATTCCTTCCTCTTTCTAATTTCCTTACCTTGTTCTGGTTTTTTCACCCTGAAATTTGCCTTCCACTAAAGCTAAAGTAGCTTCTAGATTTTGGGTTTCAGATGACAGCATTAATGAAATGTCTCAGATGAGAAGGGCCTAAGGAACAGGCCTGTGGTGCTTCATACATGTCACTCAGATAACCCACTGCTTGTTTTGACTACTCAGGTAACGTTTAACACCCTGTAAATAATATATCCTTGTGAAGGGGGAAATACTGGTAGGTCACTGTGTTCACTCCCATGGATACAAAATCACATCTGGGCCATTCTTAGCCTCTTCCTGTTTTCTGACATGGAATAAAAGTTGGTTCAAGCTGATTATACAAGTTTTGATTCAGCCTTTTAACTATTGAATTAAAGCTAAAGAGCCTGCCAAGGGAGGCGGGGAAGACAGATTGGAGAGGGAGGAGGTGAGAGGTGGGAGAGGGGGAAGCAGAGAGAGGAGTGTGGAAAGTCTTAAAGCCAAGAAATTTGAAGAAATGGGGGGTGGGGGGAAGGGGGAAGTTAGTAAAAGAAGTAAGAGTTATTCTCAGATCATTTTCTCTGTAGTTGGGATAATTTTCAATTAGAAACTATTTTTTGGTGTACGCTGGAGACAAATAGTTAATGAGCTATTGTCTCTGCCCCTGGCCCATCATCTCCAAGGCCCCTGCAACACTGAAGGGGCCTTTTCAAAATCATGGTAGCATTGTAGGGGTATGCTTGATTGGAGTAACTTCCTTCCTTCTACAGGCAAAACTCATTGCTCTCGGCAGCATCCAGCTTCTGGCATCATCTCTGATAACCCATCTGAAGATTAGTGATAGCCTGGCACAACATATGTACTCTTGTGTCATCTCATGTGGAACCACATTCATTCCTGCTGGGTGAATTTCTGGAGACAGTTGCTAGAGGTCCAATTCTGCTCTGTAATATTAGATGTAAAGAAACTTCCTAATGTCCTTGATAGGCAAAGACTGGCAAGAGTAATTCTGTTTCTCCTGCTTGTCTGCACAAACCTTTTCAATATGTTCTGTATCTGATTTATTCAGATGTTAAATAAGTGAAGGGTTGAAGCTTTCTTTATAATTCTTATCTTGAATAGGCTCATTTGGTGGAGTCACTAGGAGCACTGGCAAGCCATAAAGCCCAGATGATGATCCAGCCCACTGTATTAAATTGAGGGTAAATAATGCCTTGAATCAGTGTCTTCTAGCACCTGAGATCACATATTATTTTATACACATAATGGAATGGTTTACACGTCCACAGAAATACGCTGCTTATTGAAAGAAGGTGGATAAGTCTGAGCTGGGATGTTGCACACCATTTTAGTGCAAGAAATGAAACTACTTCAATTAAACCATTCAATTAAACTAAACAAAGAACATAGGTGGGTGGAATAGAGCTGCTTCCATTTGGCACAGCACATGGGATAATACCCCTGCTACTGGTGTTTCAAGTAATTTTAAAGACTAGGAATGGACAGAACTTACAGTGATGGATGGCTTTTTGTTGGATAAAGGATAATCTACAGACATGGGTTTTAAGTCTTTTTTTAAAGGAAAAAACATTGGAATTGAGGTTTCTGGTTTGAAATGTGGAATGTTTTACATTGTTATTGTTGTTTGCAAAATCGTGGTGATGTTCAATAGTAGAGCACTAGGAAAGAAAATTAGTCAAGTTTGTTTCTTTATAGAAATTGAAAGTCCTGGGAGCCAAATGTAACTAATAGGCCTGCAGTCTGTAAAGGTACTAGGGGAGAGGAATCAGTCCTTTCCAGAAAGATGATATCTGATGAAAGAAAGCTCTCTGCCAAGGGCTTGTGGGAAACCATCCCCTCAAGTACAACACTATTCTCTAATGTAATCACAAACTGTAGTAATACTATTACTATTGAGTATTGCTCTACCATAAATCACAAATCACAGTGAAACAGGTCCTTCCTAGAAGAAAATATACTTTCATACCTCTGCACTTACCTGTGTGCTACTTTGTTTCCAGTTTGTACTGGAAGTCATAACCCTAAAAGAAGGAACTTTGGTGAGAATGGGTTGTTAAGGATGTGCAAGAGCTCCTATATAATATACATGCAACCTTCTCTGGCTCCCCTTAGCACTTTCTTTGAACTAAATGAAACTTTTCGTTATTGTAAGCCTGAGGAAGCGATGATCTGCCTCACAAAAATTCAGTGTTTAACTGATTCATCATATTCATATGATGGTAAACCTATCTCCTGCTTTTCCTCCAGTGCGGTTGCTTTTCACATTGTGCAATGTGAAATTGCAATTTTGTCACATGATTTCCAAAGCTAAATTAGAACTATCACCAATTTTCATTTTACAGTAATCCTCTACTGAAACCTACCCTATGTACAAAAAATGGCAAACTTGATCAATAATACCTTTACATCATGCCGGATAAAAAAAGAAACTGAGGCAAACATTTTTTCTTTTTTAAACTTTTGTTTAAATGAAGCTACTGGCAGCTCCACAAGGCATAGGTTTGTGACTGAGTGAAAATGTCCAGTCCTCATGAAGTGGACCTTACTGTTCTCATCATGCAGATTTGAGTAACATATTGCTCATGCTCAACACTGTAAAGAAAGGAAAGACAAAGGTAGCCAAAAAATATCTCCACTACTTTTCCTGATGCTCATCTGATCAATAACCCTGTTGTGCTGACCTGTTTTAGAGCAGACAGTTGAAGTCTGTTTGCTGCCTGCTGATGTCTGCTTGTTCCCATCTCCTGTTTTAAGAGCAGCAGAGGGGTGTAGGAGATAATTCTTCTGTGTATTTCAGTACAGCTAATAACGGGTTGCACCTTCTAGATGTCTAACTACTGCTGGAAAATTTTACTTTAGTAAACAGGGTCCTTGTGAAATTAAATCAAGTTACTTCCTTTACCTTCTCATCCAATATTACATATAAAAATCCACCCAAATGCGAAACTTAAAAACTGTCCCTGCAACTTACATGTGGTTGGGAGTGGTGGGATCTCTGTATTGCTTCTCCAATAATGTTAATATATATGCTTAATATTTTGTGGTAAAGACCTTCAAAAAGAAGCAAGACCACAGAATCTTTTGAGCTTCCTTGGTTTGGGCAAGCTGAGGTGTATAGGAGTATTGAAACTTTTAAGGAATCCAGGGTTTATAAATCAGAGTGCTATAGATTTTTTTGGTTAAACTAGGTCCTTAAGGCCTAAACTCACAAAATAGACAAACTTCTTTCATGCCCAGGAATCACAGAGACATTAGGAGGCATTACTTATTACATTCTATGTGTACTTTTGTTTATATACATTTTTATAATAATTTCTGGTTCTGTAAGTTCTTTTCAATGCAAGTAAATAATGTCAGCAGATAATGAAAACATGGTGAAAACACCTTTCTGTTTTATAATGACAGCTTTGGAAAGATGTGTTTAGATGAAAAAAAAAAAACAACACAACCAACCACCAAACAACCCTTCAAAAAACCATCATGTGAAAATTACTTGTGGTAACAGGCACCGGGACAAGGGAGGGGAGCATAACAGTTTTTCAAACTGAACAAATTTATTTTAGTTCAGAATACTGTTACGTATGTGATTAACAGCAGTCTGTCAGACACAAAGAAATAGCTACAGAAAAAAACCCAACACAATCCTGGTTGTTAAAGGAAGCATTCAGATGCAAAAGAACTTTGAGCACACACAAAAGCAATAACATGACTTCAAATCGCTTTATGTTGCTTTACAGCACTATGATGGGCTGAGCAGAGCTGAAAAAATAATAATGAAAAAAGTGAATAGCAGTCTGTTCTTTGAAAGGGAAGATGGTTTCTCTGAGATTCTCACCCCTCTCCAGCACGGGAGGCACAGTGATGCTGTGGTGCCTCTTGCAGTGCAGCTGCAGAGATGGAATCTTCCTGGTACCATTCCTCACATGGACAATTTTCTCCAGTATCGAGTGGGCGTTTGGAAACACAAATGAAAGGGAAGAAAAGGAGAGGAAGGAATTTTACCCAGCAAGATCTGAGAGATTTTACTTGTAGGGGCTATATAGTTAGGCCATCACTTTTAGAAGAAAGTGAAGCTTTTGGTGCTGTCAAATACGTTGGTTGCACAGTTCAAGGTACACTAAGGATTTAACATTTCTTTTTTTTCCTGACCCAACCGGCTTACAGAAGCATGAAATACACTTAAGATAGGGAAATGATGAGTGCTTAGGCATGGTCATTTCTCCCTGAACATTTAGGTTTCCACTCTTGACCAGGGGTAGGTGAAGAGCGTCAATTTATAGCCTATGTGATACAATAATGGTCAAAAGTCCAAACACGAATATGGAGACTTTCAGGATCTGGGCTTTTTCTAGCTTAATTTTATGTGGTCCTTGTCAGCATACCCAGTGCTGGCCCTGAGATCTATCAATCTTACGACAATCTGAAATGGGTAGTGCATGGCTTGCTACAACCTCTGCTAACAGACAAACCTTATGCTGGGTGTGTATGCTGGGTGTGCATCATGTAATGCACCAGAGGCAAGAATAGGTAACATCATGCATGCCTTAATGACAATGGCCTGCTGATTATACAATTTAAAAGATTATATAGTTTGAAGACATTAGGGAAATATAAGAATTGTTACCTTTTTATGTTGAATACCACGAAGTCTGAAAGTGGGTTCTTTACAACCCAAATCACACAGAGCTATACATCACTTTTGGTCAGAACTACAGGTTCAGCTCACTTTAGTTGTAATGGTAGTTTTTAATAGAATATACTCAACTCATCACAATAATTCTGGTAACATAAGACATTATGACATTGCATTAAAGTTTCAACCTCCCCACCATTCCCAAGACAAATAAAAACTTATAATAAACCTGATTTTTAAATTTTATTATTTCTTAGTAATATAATAATATTGAAAATTATATCTGTTCACCAAAAAACCCAGTGAGACGAGTTCTATTTCTTGTAGTCTACATATCAGAAGCTGTATATACGATACATATCCTTCTGATTATTGTGTTAGACAGAAGTGTTATCTAAAATTAGATGGTTTGAAGTACCATTCTGAATGGAGAAATTGGTACTGATATTGATGGTGATACTACCAAGTACTGGTGATGTAGTGGAATAAGACACCTGGGAAGGATGAAATACAGTAAACACAGGAAGTTCTGGGTTCTTTCCCAGAAATCCAGAAATACCCCAAGTTCTGAGGGCAAGTTTGGGTCTTTTATGCTAGTTGTGTGCTGAATGACTCCAGTAGCCAGCTAGGAAGCTCTCATCCACTTAGATTTATATCTAGATTTGATGGCTTATCTATGTGAACTCACAATTTAACTTTAGCAGCATTCATTCATCATATGAAGGAAAAGCCTAACCATGTGGGTCATTTTAACTATCAATTGACTGATAATTGATGAAAACCAGAGCCAGGAGGTTTCTGAAGGGAAACTTTCAGGTCTGCTTCTCCCCTCTTCAGGTGATGAAATATGGTGCAATAAGGCAGACTTGTTTCTTCGCTTTTTTTGCATCACTGTGGGTCATAGGTAAAAAAGGCTATACTGATATGTAATCTGGGCAAGAAGGAAATAGGGTGGGGTTTTTCTATTGCCCAAGCCTCTCTATTGCCCAAGCCTCACAGAGTTTAGAAACAAAATTTTGTGTCAGTGGAGCACATGGGAAAACATCTTGGTCTTCAGAAAATCGATGGAAACATTTCTGTGGCTATTACTGCCAGGAACTAGGGGTTTTTGCTTGTTTGGTTTTTTTTTTTTTTTGGGCAGGGGGAGAGATTTTTGGTTTTGGTGGTTCTCTGCTTTCTTTTTTTTGTTTGTTTGTTTTGAGGTGAGCTGTAATATTTTTGTAATCTCTAGATTACAAAAATCTGCAGAGAGTACTCAATACAAAACAACTCATACTGTTGTGTGCTCTGTATAAAGCACTGCAGTGCAGGTCACGAAAGGAAGGGCCTTATTTCATTGTTTAGATTTCCATGTGCATGTACAGCGTGAGTGGGTGTAAATCATCACAAATTCTGATTTGGTGCACAGTCTTGGAAAATCTATAACTCTGTAAAAGAAACCTGAAAGTTGATGACAGCCAGATCTTTCTGGCACTTCCTGGGGAAAAATTAAATAAAATCAAGACATTTGAGAGGATAGTAAAATATGGTAGAATAATCATCTCCTCTTCTAGTGACTGCTTATATTTTCTCTTAATAACTGAAGTGATCTGTTTTTATTTTGCATCAAATTCCTTGTATTTGAACTAGGATGATACAGCTGCTCATCAGCCATTGTTTTCATACAGGAATACTAGGAACAAGCTAAAATGGATGGTAGATTTAATTACTTTATTCTGCAAACTGTGAATCCAGAATAGGAAAAATTATTTATTGGTACAGTGAGTTTCACGTCTGGGCTCATTCTTTGTTTTAGATCACCAGTAGATAAGTTTGGTTGTCAAGTTTGTTTGTCCCTATCAACCCCCAAAAAGATGAATGTTTGAGGTGGAGAAGTATTAGTACATTAGTACCTTTTTATCACTCTTGCCAAAGCTAAATTTCCCCCTATAAATCCCAAGCAGACATTTGTTACTACAGCAAGAACCACATAACATGGCATATTTAAGTTTCTGTTCCGGAGTACTCCAGATGTGAAGGATTGTACATATTGCTTTTGTGATATAACATGAACTGGTATTCTAGGGTTGTCTTTAGGGAAATAAGACTTCACTGAGGAAAACCCTGGAGGATTGTGTGCCTATGTTTTGAGGTTTTTTTGTTTGTGTTTGGATGTGTCACAGATTGCACAATTTTACACAAGGGTGGATCAAATTAATTTTATTAACCTCTCTTTTTCATGAATGTCAGATTCAAAATGGATAGCCAAGAGATCCCAGGGATAGGGGAGAAATAACACTGAAAATTCTTAAAATTAGGTAGCTTTAGTATGACCTGAAATCCCAGCAAACATCTAAGGGACAGATTATTTTATTTAAGTACTGTTTTTCTCTTGGATTTCATAAATCAAGAATCACAGCAAGATAGAATGAGAGGCTAACTGCTGTTTGTCTTTTTTTTTATCTCTCTTCTCTCTTCTGTACTAACTTGGACTTTTCTCTTTCTCTTTTTTTTTAACTTCATTATCTTTTTTTGTTTAATATACCAGCTGTACCACACGCCATTTTTCCTACAGGATCATTTTAGAAAGGGAAGAGTATTGTATGCATAAGTAGACACTGGAAATTATGTGATTAGGTGATTAATTACCATTCTTCACATCAGGCCTAAGTTCTGATGATTAAATCCATCTCTTCAGCATGTAACTTCTGAAACTCAAATCCGTTCCAGCCTGCTTTTTCAGAAGGGAAATTTCATAAGAAATTTCATCTTCTGGGCATTTCTGGGAATAAGCAAAACTTTTCAGTTCTAAGAAATACTGACCAACAGGTTTAATTCCCTCTGGCCTTTATAAGTACACCAACAATTTCTGTCTGTGAAAATATGCCGGACTATGAACAAATGGCAGGAAAGTATATGAGCTGGTGCACAACACATATAATCCTACTCCAAAAAGGAGTAGAGTTTGTGGTAAAGCTACCTAGTATTGCCTGAAGGAATGCAAAATTTTCAGGGCAAGCAGTTGGTGCAGCTTCACCATAAACTACCTATTCCTGGATAGTTAAAGAGGTCAAATGGGAAAATACATTCAAGCTTTCAAAAGAACATGTGAAATTCCCTGTCTCACTTTTTTCTGTTGTAATAAGAAAGTCTATTCACAAAATGATCTGCCGCGTGCATTGCCCATACTTTGCAAAGCAGAAGGACAAAGAGTCTGTAAAACAAGCAGGTAAAAAGAGTCATTTCTTTGGTGGCATCAATGACAGCTTGTTTGGAAAAGCTTGGCATCTCTTTGATGCATCCTGCAATTTAGCAATGCATTAGATGGTACCATCTGTTGGGTTAACAGGTGTTGGCATAAGGAAAGAGTTAAACAGAGAGCGACAGCAGCAGCACCAGTAGTACCAGCGAAAGGTCTCTCTGACACAGCGTGCACCTGAGATAGAACTGAACGAGTGAGTTTCTACTTCTATGTCAATGTAAGACGCACACACTTTATGCACACGCTTTGCGCGCATGCTCCACGCACACTCTTCATGCTCCTTTACCATGGCCGTGGAGAGAACCATGGAAAATGTCAAGACAGATTTATTGTAGGACTGTGATCATGTTTGTAAACTGTAACTAAAAAAGCTCTTAGAAGTAAGGATATATATATATTGATGCTCCTGAATAAACCTTAGATTCGCCTGCATCTCTGTTGGTGGGTCTCACTCCTTCATGCATCACAGCTATCCAGAGGGCACAGTCCACATGAGTTCTGTAATTCTGGTTTGTAGGTCTTCCACTGATCCAAAGCAGGTCTTACTGCAACTACACAAATTAAGCCCTATTAGACACATGTCTTTCAAGGCTCCCAATTTTTGTCATTTTATTCCAGTTCTTCTCTACTTTCACTTCTTTTGTTGTAAAGCTAATCACAGATCAACATGTAATCTGTTTCAGTGGTAATTAAGAATTAAGCAACAAACCTAATGTGTACTAGATTGCTTTAGTATTCAGTGTTCTTATGTGGGGGAGTAAGTTATTTGGTATTCAGCAATCAATTATATTCTAAAATGTTATTACTTCATGGTCTCTAACACTTGAACAGTTTTTTATTTTTATAATTTGCTATGCATTTATCGGATTCTAATTAAAAATAAATAAAAAAGAACTGAGGGGAAAATGCTGGATTGCTTCCCATTCCAATGGCAAAGGAAAATATACCCAATCCCCACCACTATAGCATGAAGGGCTATATGATGTATTTATAACTACTGAATGGGACTGCCTGGGTTCATTGACCCCAGTCTGGCTGGTGCTAAATGTACAGAAATAAACCCATCCCCAAAAGATTGCAATCAAGAGATAAAACAAGAAACAGATGGCTGGTCTTGCAAGGGGAGTGTTAAAAATAAGAGGAAATTGACTGGCACAGTAGGCAGTGGTCTTGGCACACCAGCTGCTTAACCATGGACAATTTTTTTCAAGCATCATGGCAGAGGAGAATTTTTAAGGCTAGTTTTGAAACATGAAAATTAAATGGTTCTTTATTTTCCAGGCAGCCCCATGCTCTCACAGAGAGTGAGTGTGAAAGCACAAGGGAAGTGTCTGTCACTGGTCAGCTGGAGATTTTGGCATCTCAATAGAGTCCAAGGAGAGATAACTGGGATAGTGTGGGAGCACATGCTGGAGTCAGCAGCCGGTTAAAGAAGTGGGAACTAAATGGACTGCAAGCTTTGGGAGAATGACAGGTTTCCGCAAGCTTTAAGTAGGCATAATTGGCTTCAGTGTTTGCCTGGCTTTGGTTAGAGAAGTCAAGAAGGAAGGAAATGAAACTGGTAAGGCTATCCTCTCTCAAGAAGGATAAAAAAGTTCTGTTAATCTGCTGAGCTTTGGTGTATATTTAAGTGAACTGTATATACACTACAAAATAGGTGTCACAGAAGCAGCGCTGTACCTTTGACTGTAGTCATACAAATGTCACCTTCAGTGTTTTATAGCACCACAAGATCATGTGGAGGCAAGTACACCGCAAAGAAAATGACTAGCGTATTTCTAAATTTTACCTCTTTGTATTCAAGTTCAAAAAGTATTATTCCTGTTCTCCTTAACTAGTCTATTTTTTTTTTTTTTTTTTGTGGAGCTCCTCTGCATGGTTTTGTTGTTTTGCTTTGCATCAGACCTTTTTCTCTGGGAAGGGACTAGCTAATTGCTTGTTCTTGTAGTACAGGAACACAAAGACGTCAGCTTGCGAATCCAGCAGCTACACAAAACTGGGTCAGGTAGCTTGAACTATTTTTAAAATGATAATCTCCTTTTTCCTTCAGTTCTCCTACTTCCAGTAGGTATTGCAGTGTGTCTTAGTAGTAAACTGGTTTATTTCAGTTAGTGCTGTACAGATGTAATTCTCAGTGGAAAAAGAAAAAAAAAAGAAAAAAAAGAAAAAAAAAGAAAAAAAAGTGCTTCAGAAGTCTGAATTACCCAGATCTCTCCTAATTGGTGAAAGAGAATGCTGAGTATGGATGGCAGATGTTTCCTTAATTAATATCCTACTGGGTTAATCAGCAGAACCTTGGGAGCTGCTATGAGACTTTTTGATGTGTTCAGAGAATCCAAGCCTTGATCCACAGACTTTAAACTCATGCTCATAACTGCTCCAGCTATCTGTCTGTGTGATACTTGCATATAATAGAGTCTTCAGTCAGAATTTGTCTTTTGTGTAACCTAATTCTAAGAACATTTTGATGACATTTGTGTTCAAAATTTATAGTAAATCTTGCATGCAAATTGAGCTCCTCACTAAATTTGAGATTTCTTACAGGTTTTAAAAAGTTACTTATTCACAGTTCAGAATGTTTGCCTTTCAATCTCCTAAGAACTCAATACTCTATTTTTAATTTTGTGAGGTCTGTGTTTTACCATAAGCTCATTTGATACACAGAAAATTTGTCATGGACCTAATGGCACTCATTAGAACTGCATGTGCTCTCACTGAAAATAGAGCTAAGTCAGGAGGAGAAATAGCAATCTCTCTAAGTTTTACAAGCTGAAACTTGGAAAAAGACAGTCATCTGTAATTTTTTTGTTGTTGTTGTTTTCACATAAGTCTCCCCATATTTTCTGAAAACTAAAATTTTGAACTTTTCTCTAAAATAAAAATGAAATGGAATGAAGAAAAAATTTTCCATTTCTCCTTCTGTCTCATTTTGCAAATACCCATCTTATAAACACTCAAATTTTAATTAATTAGCATATTCTAGAAAATGCTGAAGGATCATTGCAAGCTCTAGATATAAACTTCCTTATACAGCTGCATATGGGGAGGGGTAAGGGAGGGCAGAGAGCAAAAAAAGCTGCAAAAATATTGGTTTTGTACTCAAGTTAGCAACATCTTCCTAATACGGCAAAACACCTGTGGGCTTTGTGGGCTTATTTAGAGGCTTGGATTAACATCTTTTTTCTCTTTATGTTCTAACATACTTTCTTAATCAAATCATTGGCCTTTCTGTTGAAAGTTTCTTAAATACTGCACTATGTGTAATAGAATCATATGAAAAAGCAGAATTTACCTCTCCTCTAGGTGCTTGATTCTTCCTGGAGCAACCTTACACCTAAGTAAGTAAACTCTCTGGAGACGAACTGGGCAAAAGGGGCTGTTACAGCAGGGGAATAAAAAGGGGCAGTGGAGAACCCTCTCTTTGAACAGTTCAGCCTTATTTTGACTTACATGGGGAGTTTAAATAAGGGATCTATGTAATACTTTTATTGGTTTTATTTGTTGGGTTTTTTGGTAGGTTTTGGTTTTGGTTTTCCTTTTTTTTTTTTTAATTGGGTACCTCTTCTACCTGTCTCTGCCCCTCTGCAGTCTGCAGCAATGTTTTCCATGGAGTGAACCTCCACCAAAAAAAGAGAGTATGAACCCCAAATTCCCTTCTGAATCTCATAATTTCTGTCTTGGAAACTTTGGCAACTACAAAGTAGAGGCAAAACTTGCTCTCACTGAGTAGGAAGCAGAAATAAATGTTATATTAACCAAAAGGGTGTTTTTGGAAGGACATGCCACCTACAATAATAGGGAAGAATATTGGTTCTCACTGGTTTGCCTTAATATTTTAAGCTGTTCTTTGCTCTTTTCCTCACTAGCTCACATCCCACTAGCTGTTTACAGTTATTTCACACATCTTATGCCAGCCTTATGCCATTCATTCTGTTGAGACCTGCTTGAAATCTCCTTGAAAACTTACTGCTATGGATTTTTAAAAAAAAAATTTTTTTAGCTCCTGCCCATCAAAACTGATTCCCCTACAGGGAAAAAAAAATTACATCATTTAGTATATAAATCATGTCAATGATTATGCAAGATCTCGGTACTACTCTTGTTCCCTCTGTTCCTCCTATCTGTCAACAGCAGTCAAGTATCTAAAATTTTCCTGCAGCACTTACTTTGGGACTACAGACCTTTTTCTTCCTTGATTTAAAGTCATGTTTATTCTCCAATATGCCCCGTGTATAGACAGTGACTCCTGAGATGAAGGTACATTCTAGGTCTTGCCTTCACTCTGCCATGTTTAATAAATACACATCTCAGTTCCTGAGAGAGAAGCTGTCATCGTCTCCCATTTAAGGGAATATGACTGAAGGCATTCTTTAGCACTTAGATCCATGCATTACTGGGCCGGATTTATCTTATTATGCACGTTGATATTGCGTCATTTGGGGTAGAATGGGGTAGATCCTTCACTACAGTAACTAATGGAGAAATAAAATTGAATGTTTTACAGCACTCAAGTAAACCAGAAATATTTTCTCCAACTGGCTTGAAAAGATGTAACAATTCAGCATATGATTTTAATTAATGTCCATGTAACTAAAAATGTGTTTAATTCACAATAGCATTACAAGAAAACATATTGACATCTAATTAAGGATCATAGAATTTGCTGCAGAGAAACTGTAGTGCATCTGTTCAATGAGACACAATCATGGAGAATGTTAAATGGCAAAATATAATGAAAATGTGAACCAATACACAAATGAGGCCATTAAATACATCAGTGTGAAACAAAGGGGTGATATTCAAGAGAAGAGCTTATGCATAGGGTTTGGTAGATAATACGAAGTGATATTGTTTAGTAAGGGCTTTTTTGTTATTATTTACTTGAGAATAGCAAGATTTCAGCTGTTGGGATGTCTTAATGGGAACTGCTATTTCCAAGTTAACATGAAATACTTGATCTTTTGCCGACAATTGACAAAATAATTCTCATGACTTCCCACAATAAATGCTTAATTTGTTGCAATTATTTTGTCCATTCTTGTGCTAAAATCTTTCCTCCTACATACCAATTTTACCTTAGCAAGCTGATTTCACCATTCTTACACTGTACTCTTCACAGTGAAAGTCAGATTGGAATCATAAAATTAAAAAAGCTAAAAATTATCTACATATTTGGCAACACTCACAATAGTCAAGAAGGAAACTGAACTCAACTGATACAGCAGTGAACATTCCTACTTGGAATAGCTGTTAAAGCACTCCAGTCTGAAATATCTTTTAACCTCCAATTTCAATAATCCTTTATTCCTTGTCTTCTCTTCCAATATTCATAGGCAAAAGGGGTTCGTAGAGACGTGAATCAAGATTGCAAGAAAGTAGTCTCAGTTTTGGCTGATTTCCACCTGAACTTATATTTGGAATATTAAGCTAGCAAACAACATTATGTAAAGAAGAACTTTCTTAAATTCATCATCTAGGATCATTTGCTCCTGAAATTTGTGCTTATTCAACAAGAACAAAATTATAGGAACCAAACACAACTGACCTGAGCTTGAGGAGCCTTTTGGTAAAGAAAACTGAAAAGAGATCCCTCCACCTTTGAATTTTGAAAAATACAAAATTGAAAAGACCTTTAGTCCTACTGCTATAAAGAAACTTTTTGTTTGTTGGGGTTTTTTTGGTTTTTTTTTTTTTAATCTGTTGATACAGAACCTTACATTAAATTAGGTGTTAGAAGGCAGTCAGATGTACAAGCGGCTTGGTGACTCAATGTCTTATGCACAGTCATTAAAGAGCACAAATATACTCAATTATTACACTAATGGAAATACAGCTCCTGGGCTGTAAAAGGATCTGAGTTGATTAAACTGTTCTTCCCCATAACCTTTCAAATGAAATAAGACAGTGATTAGACTGCCACCGACGCATGCAAGTCATTTAGATGGACATGTTATTCCCAGTTGTGTTTTCAGTGAAATAAAAGCAGATATGTTAAAATGGTGGGCAAATTTCTCTTTCCCAGCGACAATTACATTGAACAGTTTGGCCTGTAACACACATTTCAGTGAGTGCCTTTTTACTCTTCAGATCACAAAGGTATGAGTGATCTGTACACCTGCAGGAAATTCAGAACCACAGCTAATCCTCCCCAGTGTGTCCATTTTCTTCTATCTCTTCCCACCTGCTGCAATATAGTTTTCCTTTTGTAGACTACTGCTATTCCTCAAATTCTGAAACAACTCATTAGATACATATCCTTTTAGTTAAACATCCTTGAGGAAAAATAATATTCAGAAGATCATTTCAGAAAAGAGTGGGATGCCTGATGATGTGGATTGTGGATTTAAGATCAACAAAGTAATTGATTTTCTTCTGAATGAGTTGTTTTGTCTTTGCAGTAATAAAAGAAGGGATTTCAGGGTTTTGGACATGAAGTGGAATGTGATGTAAAATTAATGAGTGATAAAATCTTAGCTTTCAGGAATGTATGTACTGATTCACGCTGATAAATCACCCAGTAGAAGGTGGAGAGAAATCCTGAAGTATTTGCAAAACATGGTCAACAACTTTCCATTTACTTCCTGAAGTCATGTCAGATCTCATCGAGATTTGATTTTATATTTCAGCTAAGGCAGGCAAGTGCCTGACATTAAGGATTTCCTGGCCTTATTGGAAAATGGTGTAAAAGTGTTGTGTATATTGCCAGAGTCACAGGTAGCCAGAGTTCTCTGACTTAGTTCAGCAATCAGATCATTGCTGAATATTTTGAAATACTTACAGTAAAAGGCAGGAGACTGATTTATTTGTCATGTGGGAAGGAGAAATTTAGGCAGTTTTGAAGTTAAAAAGATTCTGTCTTGAACTATTTGTTTTTCCACAGAAAATATTGTCTAAAAAAATGGAATATACCTTGAAGACAAATCATAAATAATTTTCTGTGAATAAGCCCCCTTTCCAGACATGAAAAAAGCCTCTGGGAAATGCTTCCCTGGACAAAATACCCCAAGAGGGCTTTAGAAAATAGTGGAGACTTCCCATTTATTTAAAATACCAATAAGTGATTGTACCTCTAGAAAATATTTTATTTTTAAGCCAAATCCTTGAAAATCACTACTGTTTTTTGTACCTTAAAGCAGATTTTGTGATCCAAAGATTTCTGATCCAAAGAGGTACACAAGCAATGTAACTTGTCATGTAGTAGCTTTCAAAACAGATCCCAAAGACCTATCTTAATTTAGATGTACTCATTTTGGAAAATATGTTGTCTCACAGATAGTGGCTTAGCGGTATGCATTTTGCTTCAAGTGGGAAAATGAACTTAGTTCATGCTTAAAATGTATTTTGCTTAGCAAGACAGTCTTCTTTTTTAGTGTAAGGAAGTCTTCTTGATGCAAAAAAATCCATTTGTTGTATTTAAATAACATATCTGCATTTCAGCTTTTGCATTTTTAGCAAAAATGAAATCTAGAAATCCTAGGGAAAAGAAAAAGCATTTCAAAACCAAAACATTTTCTAACTTAAATTGATAAAAATTCACTAAATATTGACATAGAGAATACCTGTGATTAGGTCCTAACCTCAATCCTTCTTTTAGTACTGTAGACAGAAACAAATAATGTTTTTATTGTCCTCAGTTATCAAGCCTTCTGCAGCACTGATAAGTATATTCTGCACTGAGTCTTATCAGAGCTCTCTCAGAGCAGTTCCTGGAGAGCCCTGAGACTCAACTGAATCTCCTGATCAGAAATTCATACATAACTTTGCAGACTGCCTTAAAGAATAATGGTCACAAACTTCCTACTATGTGCAGATGGATCAAGCATTTTTGGGTGTTGCTACATCCTTGGGAATTCAGGACTCGTTCTGAGAGAGCCCCTAGACATTATGGCAGTAAGTGTGTTTGTAATCACAGAACCACAGAATAGCTGGGTATGGAAAGGACTTCTGGAGATCATCTAGTTCAAAACCCCCTGCTCAGGCAGATTGGCCCTGAGCAGGTTGTACCGGATCTAGTCCAGACAGGCTTTGATTATCTCCAGAGGAGACTCCACAGCCTCTCTGAGCAGCCTGTTCCAGCACTCTATCACTGTCAAAGTGAAGACACTTTTCCTCGTATTCCAACAGAATTTTTGAGTTTGTGCCCATTGCCCTTGTCCTGCCATTAGGCACCACTGAAAAGAGTCTGGCCCCATCTTCTTGACACCTGTCCTTAAGACGTTTGTGTGCATTGCTAAGATCCCCTCTCAGTTGTCTCTTTTTCAGGCTAAACAGGCCCAGATGTACCTGCATAGAAGAGGTGCTTTGGTTCCCTCATCCTCCTCACAGTCCTCCACTGGACTCTCTCCCAGATTCAGAGGAATGCGGCTGTTTTTTATTTCAGTCTTTAGCCTTTGTTATTATTTTATTTTCTCACTGTAATGTCAGGTGAAGACTGCCAGCTCAGTGTACCTCTATCAGTTTAGTATAGGGAGAGAAGCATGCCATTGAAGGATCAACTGATATCCTAAATATTTTAGCAACTATAAATTATTGTCTTCTAAACAATTCCAGCATCTAAATACCATGACACCTTGAATTTAAGTATCCTGCATGCACCGTGTTTCACCATAATTCCTGTGAGCATTTAAGGCTTGATCCCATTTCTTCTTCAGATAGGTAATTTCCAGTTGTGACACATTTTCTTTTTAACTTGTAAGTGTTGGGTTTTGGCTTTTGGTGGTGGTTCCTTTTTTTATTTTTTAATACGTTATCAGCAACATCTTTTCTCATTTCTGTGCTGATTTTTAAGTTGTGAGAATTTGTGTAGCTGGTTTGAAATATTGAAAGAGCTCAGTTTTCTGAAAGCTGGTGGGCCAAACAAGGAAAGATTTCAATGGATCAATG